>NC_073745.1:242695623-243295623 GCF_029784135.1 Toxorhynchites rutilus septentrionalis
GGTTTGGCTCGGTTATTCATTATTGTATTGAAGGATATACCTTCATATCTTCCGCTCACTAAATTTCTACGCATACCATTTGATGATTAGGCAAAATGTTGTTAACCATTTGCTGCGATAACGCCTATTGATTAAATAATATGCGTTCGACATACATGTCAAAATCGGAACTGAGTGCCTGAAGTTCATAAAATCAAGCAAATTCTCGGTTCGAGAAGTACGTACACTTGAGAGATGCAAACTTCAGAAGGAAATGTAAAATAAAATAAACGTTTGATAATTCTCCCGTTCACATATTTTGTTCTAGACATCATACTAAACGTAAAAGGACTGTCATTAAATTTACTTGTAATGAAGAGCATTATCTATCACAATGTATGAATTGACCTCACATGACATTATACAATCTTTTTACTCACAAATATATTGAATTCAATTGAATTCGGGAATTGTTTCATTCCATCAAAAATTTAATCAATACAAACAAATGATTGATAAGCTAAGGTAGTCCCACGTCAACCTTGCGGTTATATCAAAGATATAACCCACCCATTTTTTTATTTTTCGGTGAGTTATGATTGCCGAAAAATGGTTTCGTTTTCAGTGACTCCTCGATGCCGATAATGGTTTTTCACTTCTTCAGCACAGCTGAAAACATGCGGCAATATTGGGTTCCATCGTGAAGTGAACATGAGATGGATTAATATTTGTACAATTCACGCGCTGTCCAAATGCAGATCGTTTGGACGCTGCTCTAACAGACTAATGTTGGTAAAGTTAGCTTTGATTTTTCGCTCCATATTTTCAGTACCAAATGAGAGACGAAAAAGCATTCTCGTTAAACTTCCGAAATAGAGATTTTTGACATCTCTTTCTCTCTGAAAAATAATTTTCGGTAAAAAGTAAGAGACGAAAATATCAACAATACACGGTTCATCGAAAACTAGATTGATTGAATGAATATTTATCGCGCAGCGGAGCGAGAATTTCGATCTCTGATTTGGATTGATTAAATAAATGTTTGAGTAGTTCTTTTTTTTTGTTTTTTTTCGCTCATTTTATACCACGAACAATACCGGATTTTTTTTTCCCAAATCGATAAATAATTTAGCTTTCCACTCGGACACTTTTTAGTTTACATTTGAGTTTGTAATGGATGCTGATGCGGAATTGATATATTAAACATTATTGCTCATAGCTGACGCAGTGCATACATTCCAGCGTGTATACATACAGATGATATCAATTTTTATTAAATTACTTTTTAGACATTGTGGTTTTTAGAGTCAGCTCCAGTCGGTCCCTGTAGTAAAAAAGCATGTTTTTCTCAATAATATTTGGAGGAGAATGAATTGAAGCAGGTTATCATTGAATAAAGTTTTTAGTTTTACATGTTTGCAATAGATACATTGTAAATTTTTTTTTGTATTGAGTTAGAATGCCTCACAATTTATTTTATTAGATTCATGTTTTTGTTCTAGTTTTTTAAGAAAACCAAAATTAATTTGATACAATGAGCTTTTTTTTGAACACTAATAAATGGAATGATGTGGGATTTCATCTTTTTGTATTTTTCTTTATAAATTAATACTTAGATTATGAACATTTATATAAATAGCTTTCAAATTAGTATTTCTCGCTCTTTGTCTTCTCAGCTTGTTTCCTCGTTATGACTGAGCTGAAATAAAAAAAAGGATATATGTCGACACTGAATCTATGACTTTGGGACAAACTTCGACGCAACTGTTTGTTAATGTTTGCCGTCTGGATCAGCTTCGCGTTTCGTGTTCGTGTTGAATTGGGTTATGTCCCGAATCGAAATTTAATTGGAAACTAAAACAATTGAACCTGAAACGAATTGCTGGCGTTGATCATTCCGTTCTGTCTGCTATGTCCTTTTGTAGTTCACCCCCCAATCAGTGTGGTGGAGGAAATGACAGAACGGGGGCCAACCACCGGAAGCAACAGTGTTCTGTCTGACGTCTGATGGCGGCGGTATTTATTTGTATGTACTTTAAAGGTTTGGTACAGCTTTCCGGGAGCAAACAAACTAGGCAGAACACAGACAACAGGAGCCGAGCCCCATCCTGCGTTTTTCTGTGCTGTTTTTAATTTAGTTCAATTTTCCGCTCACCTACTCGGAAAAGTTCTGGTGGAAAATCGGAAAACAACAAAACTTCCGAAGCTGCTCGTTTCGGTGTTTAGTGCTGCTGAAAGTGTCATTGTACTTTCCTTTGATCAGAGAATTTCCCCTCTCTAGGGAGGAAAGTCTACACGGGTGTTAACATCGTCGATTGATATGCAGCCACGGAAAGTTCGTTCTTATCAAAATGGTGTGTATCCATGACAATTAGGGACGTTTCACGATCACGTTCTCTGTTCAGTTTCATTCTGTGTACAATACAATGATTAAAATTTATAACAGTGAGGTGAGCCGACATAGCAAACGCAAAACGATTTTACTTTTATTGCAAAATTTACATCAATGTTTCAACGCACCTTCAGCACAATGTTAGTGGCATCCCTTAATTCGAAACCATTTGAAACAACGAACATGTGTATCATAGAGCACACACTCTAATAACCATGCTTTTATTCAAGCGCTCTCGACAGAACCATCTTTTAGTGATTTGTTTTCGGTGATTCCACTTGGTGAAATTTGTCTTTCAAGAAAGTTCTCCGTTTGCCGCAATCTTATGGCCGTAATTATTCGGTTGGCGAGTCGATTTGTCAATTTCACAGCTCATAAAATTTTCCGCAGTACCATTCGGGCTTGGGTTTCCACTGCATGCTGCGTAAATGTCTTCATCACGTGCGTGACTTCCTTTTCGGGCTGTGTAACCAATTCCTTGGGAAAAACATATTCGATTTTGTCGGACGAGATTTTTCAATGTCTTTTGTGTGCCGTCTCGAGCGCTTTGTTCGCATCCGTGCGTGGTAGGCAGCGAGGGTGGAGACAATATGCTTCATTTCCAAGCCCACACAAATCCACACAGGAGCATCCCAGACAAAGTCTCTTCTGTGTTGAGGGGTTTTTCTTCAGTTAGCGAAGGAGCGATTTTCTACGACTCTTCTTGTGTTACAAACGAGAAAGCTGACCACCAGCAATGAATCGCCATAGCTGTCACTCTAAATCAATCTATTACCCAAGCTGTTGGCAATATTATGTGTCCTCACAGTGACCAAAATGCGCAATCTTTTTCCATTTTGCCTATGCATCGAAACCGTGGCTTGAATGTTTTAACTAGATTCACTTTCTTCGGTGGGGAATATGATCAAATTATCGTATTGTATGGTGTCTGTGCGGGAGAGTAATATCAACTCCAAATGAGATGATGTTGGCCACACCATCCACGAACCATTATCAACAAATCAATAAGTGTTTTTCGAAAAATGTTTCTCGTGCGCTAAGAGCAACTAATTGTCTATAGATCGACTAAACACTCTATTCGCTATGCTATCGTAAAGTTTTATGCTGATTTTCTATGATTAAATAAAACAAAGCAAAACAAAAGATCGAATGATTTTTTGTAAATATACATTCTAAACATTTATTCGATTTAACCATCAAAAAAATTAACCAAGTTGAGTACTTTGCTTTCGATTCATTGTCAACTTCCAACAATCAGCATTCGAAAGTCGTCAATTTGATGTATTTTTCCAAATCGATCCAGAGAAACACCAATTTCGGTAGACAATGATAGCGCCTTTCAATGAATATCCGTGCTTAATTAACGATGGCGATGCGTATGATGGATTTAAGTAGAACCACAGATCTCCAATTTATGATGGCGTTGAATAAATATCCTACAGAAATTTCATATAATCGTCGTCGTTCAGATCCTTGGAATACACATCCTGGTCACGGCACCAATGTTTGCAGCATCATTTAAATAATAGCGAGGGATTGCCATAATCTACTTATTTAAAGTTTAGTACACGCTACACGCAGGCAACACACTAACGCTCACTTCTACACTCTATTGGTTTTGGGTTTGTTTGTTTGTAAACAACATTGATACAGTACTTCGTCTTAGGTACACGAAGATCATGAACAGCTATGAATATCAAAGTCAGATGACTTCTAAGTACCCATTAAATCCACTGGTTGACATAAAAATCAAAACGGGATTAACCGGCTTTGTTACTTGCACGCAGAGTTGCTAATCTTCCTGATATTTCAGGATTTCCCAGACTTTTTGACACGTTCCCTGATATCCTGACAAACACTTAGTTATGCCTGGTTTTTCTGAAATGATCCTGGTTTTTCCTGATTTTTTCATCAAATGAAAATTATCCGTAAAAATACAAATATAACCTGCCAATATTTACCTGGTAGGAAATAATGGTGCTCATACTCTGTTCGACCGAAGCCGAATATTTGACACTTTTTGACACATAAAATTTAATCAAATATATTTGACACCAAACACGACAAGCAAATATTCAGTTATCGAATACCTAACTTTTTGTTCGATCAGTTCGTCTAACCTGTTAGTACATGGTTACATTACGTAAAATACTTCTGTCGATTTTTTCCATGTTCGTTATTTGACATTGTTTGGCACTGTTGCTAATTGAAGAGTGACGAACAAAATAGTGTTCGTATCAAATCCGGACAAACATTTTACAACCACCTCAAGAGCTATCATAAAAGCTTTCCGGTTCACACATATATAATGCTCATATCAAGTTACACTCTCCTGATACAAAGTTGTACCCAGTGTTGCCACACGTACAGATTTATCTGGAATGGTACAAATTTTTCCGTTATTTTTGGTACAGATTCTGTACGGTACAGAGTACAGATTTTCCTCAAAAAGTTCTGATTGGTACAGATTTTTTTTCCATTTGGAAATTTGTTACATTTGAACAAAACAATATAGAGGTACATATCGCTTGGTGTTGCTGATCATAAAAGCATTTACATTGCAATGATTGATCAGTTGCAAAAGGACGAAATTCCTTACAAAGATTGTCTGAAAGGCTTCGCATTGGACGGTGCGACGTATGTTTTGCCCGAGATCAACAGATTGAATCGTTTGTTCCTGACTGAAAAACCTGAATTCAAGATGCTACGTGGAGAGCCTAAAGATTTTCATTTGATCACTAGTTGACCCGGCAAACTTCGTCCCGCCCAAGCTTTGTTATTGTCATCAATAGCTTCAAACATTCACGTTATCTTACTAAGCGTAAGTTCATGAGTCCAATCGCAGAACTGTTCATTGATTGATCTTCTAATCGACCCCGTTGAATTTACCTTTTACTAAAAAATTCCCAGTACTTCTACCAGAATTCATCATTCTAATATCAGATTATTTTCAGACACAATTCTCGTTCAAGATTTTTCAACCAGTTGCAAATAACAGGTTTCTCCGTTACATGGAATGAATGTTTGATACAGAAAATAAGATAGAATAAACACAAACCCCTCCCCTTTTCTCCCCTTAGAAAGGGGGGAAGAATGTCCATTCACCATAGAAACGTTTCGTGCTCCCTAAAATCTTCGCATGCCAAATTTGGCTCCATTTGCTTGATTAGCTTTCGAGTTATGCAGAAATTTGTTTTTCATTTGTATGACAGCCCACCCTAAGAGAAGGGAGTGGAGTGTTCAACCACCATAGAAACATTTGTTACACCCTAAAACCTCCATGTGTCTAATTTGGTTTCAGTTGCTTGATTAATTCTCGAGTAATGCAGAAATTTCTGTTTCATTCGTCCCCTAAGAGAGGGGGGTGGAATGTCCAACCACCTTAGAAACATTTTTTGCACCCTAAAACCTCCATGTGCCTAATTTGGTTTCATTTTCTTGATTCATTCTCCAGTAATGCAGAAATTTGTGTTTCATTTTTATGGCAGCCCCCCCTAAGAGAGGGGGGGGGGAGGAGTATCTAACTATCATAAAAACATTGATTGCACCCTAAAACCTTCACAATTGGAATGTACAAGATGTGGAGAATTAATTCTGTAGCCTAAAGATAAAATTACTCCGTAATGAAATCAAAATTTCAGAAAACGAGCATTTGCAGGGTTGGTGGACAAAATTGGATGCCTCAAAAGAATCGACGGTTCGCTCGCCTTTTCGGTGCATCGATTCCTTGTTTGTAACGTTCTCACTATGCCTCAGTACACGGCAACTGTCGAGCGTTTTTTTCTGAATATAATAAGCACAAATAAAAGATTTGAAACCGGCTCAGCAACGTTACGATGAACTCTATTTTGAGATCAAAGGATTTGGTCAAACATCGTAGTGGCAGCTCGAAAATTTAAAAAAAATGATAGTGTGCAATCTGGATTATGAAAAACTATGTTTAGCATCATCAAACACACGAATGACTTGTAAATGTAAATGTAGTATTCGTAGTACATAAATGAGTATTTATTCAATGCTAATCTTTTTTTTTCTCTACAACGAATATTTTCAATGGTACAGATTTTTGGAAAAAAAAAGTACAGATGAGAAAGATTTCTGTACTGTACTCTCTGGTACAGATTTAAATGTTGCAATGGTTGCAATGTATGAAAGAGTTGTAAGGCAAATATTTATCTTCCATTTATTTACCATATCATCAAAATATGAGATGACCATTTTGAAAAAAATTGACTTTTAGTTTTTAAAGTGGGGATTTAAAAAAAAATTATTTTTTTTTAAAAATTCAATTATTTTACTAAAACTTTTCCATAGATCACTTTTTGTAGGACTTACCATTTTCGAGTGAAATTTTTTTATAAAAAAATGGTTAAAAATATTCGACCCTTTCCATATGTCTGTCTAGATAAATTTTCGGAAAACTAAGTATGCCAAGTTGCTTGATTAGGCAAGGTCTTCACGCCCAGAAAGTTTCATTAAGTTCTGAGAGGGTCATGCCAATCCCATAGACGAATTGGCGCGAAATCCGTCATTAATAAGATGATTCTGTTTTGCCCAAAAACGGCACGAACTTTCCAGACAACCCGTTATGAGTTATCCTGATTTCATCCTGATCTTTATTTTAATTATTCCTGATTTTTTTCAAATTATAGTTGGCAACCCTGCTTGTACGTATATAGATCAACCCTTGAAAATCGATTGATTTTGTAAATGAAGGTTGATTTTGCTGTACCAGTTTTATGAAAACTGTTTCCTGTCAGTATGATGAACAGAAACATTTTGGAACTTCTTTCTGTCTTAATTTAGAAACTATAAGTATTTAGGCTTGCATAAATATTCATTTTGGCCATTCTAGTAGAAGAGGAAAGAGGCCTAGTAACAGACACTGTGGCTTCCAGACAGTACTGACTGGAGCGCAATAACTTTTATCTATTGGCTGCAGTTCGTCAGGCGACGAGTCAGCAATTTGGAAACCATCAATCACCCCGCTTGGGGTGTCGCATCCTTCGGGATAGCTCCTGTCGTTTTGGAAAGAGGCTTTGTTTTTATCGCCTTGTAGAGAGGGGATCCACGAGAATGTGAACCTCCACATGTGGCATTCCATTTTTTATTTTGGCCTCTGGGGATAGAATGTGAACAACGTGAATGTGATATTTGTATGGATATCAAGTGTTTCTGGGTCGTTTTATTGTCTCCGAATTATCCGCCTGTTGGTAATATGAAGGAGTTCATAAAAAATGATCACTGCTCTGTCGGAAGTTATTTATGAAAAGCTTGAATGATAGTATTCTTTGGGCTTGTTAGTTTAAGAGAAGTATACATGCTACATTTGCAAAACAATATGGTAGAGAATTCCTTCATTGCACATGTATACCCCTATAATTTGGTTTCATCCAGCTCTTCCAACAGTAAGTTTGGCTTTGCTCGAATATCACGTACCATCGGACAATCTTTTTTATACATCACGTATTTGGCAAATTTCTGGAAGAGAATCAACTCGTTCACACGTTCTTTCACTGCAATCTCCACTCAAGCCAGGATAATAAACCAGTACTTGCCGGTATTGTCTTCATCCGGTCAAAAATATGTGACGATATCTGAGAGGGCGGAGAGACTCATATCAAATTCAAACTGTCAGACATGATGTTTTGTCTCATATTCCGAACACTTAAACTTTAAACCATTAAACAGTGTCTTATTACTAAAAATGGTACTCTTTCACGGAATTATTTTGATTTTTGGATACAATAGAGCCTTCTTTTTCATTTGACTACAATAAAATTGATTTACAAATACATATTCATGATGAAAAACTAAAAATATGTTTAATCACTTTTGTCTCAAATTCCGAACACCATTTTTGCCACTGACTCATATTCCGAACACTTTTGTCTCAAATTGCGAACAGCGAAAATCATTTTTTTTTAAATCATAACTTTTAAACTATTGGACCGATTCATATGATCGATATGGGGGTCTCCGTAGCCACATTGGTTGCGCGTTCGCTTAGTAAGCGATCGATCGTGAGTTCAAAACTCAGGGCCCTCATTTGACCATCTTTGTGTTGTTACAGAATAACTACGTCCACGCAACAATAATCATCAGCGATGGAGATCGATCCACGGTCAAAATAAGATCGATTCATCCATACAACTGCTCTGCTCTGCAAGACACATCGGGCTGCTGTTCTATAAATAACTCAACAATGATCAATCAACTGTCTCCGCTGTCCGGTCTAACTGGGATAATGGAAGAACAGAACGAAAACTCTTACGCCTATATGGCAACTGTATAAATGTGTACCATATGCAATGGTGTAGAAGGGAATACTCTAACGCCGAAAACATGGGAACTGTGTAATGTGCTAATTATAGATATGATAAACATGTGACATGTACACGATTGAAATTCGGCTCTGTTACAGCTAAAATGTTAATGAGCCTAAAATAAACAAAAGGGATAAAAAAAATATGATCGATATATCAAATTAAAGTAAAGCTAGTCTTTTTTTTTGAAAAATTGGATTTTGCTTTTGCAATTATTGATTGTACTTGTTTCTCATAGTTTATATGGTTTCGGGACCAAGGGCGCTATATCGGTGTCGGTATCTGTAAATGATGTTAAAATGAAGTCTATAACCCAAAGAATGTCAGGGTTTTGAATATTAAATTATTTATAACATTAAAGTTCAGTAAGTTCACATTAAAAAATGAAGTGTTCGCAATTTGATTCATGCGTAGTAACTTGAAATGGACAAGTTTCTACGTCAACTGAATATATGTCAACTGAAAATATGAATTCCGAACACTAGTTTTAATGAAGATTTCTGCATAAAATATAATTTTATTTCATCCATTGATTGTAGATACTTACCATTTCTAGCACTTAACATGAAAACAACAAACAAAATAGTTGAAAAAACTACAAAAACTGAAAAATGAACGATGCTTGTTTTTTACAGAATTTACTAACACAAACATTTTATCATTGGTTTTGACTGTCACTTTTTTGCAAATG
Organism: Toxorhynchites rutilus septentrionalis; assembly: GCF_029784135.1. NCBI lineage: Eukaryota > Metazoa > Arthropoda > Insecta > Diptera > Culicidae > Toxorhynchites > Toxorhynchites rutilus. The sequence continues at coordinate 242,705,012 of NC_073745.1, forward strand.
CTAAATGTTATAAATTACTAGTTGACCCGGCAAACGTTGTTCTGCCATTGACGTTATTTCTAGAGAATATTTTGGGTGTTTCTTTATCCCATTTGTTTAATTGTTAGGGTCATTAGCTTTTAAGCTGTGATAGAACCGGGTTTTGATCGTGTGTTCATGTACATATGTTCATGGTTCTATAAATTATAAATTACGCAGTAAAAGTAGCCATTTAGGCGTTAGGTTTTTCTGTTCTATTACATTATGTTAAATTTCACTGAAACACCCATTAAGGCGTAAGGGTATTCTTCTTTATATTCTTTCATTGTTCAGCAGACCGGAAAGCGGAGACAGTTGATATTGATCATTGTTGGGTTATTAATAGAACAGCAGCCCGATGTTTCTTGCAGAGCAGAGCAGTTGTATGGATGAATCGACCTTTGTTCCACCGTGGATCGATCTCCATCGCTGATCATGGTTGCGACATAGTTATTTTATAACAACACAAAGAAGGTCAATTGCGGGCCCTGAGTTTGAACTCACAATCGATCATTTAATAAGCGAACACGTAACCAAGTGGCTACGAATACCTTCTATTTTGGGTGTTAAATAAAACATAACTAATGTATTCTAAGCGCGTTTGAATGTTTTAACGATCAACAAAATTTTTCGAATGTGATCGATAAAAAAACGAATGAAAAAAATTCAACGGAAATTGGTATGATATTTCATGATGCAATTTATTTCATTAATTCCTGCCACTTCCTTTATCCACGGACTTGCAAATGTATTGATTGCTCTTTGCTCAGCTGAGGCGAATATGGTGCTACTCAACGATTTTAAATGTCAATGTCTGCGTTGTTGATATTTATGAATGACATTATCAGTATTTATTCGTTGATATATTGGATATTCGCCTATGCATGCGATCGAGTCGTTGGTGAAATCTCTAGAAAAACGCTTTGTACATATTCCATCTAACATTCAAGGCGATAAAGGTTTCAAATCACCGTATTAACCATACACCATTATTGTGGTAACAGTATCGAACAGCTATTCATATTCCGGAATCCGATTCGTTTGAAACTTGATCGAATTTCACTATCACTCGATGTCGTTTAAATACATAGAATACATAGTCCTAACCCTAACTTATCTTTTTTGTCTAAAAATTTCCTTTTTTTTTGCAAAACTTTATAATAACATAAAATCATCATCAGACTCTGGAGTCCCTCGCGGGCAGTCGTCGAGTGAAGACCTGTTTCTCGTACTCTTAGTTATTAGTGGATTAGTGATCTAAAAGTGCTGTTTCGAAACCACTCCGAAATAGTTTCCCGCCAAATAATAGTACTTCATTCAATAATTCTATAAATAGTGAATGTGTGAATTATAATGTGTACATATCGGATTTGCGCTGACGGTGAAAAAAAATATTGTCCATATATTTCCAAATATTTCACTATGTTGGATGAGAGCTGATTTATATGTGTGTACATTAGAAAAGCACAGTGACAGAAGCGCAACTATCTTGAGTTCAATGCTTTGTAGTAGTGTGGTAATCATTCGCGAGTGTAAGCTAAAGCGATATACAAGTGAGGTTAAGAAGCTCCGTGTTCAGACATGCATCTGTATGTGCAATGGTGTTGTTCATTTTAAGCGCGAGAGTATGTAGTTAGAATATTATCGATCGTTAAAATGAGTGCCTACAGGAGCGGCACGATAAAACTAATGCGCTAAGTTTATTTTTCTTTATTTTTTTCTGTACTATATAATATATATTTTGTTTCTCTCATTACAAATACTGTATTGTTGATGTGTCGTTATTTGAAAAAGACGGCAACGTACTCTCGGCATAGACAACATATTTTTGCGGCTGTGTACAAATGTGGAAATAGAGAACGTTATGAGTTTCTTATGCAAATAAGTGTTGGTGAATATATTTCTGTTCTCTGTTCCCTCGTTACAAGTGCATACGTATGTAGAACAAATATAATGTATCTCCATGTGTTGTCTCTTTCTCGCTTGGAATTCATGTCTAATCTATGATCCCCGTTATTCTGCTCCGCATTTCCCCATTATAGATTTAATCAATAAATTCCGATATAAGTTCCAAATATTGTTGTAACAGTTGTGAGTTGTGCCATGTCTAAATACGTGGCTCAGCAACAATGTTTCTTATTTCAGAATTGCAATCTTTTTATTTGAGCAACCATGACCAATTTTCAAATTTATAAAATTTTGAATAAGTCTGGTGTTTATTAAAATAAACATGTAAAAGTGTTTTGTATTCGTTAGTAGCTCTGCGTTTGTATATTTCTGTGAATACTGTATGTTTCTGTAAATATTAGGTATGTGTTTATGTATGCGTATATGATGAAATAAAAATAAAAAGCTCGCGACGCGATAGGCCAAAAATACATCGTCAGTTCATTATATTATCAAGAAATTTTCCCGGTATCCTTCTCAGGTTGCCTATAAATATCCATGGCCATGTATGTCAAATATGAAATAGTTCGCGACACAATAAACTCCAAAGTATATCGAGGAGTAGTCATATTTCCGATTTTTTTTCGGTGTCCTTCTCAGAATGCCTACGGATATTCTCCGCCGTCAGGTGCTCAAATATGTTGAAAGTAAAATAGTTCGCGACATGATAACCCAAGCAATTCATCGACGATATATTATATTATAAAATGTTTTCCCGGTATCCTTCTCAGGATGCCTATAGATCCAAATGAGTTAAAATGGAATTGTTCGCAGCACGATAAACCACTATCCTTCCCGCGAGAATTCGCGTTTAAAAAAATCACATCACTTAGCGCAGTGGATCCTGATTCTTAATCCTCCCCACTAACAACTATCCCTGCCATGATCAACGCTAGGGAACCACGCTATAGAGGCGACCCTTCTGGCCTTCGGGCGGTGAATATCATACTAACATTCCTTCCCTTCCTCTGGTGACTGTAAGGACGTGGCCGGCGTCGTTATTGACCATTTAAAGCTCGAATCACCGAAATTGCACAACGAGAATGATTTACTAGTCCCAAGCGTCATTCTGTGTGTTCTTTGTGCAATTTGGTTGGTTCAGGTCAATCACGGAGGCAACTAAGAATTGTACAGTCTACCCAAGCTCAAGCTCAAGCTCAACATAAAATCATCATCAGACTCTGTTCGATAGCTGGATTAGGTTGCCGATTGGATTCCGATCGGATGATGCCCTGCCAAAGTTTTTGGGGTTAATCGCCGATGCAGTCCTGCCGGTTCGGTTGGATATCCTGCCGAAATGTGGGTTGAACTCCGACGCAGTCCTTGAGTATCCGTTAGATTGTAGATATTTTCAGTACACGAGTAAAAGCGCGGTTTTAATAGAAATCACCTCATAACAAATTCATAACTTTATTAATAAATTTCAATAACACAAAAAAATCTTTCTCGATTTCTCTAACTGATTTCAGTATTCCAAAAGTGTGTTGTTGAACAATAGAATGATACCAGTATATATACTGATTTTGTTGACGCGATGATGACGATACATCAAGTTGAGGGGTGTCTCGATTGGTAATTTCGCTCATCAACAGACTCAATTTTCGATCAATATATTATATATCCTCCAATTGCAGAGAATGTGTTGCTTTTCCACATCGAACACGTTTTTGATATGTAGAATTAATTTTCATTAAAAAAATTTGGTTTAAAAGAGTGTTTATTCCTCCCGAATATCGAATTTGAATTTTTGCTTCACAGAAATGGTTCATGGAGCTCTATGTTGTCTATGTCGGATTGCGTCGCAAAGTTAACACATTTGCACAACTCGATTGAATTTGAGTCGAACGGATTTCAGAATACAAAATTGCAATCCGTCCGGATGATGTTGACTCTGACGTTGTTACGGCGTTGCTCATGATAGCGTTTCCCAAGTGAATGTTTTCTTCCTCAAGCCACTTATGTTGATTAGGTCGTAGGAATCACAGTCGTTCGCTCTCTACCTTCGCTTACATGTCGATCATGAATTGTTGGTACAGCTCATGACATTATATAATATAACAAATAACGTCATACGATACACATAAAATCCATCGAGCACACTTCTTTATTCTATTCGTCTGATATAGTTATTCATAAATATTATTTCAAAATGAGTAATGAAGTTCATAATGAATGGAGTTCCTGTGGCAGGATCACGTTGTCTAATGTTTGTGCAACATTCATCCTGTTCTTTCAGAACGGTCGGGAATTCCATATTATTGTTTTTTCTTCGAGTCAAAATTTCTCGCGTCATTGTGCAGACACCAGACATAACGCTTGCACACTGAATCTAGACACGTGCTCTCCAGCAGATGTTTTATCAGAATTGATGACAATAACGTGGTTGTCATTTCGCAAACTTTTTTTTTTAAGTATTTCAATAATTCATGGTGCTCCCTTGGCCGAGTGGTTAGCGTCATAACTAACATGCCGGGTGTTCGGGTTCGATTCCCGTTCTGGTCGGGGGAATTTTTCGTCAAAGAAATTTCCTCCGACTTGCACTGTGATCACGCGTATTCTAGAACTTGCCACTCAGAATGCATTCAAGGCGTGTTATTTGGCATAGAAATCTCAACTAAGTACTAATAAAAATGACGCAAGTAATACTACGTTGAGACGGTGAAGTTCCTCTAGGAACGTTAGTGCCATTGAAGAAGAAGAATAATAATTCATTGTGCTCATTCAAAAATACTTCCAGCTCGCCGGCGACACGCTTTGCTTTAGACGATGTGAGGTTACTTGCGAATGTATGGATCAAAGTTCGAGCGCCATCCGTCATTTAACAACATAAATAAATTCGTTCTGTTCGTAAAACGACCGTATTTGAATATTGTTTGCACAAAACTACTGAAATCGCGATAAAAAATAGGGTATGGGAGTTTGAATTTGTGGTTATATGTATTGTTTGAAGCAAAATTTAGTTGAAAAAAATATTCAGATTTTTTTTCTATATAGAGGCTCTCTTATCGGTATTAAATATTTAATAATCGGTATCCTAGCGGTATCGTATATAGTCTAAAATATATTCTCATGCTTACCACGTTTTTTGTGCATAATTTCATCAAAATCGGTTGAGCCGTTTCGGAGGAGTTCGGTAACAAACACCGTGACACGAGATTTTTATATATAGATAGGCTGTATTGATACCTGTAAATGATGTTAAAATGAAGGCTATAACCCAAAGAATTTGAGGGTTTTGGTTATTAAATTATTTAGAACATTAAAGTTCAGTAAATTTACATTTGAAAATGAAGTGTTCGGAATTTGAATCATGCGTAGAAACTTGATTCATATTCGAAACACTACTTCAATATTAGTTTTAATGATGATTTCTGTATAAAATATATATTTTTTTTTCACCCATTTATTGTAGGTACGTACATTCCCTAGCACTTAACATGAAATCAACAAACAAAATACTTGAAACAACTACAAAAACTGAAAAATGAACGATGCTTGTTTTTTACGGAATTTGCTAACGCAAACATTTTATCATTGGTTTTGACTGTCACTTTTTTGCAAATGCCCAATATTATAAATTATAGGCTGTATCGATACCTGTAAATGATGTCAAAATGAAGCCTGTACCTAAAAGAATGTCTGTGTTTTCATCATTCAATTATTTATAACATAAAAGTTTAGTAAATTTACATTTAAAATTTATGTGTTCGGAAATTGATACTGCTCGGAATATGAGACAAAACGGTATCTCTGTGGGTTACAACATGCTCCGTCTCGAGTGTGTCGAAGAGCTCAATCAAGCTGTTAAACTGCAGACACTGTTAAACAGTCATTTTCCGGGAAATGGAAGACGGGAAAAAATAATTCTTGAACATTGGGGTCAATAATAAAAATTACACCAATAACTTTCGTCGAAAAAATATTTTGGTTTGGTGGGTTGAATATAAAAATAACGTCTAATTAAATATAATTGGAATACCATAAATTTGAAATGGGCACCCTAATGAAAACATAAATAAATATGAGTATAATATAATGCGTTAGGGAAAAAAAAACAAATTTCACGAAAATCTTAGAATCACTATATCGGTTTGGCATGGAATGGCTGTATAAGGATACGATCAAAATCAATATCGCTGGTTGAAAGTGAAATTTACAGAGCTCCAACCAAACTGTTCTATCTACTCCACTGAAAGTAACACTCCGTTGCCATTCAGGCAAGTAAGACAAACTTGCAATCATTGATAAGCGTGAAGTTGTTCCTTTCTTCAGTAGCCTGCATGTTTAACGCGGAAGTTTATTTTCTTCTGATTGGTTTTCCCCTGAAGCGTTACAACGCCGGCTGTCTCCATTCTACCGGAAGCCGACACGAGGGATCAACAAGTAGGGGTTATGCCAAAGCGTGTAGTTCGTAAAAACCACAACAAATACACACGCTTGTTGGAGTAAATTCCGGTAGCGCATGCGCTTCCTTTCAGCATTCATCCGAACCGGTTCAAATTCTGTCACTACCGAAGCATGGACAGCTCTGTGTGTGATAGTATCGGTTAAGTTTTATTCATGGCAGGACACATCGTTTCACCGGCAAAAGTTGGGTGGTGGAGGAAACCGTATCAGACTCTTGTGGTCGTATCTCGTCGAGAACAAAAAGCTCCCTCAATCGATATCCTGCGGCTGTTTCGGCAGAGTGGTGATTTGACTAATCCCACGTGTTGACACACAAAGGATACGCGCGGATTTAACCCGGCGTGGGATTGACAATGCCTGTCATTTGATCGAATTATATTTTAACACCAGTGTTATACCAACCTCAATGTTGAGTTTTCACTGTTGTTCGTGGGCGTTTGGAAAGGAATGTTAATTGTACAAAGTGAGCCCAATTCAAGCGAATAATTGCAAAAAATAATCGGTGAGATCCAATTATGAGTGTTATTGAAGCATTACCCGCGTGGCGCATTAATTTAACATCTCATTATGAGTGAAAACAAAACCAGAGGATATAACAATTAATAACAAATTGCGTTTAATAATTTTCACGACTTGATGGCAGACAAAATTGTACACGATTGCACTGTGCACCTGAAATGATTAATAATTGAAAATTCAAATTTTATGGTCATTCATGATGAATATTCATGATGAGCTACGACTCTGTTGTGTTGAAGTGCACCTGATGGGTTATCGCTAGAATGCTCGACCACTTGATACGGTTGTGGAATTATCGTTTGCACCAATTGTCCCCGCTGTGCGTCAATTCTTGCCGCTTCCGTCGCAGCTGTTTGCGACAGATGACAATAAAGCTCCGAGTGGGTGCATGAGTGAAGGATGATCGTATTATTTATCACTCAATTAGGATATAGAGTGGAAACAAAAATGATTGATGATGGTACGCAGAGCGAACAACGAAACAAGTAATTATAAATTTATGCCGGAATTAATTTGATTGTGTCTAAGCTTAATGCACAATCTACGCTATTGTATACATAATACCATCTCTGAAATTAGTGTGTACGCACGAACTATGTTATTGTATATCAACTTTGCTCGTCAGTCTATTATTATCTAATGTATTCTTTATACAGTGACTCAAAATCGCACTCGTACGCCACAATGCAGATCTCTTTTCCCTTCTTTAGAAAGTCGAAAACAAGCTTTCGGAACATTCTATTTAGATAAAATTATAGTGTCATATGGGGGTGTAAAGGTTTGCTATTTGTTTTCAGAATAATGGTTTTTCCATATATATAAAAATCTCGTGCCACGATGTTCGTGGTCGAACACCTCCGAAACGGCTCGACCGATTTGAATGAAATTATGCACAAAAACCTTGGTAGGCTTGAGAAGAGGTAGTAAACTATATATGATACAGCTGGGGAACCGATTACTGCTAGGCGACTGCACAACGACGCGCGAGATTGTGATTTAAAAGGAAGAACAATAATCTTGGGTTCATTGCCGATACACACTGTTCACGCGGTGCTCTCCATCTTCTTTTCCAATAGCACTAGCCTTTCTAACGTTCGCTTTCTCAATGTAATATTACTTGCGTCATTTTTATTAGTACTTAGTTAAAATTTATATGCCAAGCAACACGCAACACGTATTTTGAGTGAAAAGTTCTGGAATATGTGTGAGACAAAAAATGACGAAAAATCTCGCGGCAGTTCTGAAGAGACAAGATGGATATTGCATAAACATAAAACAACGAGATCTCGCCACAATTACTTCATTCATTCATGAATAATTCTCGAGTAATGCAGAATTTTGTCCATAAATTCGGACATATTTCAAAATTAATTATATATTGCTGGGATGCTCCAAATATAACGTAAATTTTACCACGACCTGTTGCTAGCATATGAAATTGTGTCTCATGTTTATTAGATTGCCAAGTAGTCGTGATAAACTGTACAGATTTTGAAGCATTACGATATTACGTAATGCAAAACAAACGCAGTTTTCATACAGCGATCACTCTATAAAAAAAATTGCAACTCTCGAAAACCACTTATCCTCGTCCTTTTTATCCCAAAACTCGTATTTTCATCCTCTTCAGCCAAAAATCATAGGAGGTTGTGTCCAAGATACGACCGCATTGTTGACGAAGAACTACGCTGTTATTTTATATAAGTCGCTTGTTTATACCTTCGGATATTATTCTTCAATGCATAATGCTGCATGGAAACAAAAACAATGACAACACTTGCAAGTATCAACTATCATGCTACATGTTATTTAGTATTGTCTAAAAGAAATCGCACCTCTAGGCATCGTTCGTACAACGTAAACCAAACGCCAAACAAGCGTTCACCATAGCATGCATACAGAGCCATACATTGGTGGCTTGAAACTACTAGGAATATAAACACTTCTCTTAATTTTGCTCTATTCTCAAAAGAAACGCTTCTGTTAATATTAATGGCCTCGAAAAAAGTTGCGAAGTTTCTCAGCGAAACCCAATCACATACAAAATTTCAGAACGACATTTACTTTCTAGGTGACTAAACAAGCAAAATAAACTCATTTCGTTAATAACAACCTCGAAAACAGTAGCAATGCTTCATTGTGATCAATATTAGCGCAAATGCAATCCTAGTTGAAGGCAGTTTTGCGACTGGCACGCGAACCCAAATAACTTATAACATTCCAGTAAGACATTCAAGATGTTTGATATTCCCCAAATAATTTTTTGGCGCACAACCTTAACACCTGCTTCGCCATAACGTCAGTTTAATGCATTGATGCAATATCAAAGGCACCAACGAAGCCCTGCTTGGAAAAAAGACTGAATTATGCCACACAATTTGTACTCTGATGCGCATCGATGCGAATTCGTTTATGAGTTTGTCGAGAGCGAAAGCCTTCACCACCAGCGGGGGGAGCTTGATTTTGTTGCTGCCTGGATAAGTGCGTTTACATTTTCGACCGACGCCGAAGTCGCCTACTTCGCTGTTGTTCGATGCGGTGTCACACTCACGAAGGTTCGGTTCAGTGCGAGCGCTTTTCACGGCACCAACATCGCGTGCATCATTAGATGATGCTTGCCTCGAAATTTTATTGCTCCTGGCAATGCGTTCGTTTTTTGCAGGGCTCGAGCCTGCCTTCCTCTTCTTCTTGCTCATCACACATTACGCGAAGCGACTAATTTATGAAGCGGAAAGAAAAACACACGATACGAATAATTCGAAAAATGAACTGAAAACACCACACGACGATATCCAAGTTGGATTACCACTGGTGGGGTTCAACCATAGATCGAAGCGCAGCGAAAGCAAAGTGATCTAGATTGCTCAACAGTCCGATGCCGAATAAAAGTTTGCCTCAGCGAGATCCACTGTTTATACTCTAGGCAAATATTCCCCTTCGTTCTTCTTCTTTTCCTTCGTTCACGGAGACTTTACATCTTACGATTTCCCCTTCGTTTGCTCATCGATAAGTTGCTCGTTATTGACAGCTCTGTTCGAGAAAGCACACAAATGGACAGAACAAATGTATGAGAATGCTTCCAATTTTCATCAATTTAAACCATATACAGACTATGGGATTGTAATGTATAGCATATCAAACAAATCTTAGGGAATTTCCGATTCGTTTGGTAAGTTAATCGCCAAAATCCGTTCACGGCAAAAATAGTTATTAACGTTAACTTTATTTCATAAAAACGTGACCTGTTTTCTGATTTGGCACCCTTAATTGACGTAGTTCTACGTCAAAAAGTTTTTCCCACCCCGAGAATCCCTTTTATAATTCTATTCATCCTTATCTATTATTTTTCCAAGGAATCCAATATATCCCCGTTTATCCTCCTGTTTATTCCCATGCATTTTTTTCATCCCGCATTCATTCCAAACAAGCGCTTCCAAGCCATTTTCGGAAAAAAAATGCATCCCCAAGAGAGTCGTTCCCCCTTAAAATGAATTATAAACTACCGCAAATTCAAATGAGCAAGATAAATCGCTAAATTTTGTTCAGAAAATATAAAAAATACCAAAACTAGATTGTATCATCCACAAAGTTTAATGGTGAAATAAAATACTATCAGCGTTTTTCTCGGCATGCTGTGGCGACTGATATGCCTCTATGTGAAGTATATTTGTCATTGAAGCTAATTTTTTTCAATAAGTATTTCCTTCACAAATCGTCATCGCAAAAAGTAACGTTTGCATTAAAAAAGTCACAGGAGTATTGTGTCCGAGACACGACCGCATAGTTGACGTAGGATTCCGTTAGGCTATTTGTTGATTTTGGATATGTTTGAAGAATTACATCGTTAAACTCTGACTGATAATGCTTTGGTGGCCCTGAAAAGGGCCGTTTTGTTTGGTTGTTGGGTATTGTTTGTTCACTCCACCAGTGTTTACCGAGTTTACCGAGTGATGATCAGATGAATGATACCGAAGTGGAACGAGTTATAATGAAAACTGCCCTCTGTGATCATAGACGTGATGCCACTGGACAAATTTAATATAGCGATTCAGAATAAATTTCAAGAATTAGTCAATGTGATAGGTGCCGTGTTCCATCAAGGCAATCCCAAACTCCATGTTTCTTTGACAACACGACAAATTATTTAGGAGTCTGGCTATCCTACCAGCTAAGCTAACTGGATATTGTACCTTCAGATTATCACAGATTCAGGCTCCTTCTAAATTCTCACAAGGGCAAAAGTCTCGACTTTATAGACAGCATGTGAATAACTAACAGTTTACACGAGAAGGCAAGAGAATATATTTTTTAAGCAGCGAAATATTGTGGAACCAATCGATGCACATAAAATTGAAAAACGATTTATTCTTCCCAAAAATCGCCACGAACTATCCGGACAACCCAATATGAGTTATCCTGATTTCTTCCTGATGTTTTAAAATTATAGTTGGCAACCCTGGGTATAGTGAATGTCCATACGGAGAGATAGTCTAGGGGTGCCCAAAAAAGGGTTCTGCACCCGTGGTATGTGTCTACATTAACAATCTAAAAAATCACATCTATATATATATATATATATAAAAATGGATTTCTGAACCGATCAACATGAAAATTGGTATGTAGGGATTTTTGGGGCCGGGGAAGGTTTGCGTGATAGTTTGAGACCCCTCTCCCCTCTCTAAACACAAATTTCTACATTACTCCGGAATTAATCAAGCAAATGAAACCAAATTAGGCATATTGAGGTTTAGGGTGCAATAAATGTTTCTATGGTGGTTAGACTCTCCATACAAATGAAACACAAATTTCGGCATTACTCGAGAATTGATCAAGTAAATGAAACCAAATTGGGTATATTGAAGTTTTAGGAGGCACTAAATGTTTCTATGGTGGTTAGAAGGGGGGCTGCCATACAAACGAAACACAAATTTCTGCAAAACTCGAGAACTAATCAAACACAATTTGGGATGTGAGGGTTTTTGGGTATGAGAAATGTTTTTATAATGGTATGACACCCCTCCCTCCTCTGGAATGGAGAGGGAGTCCCATCAATATATTACACATAAACATGACAATTGAAAATTTTCGGAAAACTATGAAGGAAAAAGGGAAAATTTAGAAAATCAAATTCCCATATGTTCTACAATTACATAACGACAAGTGCTGTTAGTTCATTTGATGTTTGCGCTAGCGAAATTGATCTTTGTTCGAAACTGGAAATGGATTTTAATGTTATGAAACGCACTCCTATATTTTCTTCTATCTATATCAAAAAAGGATCGTCGGATGTGTTGATGAGAGCAGAACTCGGGGAAGGAATTGTCCGATTTAGGGATGTCTTTATTCTATCATATTTTCTGTATAAAACATTTATTCCATGTAACGGAGAAACATGTTATTTACAAGTGTTTGAAATATCTTGAACGAGAATTGTGTCTGAAAATAATCTGATATAATAATGATGAGTTTTATTAGAAATACTAGGAATTTTATAGTAAAAAGTAAATTCAACGGGGTCGATTAGAAGATCAATCAATGTACAGTTCTGCGATTGGATCCATGAACTTGCTCATAGTAAGAAAACGTGAATGTTTGAAGGTATTGATAACAAAAAACAAATTTTAGGCGGGACGAAGTTTTCCGGGTCAGCTAGTAACTTATAAAAATCAAACAACTATGTTTGCTTTTTATAAGTTACGTATAAGTTACGAAAGCTTTTTCAAAATTGTGAACAAAAGAACTAAATTTGAAATATATACATCATGTGCGATACGATTCAAAATTGTATAGTTTTCAGAACGCGTATCCCGAACGAACGTTGCTGAAAATTGGAAACTGATGTACTGCCATTCTACGCATAGTTGTCTACCAAAAGCTTTAAGCATTTCAATTTAGCAATACACCGGGTTTTTTATAAGCACTATACAATTGTTGAATGAAATGTGATGAGATCCCTCACTGAATCAATCAAGCTTGATTACGGGCAGTCTTCAGAAAACAAACGCAGCGCTGCGCTTGAGTTGAATTTTCATCAGCGCGCGCTCAAAGAACACTCGAATTCTCTCTTGGTGCGAAGCGCACAAAATTCATAAGCACGACAGCGCAAAATGAACCCGGCGCAGAACTCAGATACTAAACATTTATTCTCACATGTGTGATGCGCGTCTCATTCTATATACACACACACATACATATCAAATTCTAGCACCCACTTTGTCTTCGTTCGTTCTAGGCAAAGCATAAAAACAACAGCGCGCCTCCATTTGAACCGTATACGCTTGTGTGAAAAAAAATATCTCAACAGAGAGAGCAATCCAGATTCAAGTGCGCAGCACGGCGCGAATTTCAGCGTAAAACTCAGCTTAAAACTGGCTTGCGCCCACGGCGCTGACAACCAAACATTTCATCTGTGTTTCGGAGCGTGCTAATTCGCCAGAGCGCGTTTGTGCACAAGGAGTGGCAGTTCAACTGGGTACAAAGATCTTGTTGCACATCAGCACCGAGTTGCATTCTGAAGACTGATTACGGGTTTAAAAATACATGGTGGGACTGTTATGCCTAGAATATTCACATGGGACAATTGAACTTGATGTTGTTTTTTGATATACTGAGAACAAACAATAATATGAATTATGAATAGAATATCAACATGGGACAATTGAGCTTGATGTTGTTTTTTAAAAGTTGGGAATAAACTACATGTTTTTATGTATTTTTCCGTAAGATTATGCATAAAAACAACGTTTTATGACGAAAAGTGAAAATCGTCAAAAAGTAACATGGGACAACTATGCGTAGAACGGCAGTGTAGCACTTGTGAAAATTTGTTGCTCCTTGTGGGCAGTAGCCATAATCCAAATGCGATAAACGCTGATAAATTATTTACCATTGGGAGAGCATTCATAGGAGTGTGTAAATTCGCTGATTTACATCGCATGCATGCTTTCGCTTCAAATAACCGATGATTGGATAACGAACATGAGTACCAGATAAATAAACAGGTTTCGCTTACACCGCAGGATTGATGGCAACTGTAACGGATACGACCAACAGTTATTTGAATCAGATTGGTACAGTATTATGAATAGCGTTAATTGCTCGAGATTATCACTACAATCTACTGTCGACGGTGATAGTCTTCTCATCCAATTAAATAATAATGGCGAAAGATTTTTATCTAGTTCGCTCGCGGTTGATTTATTCGAACAAGAGAGGTTTAGAAACGTAATGACATTGTCCCGGAATGTTTCCCCGGAAAAAAAACTGTCTCTTTAATAAACTTCTTATAAACGCCAAGGTTAGTCTGACGTCGCCCAATTTATTATTTATCCCTGCCCGAGAATTCACGTCCTCCCTTGCAGCCCAAACATTGCTTTTGGCGATACTATAATTGTGCTTCTTTATCTCCCCAAAACGCTCGCCTTATCATCGTAACGATCTTCCTCTCGTTCCGGTTTACTTCTTCAGGAGCAGCAGAAGTATCGCGTCAACGCCATTCTGTTCTCAATTATGTGCGCTGGTCGTATTGCGATGATATTCGTTCGTTTCTTAGCGTTGTTTTTCCCGCTCCTGTCTATGGAAGAAAAACGAGATCTTTCCACGTCATAAAATCGACTTGCCTAACAAGTCTTTATAGTGAGTGCCTTTGTAGATGTTTGAAGGACTGGAAAACGGACATTGTGTTTCATTAGCCGAATTGCTCTTGCTCGACAGTGACAATATTAAAATTGAGGTCGCTTCCGATGTTTCGGAGAAATATTATTTCGGGGAGCTATTTTTCCCAGACGCTCCCACAGACGGGAACATCAAAGAACGGTGGAATGTTCCAAGGGGATCGACAGCTCGTTAAAGTCAATGTGCCGAACGTAATCATCTTATGCGCCATCTGAAGAGAGCAACAAACTCGCGCGAAGGATGTTGGGTGGGAATTCGCTACTGTTACTATAGGCGCTCTGTAATTGGGTAGGTGGGTCATTATGCGTCTTACAATGAGTGTCGTTTTAGTTCCATTAAGTGGCCACTGGAAGTGAATAAGTCGTCAGTGTTAATATACATGGTGCTGCTAGAATTTTTCGCAGTTATTAAATTTACAAGCCGATGACGTAATGTAGCGTTGTATGATCCAACACAATCCTTCTAAATGATACCTCATCATAATCATGGCTTTTCTCCAGTGCTACTGTCCCTTTCATTTATTTTTTATTCTCCCCTACTCATGGGTGTAGAATCACCACAGTCATCATTTCACCCAGTAGTGAACCCAAACAGGCTATCTCGAATAAATAAGCAATCGAGAAATAAACAGCAATCTGATTGAATAAACACTGCTCAACAACAATTCATGATTTCCTTGCATTCGCTCCCCGCACCTATCTATCTGTAGCTAAATCCACCGAATGTTGGGCCAACGCAAGAATAAATTGAACCGAGTCCTTTGGGGGAAACAAAAACGAGAATGAAAGTTTTGCTGCGAGCAAGAAAACTCCGAGATACCAAATTTCCCCGAACCTCTGTAAACCTAAGTCAAACGGAACAGCCAGCGCCAGCGTTCGCAGGCTGCGGAAGAAAGAAATTGTGATCCCTACACACCAGTCATCGTATTATTGGAGCTTCTCCATCCGGAACTTTCCGTTCCACCTCGCTCAGCTATTTTTCATGCAAATATTTACCCAAGTGACTGTTATGATTCTCCTTCGCTTTATGTTTTTCCGCTTCCCGGTCTGCTCGGGTCCCGAGTCTGTCCTGCGAGAAGTCAGCGCAGCTGTGGCTGATGATGGCCTTGCAAGTGATGCCAGCTAAGTTCAGCCAAGGCTGTGTTTCGGGCTGGACAAGGTCTGATAAAGGAGGCAGTCGGTCGGGAATATGTTTTCGCAATTTCCTACCTTGTTACTAAAGCTGACCCGGCAAACTTCGTCTCGCCTAAAATTTATGTTTCGTTATCACATCCACATCTTACTAAGCGCACATTTATGGGTCCAGCAGCCCCATGCCCTTAGAGATGGGCTAGGTGTGTCGAACCACCATAGAAACGTTTAGTGCCACCTAAAACCTAGCGAGGGGAAAGGAGTGGCAAACCATCATAAAAACATTCATTGCTCCCTAAAATCTCCACATGTCAAATTTGGTTCCGTTTGCTTGATTAGTTCTAAAATTATGCAGAAATGTATGCTTCATTTGTATGGCAGTAACCCCTCCTCAGAGAGAGGGGAGGAGTGTTTATTCACCATAGAAACGTTTCGTGTCCCCTAAAACCTTCGCAGCCCAAATTTGGTTTCATTTGCTTGACTAATTATCGAGTAATGCAGAAAGTTGTGTTTCATTTGCATAGCAGCCACCTCCATGTGCTCAATTTGGTTTCATTTGCTTGATTAATTCTCGAGTAATGCGGAAATTTGTGTTTCATTTGTATGGTATTTCTGACTTTTGACAAATCAGATCGACAGTATATATCATAGCTAATCACGCGTAGTCTTCTTTAGATTCAACACTTTATTGATTTTTGTTCTATTATAGGGTACCAATTTTATTCGCCTTTAGCCTTGAAATAGGCTAATCAATTAACCTTTTGTGGCGCCGTGGAAACTAGACAAGGAGTCAATTCCAACTTCAGAGAACATAATCCTTAGATGAGGAAGAAGAAATATTTACCTTTGATAAAAAAATATAAGAGGTTGTGTTCAAATACGCTGTTTTTGTTCAAGTCGCTTGTCAATAACTTAGGATATTATTTTACACATACACACGTATCTCCGCTTTGCGCTCTTCTCAACAGAAGCCCTTCCTATTGATATTTCCTGTCTCGATTAGCTTAGTTGTCATCCTCGGTAGAAATAGTTTTGGTACTGTCATGCGAAACCAAATCACACACAAAATTCCTGCACAATTATTTTTTGGTGAGCCGATGATAGCCTAGTTTGATGGTTTCCCACATAATTGTGTAGTTCAGAACCTTAATGGAATGGCGTCAGATTGATGTAATGATTGCATTGCCAGAGACATCAGCTAGTAAGTAATTTGGTCGCGTCTATGGAACAATCCGAAACGAAGACATGTGATGACGCAAAACAAGGAAGAACAAGCGATGTTCAGTTCATTACTTCATATCTTGAACGATACTGAAAGTTTGCCTCAGCAAGATCCAATATTTATGTTCCAGGCAAATATTCCCCTTCATTCGTTCTTCTTCTTCTTTTATTTATTCACGTTGGCCTTAAATTATTCCATAAGTTGCTCGTTATTGACGGCATGGGTAGGGAAGCTCACAAATGAGCGGAACAAATGTATGGGAAAATGGAAATGATTCTAGTTTTCATCAATTTAAACCTTTTACACATCAGGGAATTGTGATATATAGCACAAAAACAAATCTTAGTGAATTTCCAATTCGTTTGGTATATAAATCGTCAAAATCTATTAGCGGCAAGAATAGTTATTAACGTTAACTTTATTTCATAAAAACGTGACCTGTTTTCTGATTTGGAACCCTCAATGAAAGACGTAGTTCTACGTCAAAAAAAAACTAGTGAAACAGCTGAGAAAATGGTGGCAATATAGTTGTCCGTTAACCCCAAAAACAATGGAGTGTATCATCCAGTATCTATGAAACTAATGATTGAATAGGGACTCTATGATTTACGAGGCAGTGTTCTCGATTTACAACAACATTCGATTCATGATTGACGATCTATGAATTCAAATTTTACGAAAAACATTCAGCGGTTTACCATCCACAGTGTCTGTTGTATTTTATATTTTTGGTCCTCAAATTTCAGATTCAAATTTTAAGTTTAAATAGATTTTATAGATTGAACTGCACTTTATTTTATATTAGGGTAAATGTATCAATAGTGGCACAAATAGTCATTAGTCTGAAGAAATTTAATAAAATTCCATTGTGATTTAGTGTAATGTTAATGAATAAATATATCATTTCATTGAAAAATTGATTGTTTCGTTAATAGCTATCACGTTGCGCATTTAAAAACTAGAGATTTTGAAGAAAATCAACTTTTGTTGCCATAGCTTTTGTGATTTTCTATAAATAAAATGGATGTAAATTATACCTTTTTAAGTTTATTGAACAGTAAGAAGTAGAAAAAAAAATGAGTTTAAACATAATCTGAGAAATGAATGCGAATGTCACAGAGAATGAAACATAAACCAGTCATAAATTATATAATCTACAGTCTACTCTCTATAACTCGGTTAAACTTTTTATGTATTATAGAATTGTAAAAGAAACTGAGAAAAAGAGTCTATTAGATTTTTATATAATAAGTGTAGCCTAGATATCGATTAAACTGGGCAGAAAATCGAATCGACTGAAGCCATTTTTATTATAGATGATTTTCTGTTGATTGCACATTGTTAATTGTAAGAATAAACAACATCAAGGGATTTATTGAGTACTAGCTGACCCGGCAAACTTCGTCTAGCCCAATTTTTTTTTTGTTATCAATACCTTCAAACATTCATGTTTTCTTTCTAAGCAAGCGTTCATGGATCCAATCGCAGAACTGTTCATTGATTGATCTTCTAATCACCCTTTGAAATTAACTTCTACTATAAAATTCCAAGTACTTGTACCAAAACTCATCATTATAATATCAAATTATTTTCGGACACAATTTTCGTTCAAGATTTTTCAACCATTTACAAATAATATGTTTCTCCGTTACATGAAATAAAAGTTTGTTACAGAAAATATGATAGAATAAAGATATCCTTAAATCGGACAATAGATAATACAGGAGTGCGTTTTATCACATCGAAATCCATTTCCACTTTCGAACAGAGATCAATTTCTTTAACGCAAACATCAAATGGATTAACAACGCTTGATATGCGAATTGAATTTTCTGAATTTTCCCATTTTCTTTCAGAGTTTTCCGAAAATTTTCAATTGTTTTGTTTGGTTGGAATATGTTTGGTTTAAATATGTGTTCGCGACGGACAGCGCGAATGTGGAGCAAGTGTCCCATGATTAGATTTCCCTGTCTATTCCTATCCTTATTCACATCCAATCCTCTCCCTGCCCTCAAAAATGCAATGTGTGGTGCATAACACAAATACAAACAGCAGCAAAACTGAAACGCACACGACCAAATAAGTGAAGCGTACAAAGTGATCCTTTGCAATATCATCATTCCAATTCCAACCATTCACCGAAGAACATCGCGTAATAAATCCGTGTGTAGAAGTACTCCAAAGTGTTTGATTTTCCAAGTGTTTAATTCTCTAGTGCAAGCCACCTCCAAATGGTCTTCCATAAGTCCGAAGTGTGATATTATCCCGAATATGAGCTATCAACCCAGAACTCCTTCAGCCATATATAGGATATCTATAGGATTCGCCATATTCCTCAATGGTGTGATCCACCAATATGTGTATTTTTTTCATAAGACCCCCTCTCCATTCCAGAGGAGGGAGGGGTGTCATACCATCATTGAAACATTTCACGTACCCAAAAACCCTTACATACAAAATTTGGCTCCATTTGCATGATTAGTTCTCGAGTTATGCAGAAGTTTGTGTTTCATTTCTATGGCAGACGCCTTGCCCTTAGAGAGGGAGTAGGTGTGTCGAACCATCATAAAAATATTTATTGCTCCCTAAAACTTTCATATGCAAATTTTGGTTCAATTTGCTTGATTAGTTCTCAAGTTATGCACACCTTCCCTCCTTATAACCAACACCACCCCCACCCTCCCTCTAAAACCACCATTTGCCAAATTTGGTTCCGTTTGCTTGATTGCCACCACCCCTCCCCATTTAGAGAACCTTCCCCTAAACCTGCAAAACCCTTAGATACCAATTTACGCGCCGATCAGTTCTCTAGTTTCCAAGTCCATAAGAATCAGAAAGATAGGAAAACAGTAGAGATCTGAATTTAGTGTATTGCACTAAGAAAATTTAAAAAAAAATTAAAAAAATTGATAAAAATATTTTATTTTTTTAAATGTTGCAGTATCGGCACCATAAACGCCTTTCACTATTTATTATTTTTTTTATAAAGGTAAAGTGTAAAATGTACCCATTTTTTCTTTATTGATCTCCATTGTTAACACCCTGTAACTCACAACTGAATGAAACAAAAAAAACAGCAAAAGATTTTTTTTAGTGTGAAATTACCTCATCTTTACTACGAGTCTAAACATTAAATTGTATGATCGATACAAATTCGGGTAAATAATGCATTCAGGTAGCTGATGCGTTCGGATATTTGTTACAATAGGATCAATGGAATTCTGGAATTTTTTTGGGTACTTGTCTTCAATTGAATTGTATTCATAATAATAAATCATAATAATAAACCAGATCATAGTGGCTGATCCACCATCACACCGTTAACATAATTTACTCTTTTAGCAGAAACCATCGGCACTGTGTTGATCCCAGAGCAACTGAATTTTATTTTATTTCCTTGCATCTCGAGCCGCAGTGAAATCAGATTCGCCTCCAAAGCGTTGATTGTCGTCACCCGTTTTTTGTGTAAAGCAATTCAGTTGCTCTGGTTTTTAGCATCACTTCTGCTAACACGCATAAAACAAGTTTTCGCATAACGAGAGTTCATTGAGCTTCCATTGATCTTCCCAAAATAAAATGGACGGCACGTGGTTATATCAGCCAGAAAAAAAAATCTTCTCCTTTCTACCCCGTCACTCAACTTTATCATGATAAATTTCTTTTTAATGTATTTGCGGAAAAGGACTTCACTTGAGATATTTATTCATATTTTTCACAACTCGCTCATTCTTCCGTTTTTCCATCTCTTTCCGGCAGACATGGAGGCGGATCTGTTCTACGAACTCGACGGAGCCATTAACGAATACGCCATCATCAGCTTCGTGGTTCCGATGAAGACCGGCATCGACGATTTGCAGTTTCGCTCGCAGTGAGTGAGTGACGTATCCGGTAAGCATTTTTCCCGTTTATTTCTTATTCCTAACCCATCTGTTAACACGTTGAGCCCTGCGTCAGTCTCTAGGGGCCGACGTTGAGCTTTTTGGTAGGAAAGTGCTGAGTGACTGGGACTGACAGTTTTAAAATAATGAAATATAAATATATAGAGTAGTGCGGGGCAAAAGTGCGCATTGGCCATTCTGAAGCAAACGAGCATAAAATTTCGACAACAATGTAACCGCTTGATACATTATTACACCCGCAGCTCACACATATAAAAAAAGATACATTTCCTGAAAGTGGCAAAAAGTTATGAGGTAAAAAGAGTTTTGCGATGTTTTGATCTAATTTTTTCAGTTTTGGAGATGACGATTTACTTACCTCAAATAACTGGAAAGCTCGAAACTACACTGTCAAGCAAACCTTCATTCTATAGTAGATGATAGTGCGTATTCGTTTTTGTGAAAAATTTCAAGAGCTTTTTTTAAAAATTCGATTAGTTCAAAAATTGCTTGCGGGGCAAAGGTGCGCAGTGGTTGTGGTGCGAAAGTTCGCACCAGAGTTTTGATCTGAAAAAAAAAATTCTGAAATGTTTTCAACCACATTTTTAACGGGACCCACAAGAAGGAAACTGATTTGAAGAAATGCACTCCAGTGAAGCGACCCTAATTCCTCCATATATGTATGTAGAGACGCTTGGAGAATGCTTCGCTCCATTTTTTCATATTTCATTGAAGCACACTTGCGCTTTGTCGTCAAGATCCAAAAGTGCATCACCCTTGTCGAAAATCGAACACTTCTCTAATTACATTATGTTGTTACCGAGTCTACATTTTTTTCCGTACATCAATTTTGTTATTTTTGTGCGAGTGAAACAAATCTCAAGTTTCCACTCGGTTCGTGGCAGTTCAACACACACGGGACATTTTTTGATTACTCGGCGCATAATTATTTATCGGCAGATATAGCGGGGTAACTCCAAGCGCCTCCCCAGAAATTCGAAGGTAGAAGAATTAGTTTGTAGAATTAATTTCGGAAAAATAGAGGAGTCGAGAGTTGCACGCTAAAACGATTGGTCGAGTTTTAGTTGTATGAAAGAAAGCCAAGACCGTTCAGGCGACGCTACACCAGAAATGCTCAAATGGCCCGACAGAGGCTTCGGGAGGGATTCTTGAAGCGTCGGATTGCGGCAGACCTCGATATTTCTGAATTAGCTCTGAGGAAGAGGCTCATATCAGAAAGTGATTTAAGATTCGAATCTTCTTTTATTGACATACTACTTCTGCTGGGGCGGTTCAGATAGGTATTTACGAGTGATCAGTCTGAGGATTTGGGACTGCAGGATACTGGACAAAGCTTTCTATAGTATGACTCTCAAAGATTTACGGCGTCTGGCGTTTGATTTTGCGGAAGCCAACAACCTCCAGCACGAAGTCAACCAAGTTGCAAAACAGGCAGTAAGAGATTTTGATTCTAGTTTCATGAGGAACCATCGTCTGTCTCTTCGAACCCCACAACAGTACAACGCAGCATCAGCGCTCCAAGGCAAAGCGTCGGAATCCTCAGAACCGAAATCCAAGATGAGAAATAAAAATAAACAATTGCTTAAAAATAATTCGAAATCAATTTCCAAAGAAAAATGTTTCTATTTTCACGATGCATTCAATTCAATAACGGTTATGTTTCGTTTATGTTTATGTTTTAACAATAAACTTCAAATAAATATTGTTTTTTCAAACAATGAGTTTCAAATAAATCAAGTGGAGGTAACTATGTATTTATAAACTTGATCTATATAAATAAAAATGATCTGGGACTCGTGTTGTAGTGTGTGGCATCGTTCGGCCGAAGCACACAGTTGAAGTCTCCGGCGAGTATAACGTGCTCGGTGTTGTGTCGGAGATATTTAGTACGCGATCGTGCGGTTAAAGAACCGTTCTCTCTCGGCACGCAGAGCTGTCCCCGATGGTGCGTAAATGTTACACAGTGTCGTGTTTTGAACTCTCAGCGCTATGAGGCGGCCATCCAGGCTCTTCTCGACATGCGAATAATGTATATGTAGTTTGAGTGCTATTGCTGTTCCTCTTTTCATGTGGTCTACGTTACAGACAATGTTATACCCGGGAAGAGTTAGTTTCTCGTTTTCCACCTCTTGTAGGAAGATGATGTCAAGCTCCATCGTGCGTGCGAATGTACGGAGGACATCTAGCTTGGTAGTATTTGTTATTGTGTTTATATTCACAGTCGCGATGTTGTAGCTGCAATTGGATTTCCAATGTGGATCTTCACCGTCGCTGTCAGCAAAGGCTGATTGAAAAAGAAATTCGGGAGCGCAAGTGGAAGTGGATTGGGCATACATTGCGAAAGGGCGCAAACGAGATCTGCAAAGAAGCACTCGACTGGAAAGCCCAAGGACGACGGAGAAGAGGCAGGCCCAGAGGCTCATGGCGGAGAGGCTTAACGTTGGACATCCAGACTGTCGATGAGAACCTCACCTGGCGTCAAGTCAAGTGCAAAGCAGGCAATCGTCAGCAGTGGAGACCTTTTGCTCGGCCGTATGCGCCGACCAACCGGCGCAGGATTCATAAGTAAGTAAGATGTTGTAGCTGACGAACTGATTCATAATTACATTCGTTCGCCTCGCTCGTCATCGCTCTCTTCTCGCCGTTTTTTTCCGGGTCGTCCCCGAAGTTGTCGGCTAGTGATTGAGGTGGACGAAGAGTCAGTGTCGTTGCCATCGGATTTACCATAAGCGGTTTTGCGTACCACTCCGCCGCTAGCAGGGAGTCTCTGAACTTGTGAATCGCTCAGAGACCCGCTGGCCGATGGCTGGCTCGCACTTGATGCGTGTCGTGTTGTTTCTTCCGATCCCAATTCTATTGAACTCGGAGGCGGCATTAGCAGCTGCTGTTTTGGTTTTGATGGTGGTAATGAGTCTGCTGACTTCGCTGATTCTCGATGCGCTGTCGGCAACTTCGGTTTTTTTGTTACTCGTGGTATTGAGCTAGGCTGTTTCGATTTTTGCACCTGCAATTTTATATTTTGTGCGCATGTGACTCCATTATAGATGAAGTCGCAACAGTGACGACATGTCTGTTGTTGTCCAAAGTAGGACACGAGTGTGCGCTCTCCGTCGATCGTTACCCACGACTCGATATTCCTCATCACAACCATCTTCGCGATACGGATGCCTATGAAGATGCCCGGGAAGAAAAGATCAGAGCCACATATTTGCTCCTGTATGGATATAACTTCTCCATATCTGTTGAGGAACTCCGCTATTTTTTGGTTGGTGTTTTTTTCGGAGAGGTCGTACAATTTTACTTCGACCGCTCCGACTTCCATCATGATTCGTAGACGGTACCCTTTTCCATCTACCATCACTTCGTGTTTGTTGACATTTCCGTCACACACTTTTTTGGCTAGCTCGGGGCTAGTGACCTTAACGTACGCGCACCCGAGTGCCCTGCTGCATTGTATGCGTGTTACTTCGCCTTGTTTTAATCCTACTACAGTACCACAGAACTCATGGATTCTTGCATACTCCGGTTTTTTTGGTAGGTTCGCATAGTCTATGCGAAAAGTGTTTTCGCGACGGTTCATCGCGGAATCGCCGCACGCTTTATCAACAGCTCGCCGTTGCAACTCACAATGAGAGGTTCGATATTAATAGTTGGTGTTCGACTTTCGCGATAGCTGAAACAATCCGCGTCTGCTCAGCACGAAAGTTGAGCGCTATCTATTCATACAAAAAGTATCTTTGGGATCTGGGATCAACACGGATATTGTGCAAACGCTCTGGATGTGCTCTGAATCGAAAGGGCAACAAGAAAAAATCGGGGCTTAACGTGTGAACTCACTCTTGGTTGTTCATACGGTTGTGTTCCATTCACCCGAAACACGTTTACCCGAAGCACGTTTACCCGAATGTAACACATACTCGAATGCATCATTTACCCGAATGTAACAAATACCCGAATGCTACATTTACCCGAATGGAATGCTTACCTGAATGAAGAAGAAAAAATCCGACAAATCAGATTATGAGTTTTGTCGAATCTTGAGGAAATTCGAAAAAGATGTTGAAGATTTCACTGTGTCATTTTTAGAAATTAGTGCAGGCACAATTGACATGCACCCGTGGCCGAGTGGTCAGTGGTCTCACATTATCATGCCGGGTGTTCGGGTTCGATTCCCGTTCTGGCCGGGGGATTTTTCGTCAAAGAAATTTCCTTCGACTTGCACTGTGGTCACGCGTATTCAAGAGCTTGCCCCTCGGAATACATTCAAGGCGTGTTATTTGGCTTAAGAAATCTCAACTTAGTATTAGCAAATGACGCTAGTTAGTAAATACGTTGAGACGGCAAAAGTTCCACAGGGAACGTTGACGCCATTCAAGAAGAACAATTGACATGCCGTTTTCTCTCCTTTCCGCATTGCTCTTTAAGGCCAAGAGATCACTCAGAAATGAGCATGGGTTATGGAATATTCCGAAAATTAAGCAGGTAACTTTACCATAAAAAATTTAAATGAAAATGTGAAAAGGAGTAGATAAGAGAATAATGGTACTTACGTATTTAACACCGCATCATGATTTTTATCATGAATTTATTATTTCCTGGTGAAATTTATTCTGAGATCAATGTAATAGGGACCCTCATTTAGGGAGTCCCCATTTAACGAGGATAAGGAACCAAGACTGCATCAAGCCACCTAGGTGACGAAACCGAGAGTTAGCGAGCGTCGGACGGAATACGATTACCTGGTGTATTACGATTGCCCGGTTAATTATACATGTCATGTATTTTGATCTCAAAATAAATTTTGTTGCGAAAAAATATTTTTTTTAGTGGCATTATGTTGGTACTCATGTCTCTCACTTATGCTGACAAGTACGGCTATTTTGAATGTTCAGTTAATTTTTGACAACTGCATTTATTACACATGTTTTGGTTCATCTTAGAATTAGAATTGAATATACGTAACCCGCGTGAATTCGAAAGCCGCGATACTTTTTGAACAGACCTCGTACGTTATAAAACTGCGTTCCTTCACTTTTCATTATTTTTAAAAGGATTTTATTCAACGCCACTATTTCTGAAATTGCACTACATACGAGAAATACTTTTTGAATGGGAATGAACGTACGAGACAAATATGATCTTCATATAACACTGATCAGAAATAAATATACAAATACTACCCTTCCTTCCAATATTCGCGTATATCCTTCTTTCGGGTTAGTGTCGCATTTGGGTAGATGTTACATTCGAATAAATTTTACATTCAAGTAACTGTCGCATTCGGGTAACTGTGGCATTCGGATAAATGTTACACTCGGGTAATTGTCGCATTCGGGTAAATTTCGTATTCGAGTAAAGTCAGTTTGGGTAGATGTTACACTCGTGTTGAAAAAAATTACTGCAGTCTTCCGGTTTAATAACGTTTTTATTTGGTTGTTAAAAAATTCCTTTGAATGACAAGAATGACAAATTTTGATTTTAAAACTAGTAACATCAACATGGTAAGTATTACAAACATAACCATATAAACGGTAAGTATTTAATTGATTTTAGTTACTAATCTAATTCATCTATTCTTTCTTTTCAGGTCCTATAGAAACCCTATTGAATTTAGCAATTGTTCAAAGTAAACACTCACGTTTAATCTTCTCCAGTAATTTTTATCTATCTGCTTTGATCGCTCTTGTTTTTAATTTAATAAAATCAATTTAACTGTAATAATATTTTCTAAACATTGAACTACAACTTTTCACTCTCAGTACCTTTTGTTTGATCTTTTTACCAATGGCAGCAATCCCTTTTGTTTATTTGTTTACCAATGGCAGCGACTCGAAATACTCCGTCATTATTCGTCAAGATGTACACATCCAGGGGTGAATGCGGCTTGGATTTTTTGTTGACAAATATGACCAAAGATTTTTGTGTGACTGAATTATTAACTCCACTTTGGAAAAATGCAGCCGTCCACACAGCTATCGAATATTCTATATTTATAGATAACACCCAAAAACCATTTGATTATGAATTCGAGGAAGTCTCTGATTATACTAAAGCAAATTACCAATCAATTAGGTGTAAGCTTAACTATATCAATTGGCAGGATTTATTTAGAAGTGTGGAAAACATTGAAGTAGCAGTGACGACTTTTTACTCGATGATCAATGAAATTATAGAGGAGGAGATACCAACTAGACGAAAAAGGAGAAATATAAACACAAAGTATCCGATTTGGTTTAATCAAAACATAAAGAATCTAAACAATAAAGAAAACAGAAGGCACATAAAATTTATAAGAAATACAAATCTGACGCTAATCTCGAAAAATATCTGAACATTTGCGAACAGCTCAACGCAACTGTTAAAATCGCTTTTGAAGATTACAACTTAAAAACAGAGTCGGACATGAAGTCTGACCCGAAAAGTTTCTTTAATTACATAAAAACAAAACTAAAAAGCAATGGTTTTCCATCACGCATGCACCTTAACCATACCGTGCGGAATGACCCAGAAAAAATTTGCAACCTATTTCAAGAAGTTTATATTGAAATAGCTGAAGAAGACCGAGATCATGATTTCTTTGCATTTATTCCAGAATTTCCATGTGAGGTTGGAGTCAGAAAACTTACTTACATTGAATTTTTTGACGCATTAAATAAGCTTGATGTTTCAAAAGGGCCTGACGGAATTCCACCGGTTTTTACAAAAAAAAATTGGCATCTGAATAAACTCATCCACTTTTATGGCTTTTCAATAAGTCATTGGAATCAGAAAGGTTCCCAAAAATATGAAAGAACTCTTTTCTTGTAGTTATATTCAAATCCGGTAAAAGATCCGATGTAAGAAATTATCGCGGAGTAGCAATTATTTCATGCATTCCAAAACTGTTTGAAGCCATAATGAACTAAAAACTTTTTCAACAACTAAAGACACGAATTACGAATAAGCAACACGGTTTTTTCAAAGGACGATCAACAACAACAAATTTGCTGGAATTTGTCACATTCACTTTGAATGCAATGGATAATGGTAATCAAGTTGAAGCTCTATACACTGACTTTAGTAAGGCTTTCGATCGTGTTGATATACCATAACTGCTTCCTAAACTTAAAAAAATAGGGATAGAAGTCAAGCTATTGAAATGGTTATAATCATATTTGACTGACCGCACGCAAATAGTAAGGTTTAATGGGAAAATTTCAAAACCAATATTTGTTACATCCGGAGTTCCTCAAGGCTCTCATTTGGGGCCACTTTTGTTCATTTTATTTGTTAATGACGTTTGCGTTTTTCTTAATAGTGTTAAGGCACTTATCTACGCAGATGATATGAAGCTGCTTAGGAGACTTAGGCGTGGTCTTAGATTCAAAACTAACCTTCGTTGATCATTATAATACAATCATCCATGGAGCAAATAATATGTTGAGCTTCATCAAACGCTTTAGCTACCATTTCCAGGATCCGTACACAATAAAAAACATTGTATATTACAAACGTCAGTTCAATTCTCGAATACTGTAGTATTGTATGGTCCCCCTACATAACTTCACACGGAGACAGAATTGAATCTGTACGAAAAACAATTTTTATTATTTGCACTTCGTAAACTAGGCTGGTCCTCATACCATCTCCCTCCATATGAGGCACGTTGTGTGCTAATCAATATGAAAAGCTTAAAAGAACGTCGGAACTCTGCCATGATTCTATTTATTATTGACATCATATCACAACGAGTGGACTCAGAGGAAATATTGGGAAACCTAAATTTTCACGCACCGATTAGGCACCTGAGAAACCCTAACATTTTCTACATAGATTACCGAAGAACGAATTATGCCAAATATAGTCCTATTAATCATATGATGAGCCTCTGTAATGAACACAATGAAATAATTGATGTAACCATGACAAGGTCAATGCGAACTTAGCAATTATATAGTCTTTGATTTCAATAGAATAAGATAAAGTTAAATTTCACTGTAATATTTGGGCAGCATATTTAGTCTACGCTGGTTTGACGAAATAAATAAAAAAATTAATAAAAAAAATGTTGATTATGTAATTTGTTAAAATCGTCTTTTGAATTCAACGGATAAATTTTCCAGCCAGCTATCTTTAGTTTTTTTTTTAGTTTTAAGTAAGTAGTTTTAAGTAGTATTAAGAATGTATTGGTCTACAATTTTTATTGACGACAATAAAATAAATAAAAATAAATAAATAAAATATAGTTTGTAAAAATTTCAATTCAAACTTTATTTGTCAAAAGGTGTCATATATTTGACCTCCGGACAAACAGTGTACGGCCGCCTTAGGAAATCGATTAGCAAACGATCCTTTTTTGGTTCAAGTTCTAAGGAATAAACGACTGGATGAGTTTTCAATATGCATTTCGAAAAAAGTCGAACTAAACAGCCATACAATGCATTCTGTAATTTGTGGTAGTTGTTGTCTTGAAGCCGAGATTTTACCCACCATTGATTTGATCTCTTCTAGCAACTTGTCAATGAAAGTATCGGCCGGCGTTCACCTATATTTCGGAAAACCACCGAAGCAGAACGAAACAAAATTGATTACCAGAAGAAAAACATTTCGCACTAAAGGTGAGTGCTTTTTTTCTGTATTTCTTCATACGCTTTTTTTTTATTCCAAGCTTTCAGTGCTATTGTCATGTTCGTTTAATGAATGCAAATTGCTCCCAAATGGGAGGACGGGATATTCCACTTTTTCACATTACATCGAATGTGCGACCGGATCTGGATCGATATTTTCTTAACAGATGTCACACACGTCCACAACGATTTCCGTTTTCCGTCCTAACACTTTCCACTTCATTATCTCTATTCCACCTAGATTATGTGAACTTGTGGGGTGGTTACTATGTTTTAACCTGTTTTTTTTTGTTCTCAGAAAATTGTGTTAACAATCCCAAAATAGTGATTGTAAAATGTTTGTCTTTGTTTCGAGCTAGTATATTTTCGAGAGACTGATTCTAATTCACCCTAACATGATAGAATGATGAAACATCGTTTCCATTCCTGATAGCTTATCGATTCACGGTGAGACAATCTATCCCGGACACTTTGCCATCTGCCGGCCGTGTCATCATTTGAAATGTAAATGGAATTGAAATGTTTTGTGTTTTCCTGCACATTTATTTTTTTTTGCATCATAGGTATTTTTCAGTCCTGTTCCACTATGGCATAGGATCAACCGAAGAGTTTAAAATTGCTAAGCAGAAGCGACGGATCTTAATATCAAATCAAACTGGTTCGTGAATCGCTGTATTTTCGCACGCATACAAATTGATGATTTTCATCCTCCGAAAAAATGTATTGGATACTAGTTGAAAGGAAAAGGTGGATAATGATGATGATTTTACACTTGTTCATTTTATGCCCTCTATTATTTTTTCCATTACGTGTGTTATCCTTCGCATCGTTATTTTCGAATCGAAGATTCATTACGGCTTCTTGATGGATTCGGGTCGTACTGGTTCATACATACAAAACAGCAATGTCCTGGAGAGAAGCCTCTATTCTGTGTGGAATAATTTAAACATCAAAAGAAGGAAAAAAAATTGCAAACTTTTCTGAAGGAGTTTTCCGACAAGGTTTGTTTCGATTTCAACTTTACCACGCCAGCATAAACTACTATTTTCGAAAGACAGTGTTGTGGAGAGGAGACAAGTATTATCGAACAAACATTACCATATGAGAACACATTCGAGTTTTGAACTATAGCGCAACTTTGGTGGGTCATATGTTTCATGTAGATTTTATCTTTCGGAGTGTCTTATGTTACGTTCTTTTATAACGATTTGTGCCGGAATGTGGTCTCACGTTGCACAGTTCCAGACCTGTTCAAACAAAGTTTGCAATTTGTGACAGCACAGGATATGCTGAATTTTCGAAACAAGCGATAACGAACATGCGGATAAAAAGGCAAAATACATTTTGTTGCAAGACTAGCACCATTCGATAACTCAGATCGAAAACGAATGACCTCCGGGAGTTTGCATTTGAAAACGTTGTCTCGGGTGAGTGCAAAGATATGTGAAAAATTGTAAACGTTTGTATGGCGATATTCACAGGGGGTATGGCAGAATTTGGATGATTCTTTGATTGGAATACACTTCACCGGTTTGATACGTCGTACCATGCATTGCTAAAATTGCACTGAAAGAAATGAACTCATTTTCTTCGTTCCTACAAATATATGCGTGTCGCTATTGGAGTGCATCAGCAGTTCAATGTGCTTTTGTCATGTGTTCATGACTTTCTATTCAAATGTCTCATAAAATGAAACCCTTACATTGCGATTCCCCGAGGTGAAATTGTGGAACAATAAATCGATTTATTTTTCAAACGTACATCGATAGCCTGAATTCAATTGAAAATAAGATGATGGAAACTCATACTAGAAATTGAATACCAATCCACAAACTCACCCACCTTACTAAACAGGGATTGTACCTTAAGATCATCATATTCATCAACCCAAATAAAAACCATAATTTTATTTCCCATCTCGTATAATCTTCGGTCTTAAAACATGCAGCACAGTATGAAAGTCGTGAAATTTCAAACAGGAGCATGAACCTAGCAATAATCCCGAGACAGGAAAAGCGAGTATATACTAGAATAGACCCATACTTCCATCCTTAACTAGTCACTATAATTCTTGGACCTATTTATTTTTGTTTTCCATAACAGTTCTACACCCAAAATTGATTTTTAGCTAATGTTTCGTCATCCCGATTTATCCCGATTTATTACTTGATATATTGAATGAGCGTAAAAATTACAGAAAATGTCATGACTCTCAAATACTGGCAAGCATTTGTATAATATATATGGTACGGAAATTGAAGATTAATACGAGCGAGGGAAACAAGAGACACGTTTTAAATAAGCACGCATTACTTTGCCACATATTTACATGGCCCAGATCGAGATGGATATAGATCTCCTTTATGCTGGAAAGTGTTTTCTAAGAGTAAAATTCTAAGAGTAAAATTAGAAAACACATTCCAACTTCAATTTGTAATGAGATGTATAGATTATCACATTTCTGCGCAACTGCATCATTAGCTATGTGGATAGCGTGGTCGTGTAAAACAGCCTTGCATTCCAGCCGGCTTTGGTTCGATCCCCGTTGACGTCGTTTGGACTTTTTCTGGGTGCAATCCCAAAAAAAAATGAAAATAGGAAAAAAAGATGTCTGCTTCCATACATACAAACATTTCAAAGGGTTTGGGGGACAGATGACATTATTTGCTCATTTGACGCTACAATGCATGAAAAGACATGGTTTCTGCCGACAATGAAATGCTTTCTAGCAACGCTAGTTCGGGTGTAGAGGCTGTGGTATTTTACAGGAGTGTTCTTTCGAATCATAATTGAAACGCCAAAAGTATGAAGTCACCTCAAGGGATAAAGTGTTGCGGCGCGAATTTTCGAACGCGTTTTTCTCGAAACCATGTTTTTTTTTCAACTGGTGGTATCAATATCTCAGGATCTACTGGACCGATTTGGCTGATTTTTTTATCACCATGTAAAATTGAATTACTTGAAGCGTTACATAACCGTTTTTCGATATCTAATTTTTTTTATAAGTTTCTAAACAGTGATTGAAAAATAATTCATTTTTGACAAAAATTGCCGCCATTTTGGTCATTGTAACGCTTTAGGTAATATCCTAAAGTTTCAAAATATTCATGGGAATTCGTTCTGCGACACTTCGTTGCTTCAGAACCGATACCACCAGCAAGGTACCGATTTTCAGACAGCATCTACGCATCCAGCTATCAACAGCGTAATAATCATTATTAGTGCACTCAAAAAAAAGAAAAATACATTTTTAAATATACCTTAAACAATCACCAAAATATCCGAACACTTCTCTTTATTCCTAACATCCGAAGAAAAAATCACGAAAATTCATTATTTTTCGGGTTCCCCCTCTCAAACTTTCGTCATGTGTGCGTGTGTATTTGTCATACTGAAGCAAACTGTTAATTCAAAACGCCGAAACGTATTACATATTAAAAATGCCGACAATTTCGAAAATGCATCTGGATAATCACGAAACACCGTTGGGAAAAAATTGAAATATTTTCGCGTTTTTCACAGTTAATTTTGACGCCGACAATTTAGACAAGAGACCGTTATTCCGCAAAAAAAAATACAGTTACGGAACAAAACTGTAAAACGGGAAACGCAATCTTGACAAGTTACGCACTCAATTGCGAAAGCAGTTATTTTAATGACGTGAAATTCAAATGTTCGCCAACAAAAAGTATTTTGCATGAAGGAGGAGAAACTGTCAACAGAAGAGTTAACGACAAGGTGTGGAATGTTTTTCTAGCAGAGGACACCAGAAAATGTCGCTCTGTCGACAGCGTCGGCTAGGCTGAGCCTCGTACTGAAGCTATGTTATGTCACTCTACTGAGCTATGTTTATGGTCTTCATGCTGAACAATCTACTCAAAACATCCTCTCTTTATCACCACTCGAAACAGATCTTGTTTGGGGACTTCAAGCGGCCTGAAGTAGCCAATGGATGGTAAAGAATGGACGAATAGCAACATATTCTTCTGGTTCTTCGTCGTCTGTCACACAAGCGATAGAACAGCTACTGTGATAATTGTTGGAAATGAAGAGCACAGTAGAATTTGACAAACAAATTAGTGGTACGCGAAAGCAGCCACCAATTTGGCTTTTTTTTATGACGAATTGAAGTTGAAGATATTTTGGACTGTTGAAAGAGTGTCGGTTGAATAATTTTTTTTCTTGCAATAAATGCATGTTTTAAGTTTAAATTTTTAAAACTTTTTCTCCCTATCATCCACATTCCTCTTCAGAAGTTATTAATCTGAATACGATGTATCATTAATTTAGTTACATCGATTGTAACGCGAAAGCAGCCACCAATTTGGCTTTTTTTATGACAAATTGAAGTTGAAGATATTTTGGACTGTTGAAAGAGTGTCGGTTGTTTTACATTGCACGGTTTTAAATTTCGATAGAATGAATAATTTTTTTTCTTGCAATAAATGCATGTTTTAAGTTTAAATTTTTAAAACTTTTTCTCCCTATCATCCACATTCCTCTTCAGAAGTTATTAATCTGAATACGATGTATCATTAATTTAGTTACATCGATTGTAACAGTTGCCACAACTGTTTTCATCATGTGATATTTTTGGATTATTTATAATTATATATATATATATATATATATATATATATATATATATATATATATATATATATATATATATATATATATATATATATATATATATATATATATACATAGTTATTTATTTATCTACCTCCCACCTCCCTGGAGCTGGGCGAAAGCTCAACCGCCAAAGTTGTTCGGCCAATGAGTGTCTGTTCGCGCAGCGCTTACTTTCGTGGCCTTGAGTTTGGGGAGGGGAATGAGAAGGTCGTATTCAAGGACGGTTAGTTGAAGCAAGATGCACACAAGGGGATGCTTTGGGGAAATTATCTTCGGCTGAGCTTGAGCTCTGAATCGCGAGATACCCTGCGGTTTATCTGAGGACTACAATGTTCTTCGACCATTTTACTTAGAACTGTCCGACATCGCGGAACCATTGTGCGTTTTGTTTTTTTTTCCAAAATATATATTTTATTAAGGCACATGTGGCGTTAGCCTGACGGGGCCGGGAGTCCAATATTTTGACAATTTTTGTCTTACAACTATGTTAGTAATATGTAACCGATTACTCGCGGTTGGCTCGAGGTTAGTATTACAAGTGTTCTCATAATTGGTATGTCGCAGTCTTCAATGCTCTGTACGTGTGCCCGACACGGGATACTTTGTATTGGGATGCAGCTGACCATTAATCAGCAACGCCCCCCTAGTCTGTACCCCATATCTAGCGTGGTGCGTCTTTCTCGACTCGAGGAATCCAGGATAGAATGGTCACTAGCCGGCGCAATCATCAGCTCGTGTAGAGTTGTCATGAGCGGTACAACCTTTGGCTCTTGTTGAATGATCAGTGGACTGCACAACCTTCGGCCCGTGCATCTGTAAAGAGTGTGTATATGAGTTAACGCAAGCAACATCATTTTCCCCACAGCAACAGAACCGATCACTGTGGAACAGTTTATCGGTAGCATCAATTCGCAAACGCAAGCGAAACAACAATTTAGGACACCAACGTAAAACACCGATTCGGACTCTGTACCTGACGCGACAACGGACTGGATAGAATGTGCAGCGTAAGGGCTTTAGGTAAATGGCTAGGCTTCATGATGTAAAATTGACAATAATAAAATCAGTCTAACTTGTGCTCTCTGTGAAACCGGTCTTTCCTTTCTTTTTAAAAACTCTTCGATATCCTCATGTAACTTAATTGGCGCAGTCGGTAGGATCGCTCGTTCAAGTGTTCACGCGTAGATCCAATTCGCGAAAGTGATTTCCCGCGCGAACGAATATCGAGTGGCTGACGATTGGAGAACTACAACGGACGCACGAGTGATACCTTTTTATCAAGTAAGTAATTAGATCTTAGTCAAATTAACAATCATTTAATCGGAGTGGTACAAAGCTTACCCGAAACAAAAAAAGCTGTATCCACATCCATAAAATATAACAAAAACTACTAATTCAGAGAGACGAGCCCGGGTAACACCGTAAGCGACTCTTTTTATATCACAAAAGTGAACTACTAATCTAAAACAAAAACAAACGTTAAATCAGAAAAAAAACTAGCTAATCTAACAAGAGTGATTTAAGTTTTACCTTGGAGTGCTTTGTGAATAATCGCGAAAACAATGAACCCAAACAGTTTTAACATATCCCCTGAATTACCGAGGAGCAATACCTCAGCACAGGAGGAAAATTTAAATGAACACGAAGAAGCCGCCAGAATTGCTCAAACAGCGGTAATGTTCGACAAGGCGGAGAAAATCCTAAAGGCGATGCAAACGCCCCAGGCAATCCGCGAATTGCCGCAATTCGACGGTAACCCCGTCAAATTACACTGCTTCATTAGAGCAGTGGAAAATCTGTTGCCCTTTTTAGAAACTCTTAAAGGGACACCCTTCGAGCAAGTATGGCTTCAATCCATACGCTCGAAAGTAACCGGAGATGCGGACCGAGTTTTAGAAACATACGGGACACCGCTAATCTGGGAAGAAATTAAAGCTAACCTGATAGCTTACTATAACGACAAGCGTGATTCTGTCACGCTTACCCGCGAATTGTTCCAACTGCAACAAGCTGGAACAATAGAAGATTTTTATAGTTCGGTTCATCAATTGCTTTCGCTTTTGATAAACCATACAAATATTTCAACATTCGATCTCAACTTGAGAACGGACAGAATCTCGACACACCAGGAGAATGCTCTTCAAGTGTTTTTAGCAGGACTAAAAGAGCCCATCGGCGGGAACGTAAGAGCCCGCCAACCAAAAAAATTAAAAGAAGCTTTCGATGCTTCTATTGAAGAGAGAAACTATCAAAATAAATGCGGTCTTAATAAGATGGAAACTACAAATCGATTCCAAAAACCGATTGTTGTAGCACCACCTCCCCCACCAAGGCAAAAGAACTGGAATAATTTTAATCATTACCAAAGAGCCCAATATCAGCTTAAAACGAATCATTTTAATCCACAGCAAAATTTTTCGAGATTACAAATGAATCCTTTTAATCAACGGCAAAATTTTCAAAGACCTCAAATGAATCAATTCCACACACCTTACCAACAACATCAGAACCAAAGCTTTCTAAATCAACCGCAAGTTCCTCCGCGAAACGTATTCGCCCCAAGACCAGTTCAGATGCCGAAGCCTACTCCCATGGATGTAGACCCTTCAATAAGATCTAATAAAATAAACTATATGAATAGACCTCGGAGAGCAATCAATTACCACGAAGGCACAAATATGTCTGATCCTTACGGCCCGTACGAAGGACCAAATTGTGAATACGAAACCTATGATGAAGAAAATTATGAGCAGGATAATTATCACAATGAATCGATGGCTAGTACATCTTTTCAACCTGTGGTAAACAATCAGGAAGAGAGTGTCGAAGAAAATACCACTTCCACTGATGAACTGAATTTTCAGATAATTACGGCCCAAGAAACTCCTCCGTAAACAATTTTATACCGTACATACAAATCAATACCACTAAAGGACCACTGAAGTTTTTGATCGATACGGGAGCGAACAAAAACTACATTAGTCCGAAACATGTCAATTTGGACAAATGCAAGTTCACCAAACCTGTAAAGGTAACGAACGTTAATGGTTCGCAAAATATAGATCAATTCGTAAATTTCAACCCCTTTTCCACAATACCAGGATCAAAAAAACAAATATTTTACATATTCGACTTCCACAAATTTTTCGATGGTCTCATAGGATAAGAGACCTTACGTGAACTAAAAGTCAACATATTAACAGATCAAAATGAGTTGAAATTCCCCACTGGCGTACTGAAAATGTTTCGAAAATATCCAAATTCGGCAATAATCCAGTTAAATTCCAATGAGACAAAAATTGTGAATTTACCAACTATCATCAATAATGGAGAATTTTGTTTGGAAGATGACATTTTTCTCTCTAAGGACATTATCATACACTCTGGTATCTACAATTCAAAAGATAGCCATGCTTTTTTCACTGTATCAAACATATCAAAAAACCCTTCAAAAGTATTAATAAAACGTCCTCTAGATGTTGAACTTAACAATTTTTCCTTAGAGGAACCGAACCAAGATTATGTAACTCAATTTGGCAGGACACCCATTTTCGATCAATTGAGAGTTGATCATCTGAACAAAGAAGAAAAATCTAACCTAATGAAAGTGATTGCAGATTATGAGAGTATATTTTATGTAGAAGGCGAACAACTGACCTTCACCAACGCGATTAGACATAAAATTTCCACAAAAGACGATATACCGATTCACACGAAATCTTATCGCTACCCTTTCTGCCATAGAGAGGAAGTTCAGCGACAGATTTCGAAAATGCTTGATCAAGGCATTATAAGACCTTCAAGTAGCCCTTGGACTTCACCAGTCTGGATAGTCCCAAAAAAGATGGACGCATCCGGCCAGAAGAAATGGCGACTTGTCATTGATTATCGTAAGCTGAATGAGAAAACGATCGATGATCGTTATCCCATTCCTAATATTAACGACATTCTTGATAAGCTTGGCCGTTGCATTTATTTTTCAACACTTGATTTGGCATCTGGATTTCACCAGATCGAAGTGGATAAGAGTGACATCGAAAAAACTGCGTTTAGTGTCGAAAACGGACACTACGAGTTTTTAAGAATGCCATTCGGTTTGAAAAATGCTCCATCAACGTTTCAACGCGTGATGGATAACGTTTTGAGAGAGCACATTGGTGTCCGATGTCTTGTGTACATGGACGATATCATCGTGTTCTCTACCAGCCTAAAGGAACACCTTGACAACCTAAAGAAAATTTTTGATAGTCTTAGAAAATTCAATATGAAGGTGCAACTCGATAAAAGCGAGTTTCTTCACAAAGAAGTAGCCTTTCTAGGCCACATCGTAACTCGTGAAGGAGTAAAGCCAAATCCCGAAAAAATGGAAATCATCAGAAAATGGCCACTTCCGAAGAATGAAAAAGAACTAAGAGGATTCTTAGGAATTTTAGGCTATTACCGCAAGTTTATTCGAGACTTTGCGAAAATAGCCAAACCACTTACAAAAACGTTGAGAAAAGGAGAAGCTATCACTCACACTAAGGATTTCGTAGATGCCTTTGAGCGATGTCGAAATATTCTTACATCGAGTGATATATTACAGTACCCGAATTTCGACAAACCATTTATTTTGACAACAGACGCCTCCAATTTCGCAGTTTTAGATGTTTTGTCACAGGGGCAAATTGACAGTGACAAACCAATTGCCTTTGCTTCTCGAACGCTGAATAAGTCAGAAGAAAACTATTCCGCAATCGAGAAAGAACTTTTGGCGATCGTGTGGGCATGTAAATACTTCCGTCCTTATCTTTACGGAAGAAAATTTACTCTATACACCGATCATAAACCTCTCACATATAGCTTAAACCTTAAAAACTCAAATAGCAGACTCATTCATTGGCGCCTCTATTTAGAAGAATTTGATTACGAGATTAAATACAGACCTGGAAAGCAGAACATCGTAGCCGATAGTCTTTCCAGAGTACGAGAGGAAATCAACCTCAATGAAGCGGAAGAAAACTCTTCTTCCACATCTGAAAGCGACACTTCGTCAGACGGAGCCACGGCCCACTCTGCTGATACCGACGATTCTGACTTTATCCCAGGCACAGAAAAACCATTAAACGAGTTCTGTAATCAGATTGTTCTAAAAATCGGACCCAACGAAGAAGAAACCTATGAAGAAATATTTCCACGAGTTTTCCGACGAAAAATTACGAAATTGATATTTGGAGTTCCATACCTAATTAAAATGTTTAAAGATTACATTGATCCCAAAAGATCAAACTGCATCCTTTGCCCGGAAAAGTTGATACAGACGATTCAAATCGTCTATAGAAACTACTTCAGTAGAGGCAAACCTTTCAAAATTTATTTTTCTCAAAAAATTCTCATAGATCTGAAAACGGCCGAGGAACAAAATATTGTTATAGAACAAACCCACGAAAATGGACATAGAGGGGTATGGGAAAATAATAGACAAATAGCAAACAGGTACTATTTCCCAGCAATGAAAAGAAAAATACGACAGTTTGTAAGGCTCTGTCGCATTTGTAATAAAAATAAATACGAGAGGCATCCATACAAAATCATGCTCGGACCCACTCCGGACCCAAAAAAGCCTTTAGATTTAATACATCTAGATATATTCTTAAAACAACCTAATATATTCCTTTCCTTTTTAGATAAATTCTCGAGATACGCTACATTGATTCCCATCAAATCTAGGAACATTCAAGATGTACGTAAAGGATTAACTAAATACTTTTCCATTTATGGTACCCCAAATGTGATCGTTACTGACAACGAACCTTCAATGAAATCCATCGAAATTAAAACTCTTCTGGAAAACTTAAAAATAGACATCCATTTCACTCCTCCAAACCATAGTTCAAGTAATGGTACAGTGGAGAGGTTTCACTCAACTTTGGGCGAAATCTATCGTTGTACTAAGCCTAATTATCCCGACA
This sequence comes from Toxorhynchites rutilus septentrionalis, assembly GCF_029784135.1. Lineage (NCBI taxonomy): Eukaryota > Metazoa > Arthropoda > Insecta > Diptera > Culicidae > Toxorhynchites > Toxorhynchites rutilus. The sequence continues at coordinate 242,745,020 of NC_073745.1, forward strand.
TAAACGAAAAAGAAGTTTTTAGAATAGCTTGCACCATATACAACAACACAGTCCACTCTACCACAAAAACCAAACCCCGGGAAATATTCTACGGAATAAGGGATGGGGAGGAAAGGCCTCTTGATATGGAAAAGATTTTAGAAAACAGAAACAAATTCTACAATGAAATTATTGTACAATCAGATAAAACTAAAAATAAAAATTTGGGTTACCATAATAAGAAGAGAGAACACCCACCGGTTCTTCGAGAGGAAGAAACCGTATATAATAGAAGACAAGGAATAAGGAACAAAGGAAAAGAAATGTATTTCCCAGTCAAAGTTGTCCAAGATAAAGGTAGAACGTTTCTGGACCACTCTGGCAGAGAAATACACAAAGAAAATATTCGGCGAAAATGAAACCATACAAATTATTTTTCTAAATTATAGATGTTGCGGAGCCAACTTCTAAAACTAATTACGCTGACGTTCATCACGACCTCATCATCGAGAACGATACAAATACATGACCTGACCAGAAACCCAGGACTAGTGACGTTACAGACCGGAAACGTACTAATTAAGACTGGACGTCACAGGATATATCACACAATAGACTTGGAAGACTATAGACCATTACTAAACAACATCGCTATCACTATCGACGGACTTAAAATATTCACAGACTTCAGCGACGTTTATATCACATTACAGTCCAAATTTAAGAAAGCCCAAAACACGTATATGAAATTGTTACCAAATAGAAGAAACAAGAGAGGAGCATTCAATTTTCTAGGCTCAGCCATAAAGGCGATTACAGGCAATTTAGATGAAGAAGATCGAATCCAAATAGATAACGATATAAATGACTTAAAACGAGGCAACCAAGAACTTATAAGACAAAATAATATTCAAGTAACTATCAACAAACATCTAGGAAAACGTATAAACAAATTAATAGATTCCGTTAATGAACAACAAAGAATAATCAAGCAACAAATTATATCAGCCAGACAATCTCTAATCACCAACAAACTTGTCAATCAAAATTTCACAGCAATCCGACAGGCATTTAAAATTTCTTATCATGTCGACCTAATACAAGAACACCTAGACTCAATTTTCGAAGTTATACAACTTGCAAAAATAAATATCATTTCTAAGAATTTCCTAGAAGCAGAAGAACTAAAGTTTATCTCAGATAAGTTAGAAGAACAAAATATTACCATTCTACATCCAGACCAAGCATACGATTACCTAGACATCAGAGCCCTCTTCAAGGAATCCATCCTCTACTTCATCATCGGCGTCCCGCAGATTTTACCACATCCATTCACCAGTCTTCTCCTAGAACCACTTCCAATCAACGGTCAAATCATCAAACTCCCTTGGCATAAAGCAGCAATCTACGGAAACTCCACCTATTTCATCAAAGGCAGTTGCCAAAGTATCGGCGAAAATTCCATTTGCGAAGAAGATAAATTAGACGATACCTCAGACGACAGATGCTTCTCCAAAATCATACGAGGCTCCCCAGGAAAATGCACCTTTACGAACTATCGGAATACAACCAACATAAAACGATTGACAGACAACCATATCATCATCATAATCACAACAGTCACACTATCAAGCGACTGTCTACATAACAACAGAGTTTTAACAGGAACGATGCTGTTGTTTTTCGAGAACTGTACAATCTCACTGAACAACAAAACTTTTAGCTCCATTACGTTTCCATCGAGAATTATCCCAACAATAGTGCCTCTGGATGGCGTGAAAATTGAACAAAACGAATTCGAGCAGAACCTGGACTTTCACACATTAAAGAAATTACATTTCCAAAACCGAGAACAACTGGAGATAATTAAAACCCGATATTTCATCCAAACATCAACAAGTTTGGGCCTCTCATCTATATGCTTCATTATAGGCTTGATCGTCATAGTTTACCATTGGTACCAGAAGAAAAGGACACCCAATGAAGAAAAACCAAACATCAGTTCAGCAGACAACCATCATCCCAACACAATTGTATCGGGACGATCCAAACTTGATGAGGGAGTAGTTAACGCAAGCAACATCATTTTCCCCACAGCAACAGAACCGATCACTGTGGAACAGTTTATCGGTAGCATCAATTCGCAAACGCAAGCGAAACAACAATTTAGGACACCAACGTAAAACACCGATTCGGACTCTGTACCTGACGCGACAACGGACTGGATAGAATGTGCAGCGTAAGGGCTTTAGGTAAATGGCTAGGCTTCATGATGTAAAATTGACAATAATAAAATCAGTCTAACTTGTGCTCTCTGTGAAACCGGTCTTTCCTTTCTTTTTAAAAACTCTTCGATATCCTCATGTAACTTAATTTATGTATTGCCGCGACTAAGTAAAAGTTTATCGATCGGATAGGAGGGATATGAAAAAGGGACACAACGAAGGAAACATCATTAAACGTTGACATCGGCGTTTCTGAGGAACAGGTATAGATGAAGCAGAAGATCAGGATCCCGGCTACCTAAGATATCCCGGACGGGGATATCCGATTGTCTGCCTTGTGCTCTCAGTGCTCTAGAGAGCTGAGAGCGAGCAGCATGGAACCGGATACACGACCAGACAACATGCTCGATGTCGTGGTAGCCATCGCCACAATCACAAAGATTGTTTGCTGCGAGCCCAATGCGATAGAGATGCGCGTTTAGGTTGTAGTGATTGGACATAAGCCGAGATATCACGCGAATGAAATCACGACCTACATTGTGCGTTTTGTTCGCGATCGGTTAATTGTAAGTTTTCTTTATAACGTGGAGTCTTTGTGATAATAAATTCGAATTGTTTCAGTGTAATCATTGTTCTTGATTAAACAAATAAACGCTCAATTAATTTAAAAGAGCTAATAAAACGACAGGTAAATTTGTGCAATTAACGGACTATAATATGCTAACGATATTCCGTTGGCTTACACTGTTAGGGAAATTCCTTTCTTGGCGAAATCTGGCGAGCCCAACACGTCGGAGAAAAGGCTGCGCCGTACCCTCGCACCTTCAACGGACCCGCTGGAAGCTACCAACCGGCGGAGAATCCACCGCAAAGAAGCAGAAGGAGTCGGTGAGGAAATTTGTGTCCTCACCGCACTCCCCAGGTACCCTGTATTGTATATTGTATAGTTTTGTCCATGTGCACATGTGATGTCCCCATAGTTTAAGCAAAAGTTAAATGTACAAATAAATTATATAAATGTAAATCGGTAGTCCATTTAGAAAGTTTTTCGTCATGTCGTTTGTTAGGAATAAAAGTCGTTAGTATAAATGTGAGCCTGTGATTGTTAATTTTTATTTCATAAAAATTTCACGTTATCCGTGTATCGAGGTTAATGTCTGGAATTCTTGTCGTCAATATTTTTGTTTCCCAGATGGCCGTGCCAGTCTGGTGGATTGTTGTTGAACATTGCCTATGATGAGAAGACCCTGTAGAGGTTTTCCGTCGATCTTAGGGTGATTCTCAGGTGTTTGGTAATTTTCTTGGAGCTTTCTGCGGGTGTCTTCTGTCAGCCTTCGCTGACTGGAATTGATACAGCTCGACCGTTCTCCGATCCTTATAAAAGGACACACTTTAGGCCTGCGTGTCAGGTCTCTAGCTGGGCAATCGAACGCGGCGATTGTTCCTCGAAAGAGGTGGCGCTTAAGCCAATCGCTTAAGAGAGGACGGGTGGGAACGCTAATATCTTAGCCTTCTTCGACCTGGCCGTAGGTTCCGGGTTTTCTTTTGAAACCCGGTCCGCTACACGATCAACATAACAAAATAAAATAAAATGTGGAATACGTGGATTCATATGATCGATATATCAAATTAAAGTCAATTAGTTAGTCTTTTTTGGAAAAATGTTATGCTCGCAAGAAATTGGATTTTGCTTTTGTAATCATTGATTGTATTTGTTTCTTATAGTTTACATGGTTTCGGGACCAAGGGTGCTATATCGGTATCGATACCTGTAAATGACGTTAAAATGAAGCCTGTAACCAAAAGAATGTCAGGGTTTTATGCAGAAATCTTCATTAAAATTAATATTGAAATAGTGTTCGGAATATGAATCAAGTTTCGACGCATGATTCATATTCCGAACACTAATGTTAATGAATATTTCTGCATAAAATATATTTTTATTGAATTTATTGTAGATTCTTACCATGCTTGTTTTTTGTAGAATTTTCTAACGCATTCATTTTATCATTGATTTTGATTGTCACTTTTTTGCGAATGCTTAATATTATAAATTATAGGCTGTATCGATACCAATAAATGATTTTAAAATGAAGGCTATAACCCAAAGAATTTCAGGTGATTATCTATTTATTTTTAACATTCAAGTTCAGTAAATTTACATTTGAAAATGAAGTGTTCGGAATATGAATCATGCGTCGAAACTTGATTTACAATCCGAACACTATTTCAATATTAATTTTAATGAAGATTTCTGCATAAAAGATAAATAGGTTCATACATTATCTAGCACTTAACATGAAAACAATAAACAAAATAGTTGAAACAACTACAAAAACTGAAAAATGTACGATGCTTGTTTTTTACGAAATTTGCTAACACAAACATTTTATCATTGATTTTGACTGTCACTTTTTTGCAAATGTTAAGTGTTATAAATTATAGGCTGTATTGATACCTGCAAATGATATCAAACAGAAGCCTATACCTCAAAGAATATCTGTGTTTTCATTATTCAATTGTTTATAACTTAAAAGTTTAGTAAATTTACATTTAAAAATGAAGTGTTTGGAATTTGAGACCGTTCGGAATATGAGACAAAACGGTATTAACTTTTCGGTTACTACTTCACATTTCACATACATTTATTCCATGCTCCAGTGGCAAACAGATGCATTCAATATTCGGATTTTGGCCATTCAACACATCAGTGTTTTCTAGTTACATTTTGGCATTTTAGAGAAAAACATGTTTGATATAATATATAGAGCATATTATTTGTTCTTTTGCAGAAATTAGTAATTGGAGAACTCAACCGATTGTCAATCAGAAGAATGAAAGTTACAGTCATACGCATCAGCTCGCGATGTATTGACTAGGAGCGATCTTAGCCACATGTTTCTACCGTTTCAGGCCCTTTTGGTTTTCCACTCATTCCTAATTGTTTTTTTTTCTTCTTTCTCAATTTCAGAATCTAGTACTTGTTTGGGAAAGTTCGCCTACGAACCTGGAGAGATAGCAACTTCGGTATCACTCATCGCAAAAAAATCTATATTATCTGGGGATATAGACAACAAGTATTGTGATACTGAAACAGCAAAAAGAGAATGCAGCTTGGAAAAAGGAAAAGCAGATCCATTACAATTTCAATTTGAAACAAAATTCCAAAAATGATCAATGAAAAAATCCATTTAACTCTTTATATTCATTTCTCATTGAGATATCCATGAAAACTGCTTTTTGACATAGGGCTATGTCTTTGACTTCTAAAGGGTGTGTCACATCAAATGCATCACGGAAAAAACGCTGTAGAAATTTAATTTTTAGGAATTATATCTTCAGCTTTCGCTTATAATCAGATAAGAGTGTATAGATCACTTTGGCCATGCTTCACTGTCAATTTTTCGTAAATTTGGAAAAATGTCGTCGAACGAAAAAGAGCGTCGTGAATTAATCCTGTGCACTCATTTCGAGAATCCGGAGTTGTCACATCGGGACATCGGTAAGATGCTGGGAATCGTCCAATCCACGGTCAGCAGAGTACTTCGATACTTCGAGAACCTAACCATCGACCGGAAGGTGAAGAACGGCAAAAATGGATGCTCCGTCAGTGAAAAAGATCACAAGCGCGTAGTTAAGCAGTTTAGACGTGATCCGAGAAGTTCGGTCCGGGATGTCGCCAATAAGCTGAATTTGTCAAGTTCAATCGTCCAGCGGACCAAGCAGCGGGAGGGCCTGCGTACATACAAGGTTCAGAAGGCTCCTAACCGCGACGAAAGGCAAAACATGGTGGGGAAGACGCGAGCCCGGAAGCTGTACACCGAAATGCTGACGAAGCCGCATTGCCTGGTAATGGACGACGAAACCTATGAAAACCTACTGCCGGGCCTGTTGTTCTTCTCCGCAGAGGACAAATTCAGCGTTCCGGAGGGGATTCGCAAGCAGAAACTATTCAAGTTTGCCAAAAAAGTACATGGTGTGGCAAGCGATCTGCTCTTGCGGAAAGCGGAGCGCCCCCTTCGTGATGACCGGCAGGGAAAACGGGCAGGTTCACCTTAAGGAGTGCCTACAGAAGCGCTTACTACCACTATTGAAGCAGCACGAGGGCCCGACCATCTTCTGGCCGGATCTCGCTTCGTGCCACTATTCAAAGGACGTGTTGGAGTGGTACGAAGCCAACGGGGTCACCTTCGTGCCAAAGGAAATGAACCCGCCCAACGCGCCGGAGCTTCGCCCAATAGAGAAATATTGGGCGATTATGAAGCAGGCCCTCCGGAAGAACCCAAAAGTTGTCAAATCGGAGGCGGACTTCAAGAGAAAATGGATGTCTGTTAAAAAAAAACTACAACCTGACGTTGTACAGAACCTTATGGACGGGGTAAAGAGTATGGTGCGAGCATACGGGCTTGGGCTCGAAGTATGAATAAAAAGAAAATGCCAAAAGTTATTTAATAGTTTTTATTTTACTGTCTAAAATTTTCAAAAGGATCGGTCTACTGGGCGAATTTCTACAGCGTTTTTTCCGTGATGCAATTTGATGTGACACACCCTTTATATATGGGGGTCACTCTACTAAAAATGTAACTATTCATTAAGAGTTTTCAAACGCATATCAAAATCGTTATTGCTACATACTATGTGTTATATACTATTAGACGGAAAAATTATCTGGCAATTTTTTGCTTGAAACACGAACAGAAAATATAGTAAAAAAATTAAACAATTTGACCATTAAAATGGGTATGTTTTTTTCGGTTGCAATTCGCTGATGTTAATCAATCGATATTATGAAGAAGCTGTTCTGCGATTTTTAAGAAATTCTGAACTTTTAGCCCTCTATGGGTACTGCGTATTTCATATCGATGAACTTCTTAGTTAAAATGTGTATTCTGTTTTGCTAAGACCCAACACATCGAACGAGGGACAATTCAAAAATCACAAATTTCTACATTACTCGGGAACTAATCAAGCAAATGGAACCAAATTTGACATGCCGAGGTTTTAGAGTGCAATAAATGTTTTTATGGTGGTTTGACACCAGTAGAGAGGAATTAGTGAGATTCCTGCCGTGAAGCACGTGACCGACTGTTGCTTATCGGTCCTCCCCCAACAGCTCCCGCAGGTGAGTGTGAACACGATTCTTCCGACAGTGATCTGGCTGACACAATGTAGTTATGAAGAAATCAAATTACCCAAAATCTATCAGTGTCCATGTGCTATATGAAACGTCCCATACCAGAATAACAAAAAGATGAAAAAACGAAGCAGTGGACCAAAATAGAAAGAGTAAATATGAAAAAAACCAACATTTAGTTCATCGAATATGCTTAAGTGTAGGAGAAGATAATGAAAAATATCTATTGGTCTGTTAAAAAAAACATGACAATTGAAAATTTTCGAAAAACTCTGAAGGAAAAAGGGAAATTTCGGAAAATTAAATTCCTATATGTTCTACAATTACATAGGGACAGGTGCTGTTAGTCCATTTGATGTTTGCGCTAGCGAAATTGATCTCCGTTCGAAACTGGAAATGGATTTTAATGTGATGAAACGCACTCCTATATCTTCTTTTATCTATACCAAAAAAAGGATCGCCGGATGTGTTGATAAGAGCAGAACTCGAGGCAGGAATTGTCCGATTTAGGGATGTCTTTATTCTATTATATTTTCTGTATAAAACATTTATCACATGTAACGGAGAAACATGTTATTTGCAAGTGGTTGAAAAATCTTGAACGAGAATTGTGTCTGGAAATAATATAATATTATATATAATATATATATATATGTGTCTGATATTATAATGATGAGTTTTGTTAGAAATACTGGAAATTTTACAGAAAAAGGTGAATTCAACGGTCTCGATTAGAAGATCAATCGATGAACAGTTCTGCAATTGAACCCTTGAACTTGCTCATAGTAAGAAAACGGGAATGTTTAAAGGTATTGATAACAAAAAAAAACTAATTTTGGGCGTGACGAAGTTTACCGGGTCATACTAAAATGTTCAATCAGTTGAAACATTATATTTCACCGAATCAACATGGTTTTTATAAAGGAAGATCCACTGCCACAAATCTGTTCTCTTGCGGTAATGGATAGAGGCAACGTTGTCGAGATTATTTATACAGACTTCAGCAAGGCTTTCGACAGAGTAGATGTTCCAATGCTTATTTTCAAGCTCCAACGTATGGGAGTAACTGGAAATTTATTGAAGTGGGTAGAATCTTACCTCACCAATAGAACACAGTTGGTTCGCTTTAGAGGAAAAATCTCTAATCCAGTGAATGTCACATCCGGAGTTCCACAAGGTTCTCACTTAGGCCCTTTACTTTTCATCCTATTCGTAAATGATGTGTCACCAGTATTAACTAACCTCAACATTCTAATATATGCTGATGATATGAAATTGTACATGGAAGTAACCAAATGTAGTGACCTTGTGATTTTCCAACAAGAAGTAGATGTGTTCTTCGAATGGTGCGTGAAAAGTCTTTTAGATATTAATGTGAAAAAATGTAATATTATATCGTATACTCGAAAATATGAAACTTATGACTTCATATGTTCTCTAGGATTTGAAACTGTAGAGAGATGTGTCAAAATTAGAGATTTAGGTATGATTCTTGATTCGAAAGTTACTTTTGGCGAAAATTACAATACAATGATCAATAAAGCAAATAGTATGCTCGGTTTCATAAAAAGATTTAGTTACAATTTCAGTGATCCATACACAATAAAAACATTGTATGTAAGTTTTGTAAGATCTATTTTAGAATATTGCAGTGTTGTATGGGCATCCTATCAAGAACTGCACTCCAATCGAATAGAATCAGTACAAAAACAATTTTTATTATTTGCCCTTAGAAAGCTAGGCTGAACAGCATCTCCCCTTCCCCCATATGAAGCTCGTTGTATGTTAATAAATATTGAAACACTTGAGAAACGCAGAGAAAATGCCACAATTTCATGATGACAAGTTTCTGGATCGTGACCAGGAAATATTATCAGTAGGGTAACACGGGGTGATTTGGACCACCCCTTTATCTAAAAAAATACGGCTCTTGAATACTTGAATTTTTTATGTCATTTTCTTTTATCAATGAACCGTATGTAACTAACGTAAAAAAACTTTGGTAAAATTCGACAGGTGGAAGGAAACGGTAGCATGAACACAACAAACACTTTGATTGTCAAAAAATGTGAGTTTCCCGATCGTGGTTTTAAGGTTTTTCCCGCTGATTAAACAAACTTTTCGTGTATTGTGCAGAGGAGGAACAATTTGATGCAGCAAAACTGTAAGTTTGATAACAATAAATGAAATTAATTGCATTTTAATTTTTGCTTGTTGTGTGGGGTGACATGGACACGTTTCTGTGGGGTGAATTGGTCCTAAAGGTTTGAGGCTTTTCTTTGATCCAATTGATTCCAGATGTCACGGAATTACAAAAAGAGGATGGGCAGACAACGTTGGAAGAAGGAGGAGCTTGAAAGAGCAACTCAGGCCATCAAGAAAGGATTTTCTTAGACCAACAACGAAAGTGTTTGAAAATGCTCGAACAACAGTGAAAAGATTCATGCAGAATTCGAGATGGTTTCAATCCAATTTTTCTGGTCTGGAATCTGGCCAAGACACCTGGTATCGATCCCAGAACACTGTCACTGATTGTAACATTATTCCAAAATACTTCACATAAACATAAGTATGTTTTTTTTTCGATGAAACACACACTGAACCAAATCACCCCGCATCAAATTTTAATGTCCAAAAATCATCTCTTTTATTTTATGATATATTTGGTAGTTTGAAACTTGATATAATGATTAAACATTATTTATTGAGAGAAAACAAGTGTAGCTCAGTATATAATGTGACATTTTTTATTTAAACCGTATTGGTTAGGAAATATTAGGCGATTTGCTTAGGTGGTCCAAATTCCCCCTTTTTCCCCTAATGAGATTCGAGCCAGATGACAGCGAAAAAGCAATGAATCGATCTACACGCACCTAGCGGGATAAATTCGCACTTCACGAACCCCGCACACAGCAGAGCTATTTCGAGAATTCCAGGGTACCTTCTCGTATAGTTTAGTAGCAATTTTTATGAATCATAATTCGAGTTCTTGGGGCACAAACAATACGCCATGAACTCTAAAGCAGCGCAAAAAACGCCTTTTCTTGGATCATTTCCGTCGTCTGCCGTCGCACTAAGCCTCTGTTTCCGTAGAACGGAAGGAAAGTATCGTTTCGCATGTTGCTGCGAAGGTGGCATTCCATACTAGCAGCATCCACCCGACTGGAGCAAAAGAACCTGATGAGACCACGAACGATATCTTTGGTGCTATCATGGTGAATTTTCATGAAATATTAAACCACTTCAAGGACTCGGTTCGGCTACGAGGGTGCAAATAATGGAATCTGAACGTTTTCCGAGGCGATGAAGATGTACTGAAGAACAATGAAAACGCATGAGTGCTTTCTTTGAATTGTTAGCCATAGTTTACCAAACGGAAATAACCATTGCTCATGAATGTAGCACGTAATTTATGTAACATTCGAAACAATTCCCTCAGAAATCAAAATAATTGAACGCATCCAAACGTAAATACGAACTATTCGCTCATGTGCGCAAATTGGCATACACCCGTTTTGTTTACCTTACTTATCCCAATTTAATTCAAGTTGTTCGATGCACATGTTAGTGCTTTTGTCGGGTTTGTAGCAGATGTCGGTGGTTTCCATTACAATTATAATTTTCGCTTGAAATTAAATTTTGTTTACCCCAGAAACGGCACTAATTTGTCTGCAATGCTGGTCCGAAGGCCGTCGATTCTATTAGTAGGGTTATTTTTTGAGTGACTAAAATTGTATGTTTCGTCGAACGGAATATATATAATTATTACAATAAATTATTTGCACTCTTTTTTAAGAATGTACATACCGTTCCGAATCATACAGTGTCTTTCAGCTTAAACGCTCACGCAACAAATTTTAATAACTTCTACGAAAGTGAACCGATTTCTATTTTTAAAAAACGAAAATGAAACTTATTATAGAACATTTTAGATGCGACCAAAGGGGTGGGCGACAACGCGTTTTGATCGGCGAACAAAATTCTTTATGCTCAACTCTAACATTACGACTGCGATGCTGTTGAAAATTCGAATTATTTCTTCTTTAACACTAGACTGCCCGAGGAAGTCATTTTGACTGCTTTTAAATTTCAATTAGAAAAAAAATGTATATAATGCCGCATGTTTTGTAGAATATTGTGACTTTTTGTACAAAATATAAACACGTTTATATATAATTGCAGTTGCCTCCCCCTCTTTCATTTCCGGTACATACATATGTGTTATACCTATATCGCCCAAGAGCAGTCATTTTGACTGCTTGGGAATTTTAGATAATCAAATGACTCTCACTATTGAATCGAGTGAATTTCTTATATGAATAGTTCGGCTTTGTATTGAAATTGTAGTTTTCATCATTTTTCGATAACCATCACATGATAACATACAAGTGAATGGCAAATTGTGGACTTGGGCGTATTTTTGATAAGTTTCTATTTCTGTAAAGCTAAAGTAGTACTTGTTGTTATAATAATGAAGGTCCCGCCTCATTCCCCTACATAGGTTTGAGTTGGTCGATTATCTAATTGATAATAAATTAATACATAACCAGTTTTACAAAACAAAAAAAGAAACGAACTGATTCAACCTACAGATATGAAATCACCTCTTTGTGATACCGATATTTCACTAAGTTTCGTCTATTCAGAAGTTTCTTTGGACATGCTTGTAAAAAGTTTAGCCAAGTCACAAGAAGAAACGCTTGCTGTCCCGTCAAGCTATCCCATAGCATCTTCTGAGTTCACTGTAACCTGACTGCCAAATTTGTCAGACTAACTGTTCTAATCTCCAGACTAATCAAAAATTTGACCCGTTGAATGAATTTCAGGTTGTAGCCTATCCATTCATTCTGACGATTGTCTGTTTGATCCTCCAGAAATCGCTCGTGGGCCTTCTTTACTCGACAACATTTGCTCTCTCGATCTTCGACCAAACCTCAATCATAGCTGTGTTCCTTTTTATCAAGACTTACATATCCAATGCCACAATAAAAACAAAATCTACTATGTTCTAATCGCTATCACAATTCAGATTTCTCATGGCTAACGCGCGCGTGCTCAAACTTATGTAGACTACTTCCTATTTTCTTTTTTTTCTTTTAATTTCTATAAACATATACAAAATAATCCTTCATTATCATTGAGACGAAGATGGCAGTTACTTCTTTCATATACGTATACACATACACAATTCGCTAAAAACAACTTCGTCAGTTACAATCTTAATATTTAAATTATATTTTTGACATGTGAAATACACTGCCGTTTAAAATCTGCTAATGTGGTTGCTCTTTTAATGTGTCTAGGCATCGAATTGAAATAAGTAACACCTTTAAAAAATAGGGAGTTCTGCGATACTCTACTTAAGAAGTTTGGTGTTCGTACTTCGTCAGCGTTTCTGGTATTATATCGATGAATATCACTTCCTCTTTCAATTCGATCACACAAATATCGAGGCAGCAATCCATTTATTATTTTGAAAACGAACACCATGGTCAAATATACAATTCTTTGCTTCACAGATAGCCATTGAAGCGTGTTTAGCATGAGAGCTGAGGAAGTGTATCTATTACAACGCAAGGTCAAACGCATTACTTTATTTTGTAAACGTTGTAACCTCAACATTTGTGTTTCGTTAGCAAGGAAAAGAATGGATGAACAGAAGTCTATGTGTGGCGATATTATGGATTTATATAATTGAATCTTACTCGAAATAGTCAACTCATTCCTCAAACGGCATATGATACCGTATTTTTTTGCAATTTTTTTGATGACATTATCTATGTGAGACTTAAAAAGCAGTTTGTCATCTATAGTAACACCAAGATACTTTATCTCTCTAACGCGATCAAGTGTCTCACCATTTATCTTTACAAAACACTCGGTGTTATAATATCTCGAAGAAAATACCATGTACTTGGTTTTTCCAACATTTAATTTTAACTGCTTATAGTTCAACCAAATACTAAGAGAATGCAAATCTCTATTTAAGTGCAATGCTGCGGATTCTATTCCTTTAGCTGCTTTGAACAGAACTGTATCGTCAGCAAATAGATTTATATCACAAAAGCGTAAGACTCGTTTCATGTCATTTATGTACATTATGAATAAAATAGGCCCCAACACGCTTCCTTGTGGAACACCAAACTTACTAGCCATTGGTTCAGAAACAGACTCAGCAAAAACAGTCCTCTGTATTCGATTACTCAAATAACTTTCGAACCATTTGAATGCCGAACCCTCTAAACCAAAGCGCCGTAGAGTCTGTAACAACAAGGGCCTGGATATAGTTTCAAAGGCGCGCTTCAGATCCAAAAACACTGCTATGACCGCTTCTTTGTTCTCGATATATTCCTTCCATTTCGCTAACACCAAATTCAAAGCAGTTTCACAGGAATGTGATTCCCGGTATCCCGATTGTTCTGGTGCCAGCATAGAGTTATTATTCAAGTAATTCATCAGCTGGCCTTTAACGACTAATTCTAGCAGTTTCTCTATTGTGTGCAACATATTGATACGACGAAACTCTTCGGATTTAATCGTCCCAGCAATTTTCTGTATTGGAACCACTAACGATTCCTTCCAAACTTTGGGCACGTGCCCTGTTCTTAATGAATCATTTATCAGGTCCAGCAGGGAAGGTCCAATGACATGAAAGCAATCTTGAACAACTTTTGCATTGACGTCATCAATACCAGCCGACTTTTCTAGTGCAAAACAAATTATTTTTAGGTCCGCAAAAGTTATTGGGTGAAAAAATTCCAGTTTACATCTGCTGGCCGTCGGCTGTACTATTTCGTCAGGTTCACTGACCAAATCAATACTATCATTGATAAGTGAAATACTGTCAATGAAATAAGAGTTAAACTTATTAGCAATTAGATTTTCTGATGTTATGACTGAATTTCCGAAAGTTATGGATCGCGGACAACTGTTTTTAGCTTTCATCAATCTTTTTAAAATTTTCCACAACTGTTTGCTATTATTTTTGTTCTGATCAATCTTACTCTGGATATGATGGATTGTTCGAATCTCTATGCAGGGATTCTTGTGCTAACAAGCTGTTTATTTTACGTCTTTTGACCCATAAATTCAGGAAATGAATATGATATAGAACTGAGTTATTGCAAAATCTGAGGAACATGAATGAAAATTGTTCCGATATATTATCAAACGCAGCAAATTCTTTACCACCATCTGAAAATGAAGCGAATTATATTCAAAGTGAAACATTTGTACTGAAGATAACGATGAATAGTCGATCACCAATGATGAACATAAAAGTGTCATCAATATGTTCAAAAAAGGTGTAGGATACTAAATAGTTCAGACTCTGAATCGGACGACTAAAAACACCATTCAGAGGACCGAAACCGATTGTATTGTGTGGTCCAAATTTGACGAAGGTGATATTATGGCCACAGGAAAAATTATGAATTCGAATTTCGAACTATACTACCACTACAGCAAATAAGTATCCCGATAAAAAGAAAATTCCTAGTAGTTTTGTAAGTGTTTCAAGTTTTTTTTACAAGTGCGGCTAATCGAATGTCTATCACATGTATAGATTTTTAATGTTAAATTCTGTTTTTGAGTAAGATTTTGGAACGGTTTATTTAAAAAAAAAATCATAAATAGTTTATCAACTTCAGCAACTTTTCTGTACATCATATTTCAATCAGACATTTTGATTTCGAGTTATGATTATTTATTTTGCGTGAAAGGTCTGTGATTCTGGATATATCTATGTAAAAATCAATCGAAATTGAACTTTTTCATTAAACAATGAAAAGTATGATTTTAAGTAGCTGCCACCTTTTTTTAAAAAATAAAGAGAGCCGCGTCAAAATCTGATGTTTTTTTGGCTATTTTGTTGTGGAAATTTTGATTTTGATTTTGGTTTTGATTCGTTTTGAAATTTCTAAAAAAAAATAAGAATCGATAATTTTTTTTTCCATTTCAATACTTGAACCATCGACATATTCGAACGATATATACAAGTGCGATTTCATAGCTTTATGATCATAAATAATTTGCATGCTGACATATGGGCAACACGTTTTTTTTCGTATCCACAGTTTTTTTTTATCCCATCTGTTTTATTTTATTAGGCTCATTCAGCAATTCAGCTGTACCAGAGCGTAATTTATTCGTGTACATTTTTATCTTAAGACAATTTTTGTTGCATATTACACTGTATATGTAACTGATCCTGTAAAAATAAACGAATTAGTAAAAAATGAAAAAAAATATTACACTGTAGGCGTAATAGTATTGCTGTTCTATCGATACACATGACACCTTTTTCAGCGTAAGAATATTCCTATTGTTCGAATGTTCACAGTTAGACTGTTTACAGCGGGACTGTTGATATGTTTGTTTCCACAGTTCATTCGAATCATATTCAAGTGTACCTACATTCGACAAAAATAAATTACAGGAACAGAGAGTGAGGGCAAATTTTTCAAGTGATTTTTGAAATACTGTAATTTTGGAATATTTTAAAAACATATTTCTATCTGTTATGTATATACGAAAGTTACGATTCGTTCATATTGATGGTACGAATTGCATTTTGTTGTATTGGTAAAAATATCGGTACATTGGCTTCAATTTTAAATTCCGGTTATCAGAATGGGTCCAGTAGTTCAAAAGCTTTTTTTGAAAAAGTCATTTTTGGAAGAAAAGGTAATAAAAGAATTTTCAGATCATCGGTTGAATTTGAAAAATCATAACTTAAAAACGAAAGAAAACACATCTCTGATTTTTGGATATGCTTTGTAAAAAACATCAGCTTTCAAGAAAAAATATTAAAAAATATAGCGCCCTCTAGTCCAAAGGCATTAAAACAACGAAAAACAAATACAATCAATAATCTCTAAACTCATTTTCTTTAATTTGATAAGTCGGTCATCTGAATAGGTCCAGTAGTTCAATAGTTATGATTTTTTCAAAAAAAGGACTTTGGAAAAAGGGAGCAAAAAAACTATCGGTTAACTTTGAAAATTCATAACTTAGAAGCGAAAAAAAACCACATCTCTGATTTTTCTATATGTGATGTGAAAAATCTTCAGCTTTCTAGAAAAAATATGACGCCCTCTAGTTCAATGGCATGAAAACAACAAATAACAAATACAATCAATAATTACGAAAACAAAATTCATATTTCTGGCAAGCGCAATACTTTTCCAAAAAAGACTAAGTAATTGGCTTCAATATGATATATTGATCATCTGAATCGGTCCAGTAGTTCAAAAGTCATGATTTTTTAAAAAAAGGCGAAAATGACGAATAAATGTTTTTTTTTCAGATTTGGGTTTATGCAGTGTAAATATCGAGATGAATTAAAAAATGGTTTTTTATGAATTTTTGAATAAAAGGCGATTACCCTAATTTGATTACTAATTTGGATTACCCTAAAATGAGAATGAGCCCCCTAATAAAAAAATAAAAAAATGCAGGTCTAATATTTGGCGATAAAGAACAAATATATCACTTTTCACGAAAATTTGAGAACCATCATATCGGTTTGACATGGAAAGCCTGTATATAGATATCATTTATGAAATTTGGCAAGTAAAAATCAGGTAAATTTGAAATTTGTCAAATCTTCAAGATTTGCTCGTATTTGCTCGTGTTTGCACCTTTAGTACTTTATTGCGCTATCAGTGATTTTCGTTATCCACGATAACCTTGCAACATCATTTCATGAATCTGAGTTCTACTGTAACTTATAGTTTCTATCAACTCACCTTGTTTTGGATATACAAAGTAAGGGACGCTGATACAAAACCTCAGAACTTGACACAATGAATACAATTTTGTTTCAATTCTCCAAAGCTTTGCACCATGTAATGCCAGATTGACATTTTGCTCACGAACATCTTTCTACACATTATTTTATGCGTTTCCGTCAGTTTCTATCGTACATGATGCTAGCCGTACAACTATTCTTATGGCGGGTTTACATTAGGGAGATCTATAACTAAAGATGGGTTTATTCACATGAAAATATATGTAAACGGGTAAGAATACATATGATACACTTCTTCGAGGTATATATGTATAGAATGTATAGTATAATTTAAGTATATGTAAACGCTGATGAATTTCTCACTGGTGAGAAATCACTAAAGTTGGATGCAGTTCTACTTCAAGTGAATAAATTCACCGAAAGTATGAATATATTCATTATATATGTTCGCGCTAGTGTAAACGGTTGATGCGACTTCTATAAATCTCATCATATTTCTTCACACGAATATATCACTAGTCTAAACCCACCCTTAGAGTGAACGACAGAGCATGGAATTGGAAGAAATTTTCAATCACATTCCACGTTCAATCCACTCGCATTCAGTTGAATATTCTCAAAATAGTCTGATTTAAAATGTGAGTATGGATGATTCCTATAGAGATTGATTGATAATGAAAAGGATACGTTCTTCAAGCAAGACAATAAGCAAGCCAACATTTCCCTAGGAAATAATGTTTTCAAAATTCATTTTGCCTCTAAAAGCAAAATAAAGTGCCTCACTCAGCAGATATAAAAAAATATCCATCCAAATGTTCGGTTATTTAGTTTTCTCAAAAGCGCACATTGATATGCTTTGAATATAGACTGCACGGTGAAATTTTGAGACGTGTGGACATTATTAAAGACATTGGAGTTATGTTAGACTCTAAACTAACCTTTTGTGATCATATACAGTGTCGGACAATAGAATAGGACCACAGCTCAATCCAAAACAGAAAGTGACAAAACTTTGAGAAAAAAAATTCCATTTAAGTGCATCAAACCATTTACAAATTGTAAATTCCATTCTTCGAAGAAATTAAAATCATCCGTAGTTAAACCAATTGTCCTTTATTTAAAAATGCGTTTTAAGCATACTTACTGACTAAAATAACGCGACATAAAATAGGACCGCTTTAGAATTCATGGTAAAAAAAAATTTAAAAAAAAGGAAATTCATACCGTGATCGATTTGCAGGGTTAGTACTTGGTGGTATAACCCTTATTACGCATCACTTCTCGCACCCGGTTCGGCATCGACTCCACCAGCTTTTGGCACGTTCTCAGCGGGATAGCGTACCACACCGCCTGGATTCTCTCCCACAGCTGCTGCTTGTTTTTTGATTTTTCGGTGTACACCTTACGTTTAACTATTTCCCATAGGTTCTCTATGGGATTGAGATCAGGGGACTGTGCTGGCCACTCCATAACGTCTACCTTATTATCCTGAAACCACTTTTTAACCGTTTTAGCGGTATGTTTGGGGTCGTTGGACCCGGAAAAGGAGAAACTATAGAGAAATGTGCTGTGGTCGGATGAGACCAAAGTGAACCTCATCGGCTCGGACGGAAAGAGTTGGGTCCATCGCCCACTCGGCTGTGCGTATATGCCCCAGTATACAAATAAAACATTCAAATATGGAGGAGGTAACATCATGGTGTGGGGGTGCTTTTCTTGGTACGGGGTGGGTCCCTTGTACTGGATCGACCGGATTATGGACCAGCATCTCTACGCCCAGATACTTCGGGAAGTAATGCTGCCACACGCCGAGTGGGAGATGCCCCTAAAGTGGCAGTTCCAGCAGGACAACGACCCCAAACATACCGCTAAAACGGTTAAAAAGTGGTTCCAGGATAATAAGGTAGACGTTATGGAGTGGCCAGCACAGTCCCCTGATCTCAATCCCATAGAGAACCTATGGGAAATAGTTAAACGTAAGGTGTACACCGAAAAATCAAAAAACAAGCAGCAGCTGTGGGAGAGAATCCAGGCGGTGTGGTACGCTATCCCGCTGAGAACGTGCCAAAAGCTGGTGGAGTCGATGCCGAACCGGGTGCGAGAAGTGATGCGTAATAAGGGTTATACCACCAAGTACTAACCCTGCAAATCGATCACGGTATGAATTTCCTTTTTTTTTTAATTTTTTTACCATGAATTCTAAAGCGGTCCTATTTTATGTCGCGTTATTTTAGTCAGTAAATATGCTTAAAAAGCATTTTTAAATAAAGAACAATTGGTTTAACTACGGATGATTTTAATTTCTTCGAAGAATGGAATTTACAATTTGTAAATGGTTTGATGCACTTAAATGGAAATTTTTTTCTCAAAGTTTTGTCACTTTCTGTTTTGGATTGATCTGTGGTCCTAGTCTATTGTCCGACACTGTAGCTTACATTACTTCTAAAGCATCCAAAGTCCTCGGCTTTATTTTCCGTGTCACGAAGCAATTCACAGATGTACATTGCATCAAGGCCCTATATTGTGCATTTGTTCGATCCGTTCTAGAATATGCGTGCGTTGTTTGGTCACCATATTACCAAAATAGTGTACAACGTATTGAGTCGATTCAGCGAAAATTTGTTCGATTTTCCTCGCGTAATCTGCCATGGAATGACCCATTTAATCTGCCCAGCTACGAGGATCGCTGTAGTCTCATAGGATTGGATTCATTGGGCTCTCGAAGGAATGTTACCAAAGCGCTTTTTGTATCTGATATTATTTTATCAAAAAAACGATTGCCCCGAATTGCTATACTTAATTAATTTTAATATTAGTCGTCGCAATTTGCGTACCCGAAACTACTTGTACCTTCCACCATCTCGAACAAATTACGGCTACAATGAACCCGTAACCAGTATGTGTCGTGTGTTCAATCTTTGTAGTTCGTCTTTTGATTATCACCTTTCCCGTTCGTCCCTCAAAGCGCTCTGTTCTGCTGTTCTTAAGTAGTTATAATTGTTATAGGTTTAATATTTAGTTCTATAGTTTTATTATTAGTTTTATTATTTAATAATTAATTCTCGGTCATTAGGGCAAACAAGTTAAGCCTGTTGATGTTTGTAAAAATTAAATAAAATTAAAATTAAATAAACTTTTAAAAATGGTTACCTCCGGCCGGTAACTCAAAAATTGCCCTGGCAGGATCTTTTTTCTATCGTAAAACAATAGTGAAAATCCACGCTCGAATGATGGACATGGCTAATTAAGTTAAATGGAAGTGCTTCGTTCCAAAAGTTGTCAAAGATTGCTGTATGGCTTCATCTCCACCACTGGAAAATAAAGAATTTCGGGTACAAAAAAGTCAATCAAAATTTGTTTCAAGAAAGAGAAGCTATGATGTTAACTGACTTAGTCGGACACTCGAAGTTTGGTATTTCCACTTTTGCGCTCCTAAAAACCATTCTTGCAGTGGCTCATAGTTAGGCTGAAGACTATGAATGTGTAACGAAAATCCTAGCTCGAGGTATACAATTAGATTTATGCTGCGAACCACGTTTGACGTTAGCTCTTATGGTAGGATGCATTCGTGCACTCCGATTTACGTTTTTTCTGCTCCACGAAGGATTGAAAAAGAGAGGATCTCATGAATGAGACCATTTTTGGTTAATACGAACTGAGGCTTCTTTTGTATAACGATATGTCAGACAACTGTTTCCAATGTTACGAGATAGAATCATCATCTTTCAATTTGTATCATTTGTATTCAATTGACAAAAATTAAAATTTAGAAAAAAAACTACACCTTCTACTAGCCAGTTTGATCCTCGGTTGCATCCGAATGATATTTCAGAACTTCTATTGACATGTAATAAACAAGAGTTATCCGTTCATGAAATTAATTGTGGTAAAAACAATAATATTGAATGGGAAACAAGATAACATTGACGTAGACCTAAAATGGACGAAGAGCATTAAGTTCATTTAAAAAAAATGAAGCTTAATACCTCTTCAAAAATACCGATTCTTATATTCGGGAACAAATTTTATTCAACAAACGCAATGCTATTTTATTTCTTATGCAACCCACCCTCCGACATTGTTTCGAAACAAAAGAATTTTATTGCCGACGAAAACGCGTTCGCGAGCTGAATTTGCTACAGATAAAAATCTGAGAAAGCTGACAGGCGCAAAAACTGGCATAAATTGAATTGGTGTCAATGGATCAAGTGAAAATCTCATTTCCCGCCGACATCGGGGCACGATGGTGACGAATCTGACTCGTGTGACATTTTGAGAAATAAGTCAGCAGCACCGGCTTGAACTTTGGCAGGATATCTATTCGATGGAGACAAAATCCGTTTGATGACAGCATGGTAAATTGGCAAAGAACGCGAATTGGATTTCTTTTTTGGCCTAATCACTTTGGTGGATGAGAAATAGAACAATATTCCTGCCATTTGCAAACGCTTCTTTCGACAATTGAACATGCCATATGTGCCTTTTGCATCTCATCAAATTTTGTTTGTTTTGTTGAGAGAAATGAGGAGAAACTTGTGTCGTATTTTTACTGCGCTAGTAAAAATGTGCTGCCATGGAGAGAAGCGTTTTACGGCCTACAAGCGGTTCAGAAAGGCAAAATTCCAATTTATTTTTCTGATGTTTTTGAGGCAGGGTAACGATAGAAGAGAGGTATGCATTGTTTGTGAACTAGTTTTATAGACATTTTTTATATTGTTAATTTTACGCATGTCGAATAGTAATAGAATCCCATACATGGGATAAGTTCAAGTTCCAGTAAAATGAAGGTCCAACAGATGTGCTTGATATGCATTTAATGAAAGGATAATGTTTGTGAGATACTGATTTTTTTCTGCTTTTTCTTCGAAATTTCAACAAAACTGTTTGCTTTGTTCGATGCTTTTTTTTGGATTTGTAAAACAGGAAGGAAAAATGAAGCAACTGAAACCTTATAGCTCTGATAAGCACCGATTTGGCCTACTTTTCGACTGCGCGCAAATTAGCAATCATGTTTCTCCTTGCTTCTGTTTCCTTCCCAGCTCGAAATGAAATTCGATCCGCATCATTGAGCTCCCTCAAATGAGTTTTCTTACGCACCCAGATAAACGCGATTTCAGCCAATACAAAAAAAAAAAACACCACCAAAGTGGTTGGATGCGAAACTTGTAGAATCTTACTACTAATAGGGAAAACTTTATATCCTTCATTATGCAAAAAAAACCTGAATAGGAACGAATAGCACGTATACCAGGTGAGGTAGTGGATGAGCAAAACCCAAATATTCCTGTTTCTCGGCATGATAATCAAATTCTATTAGCCTAATATTATGTGTATCAGGCTCATCTTTGTTGGGCAGAGTTCTCTGCGGTACCATCCCGATTAGAATAATCGGTACGAATGCGACGGTTTAGGCAGGAATATTACCCACGGTAGTTTTGATCTTAGAAACGGTATGCAACGTATTTTTATATAGAACGGGAAGAAAAAAGACGGGTGGGTAATGTCGGGGACATAACCGGAGTGACGTAGAACTATACAAAGGGGACAGCTTTTGCTAAATATATATTTCGAATATATTTTTTATTTTCTTCTCCTACGTGAATACCTACCTATCTACCTGAAAAATGGATTAGTTTACTGTTTACTTTTCATGAACATGTTGGGGGTTCTGAAAAGAACCTTTGGTGTTGTGTTTTTGCGTTTTTCTTACAAACTTGATTCTTGTTTTTTCTGAAGGCTTTGTACTTATTAAATGTTCAACGCCGGGCATCTTTCGGCGTATACACATATCGTACAATAAAAATGATGGCTGTGATAGGGAATGCATAGATGGTTATCAGCTCATTCACTATCATTTATTTCACTATTGAGCACATTACCGTACCTTAAACTGTGGTTTCGGAGACGAATGAATTGTAAGATTTGTAGTCTCCGCAAACAAAGTAAATAAAAATGAAAAAGAACTGAGGTTTTGGAGACGAACTCTACGATCTGTCGAGAAATAAACGAGCTAGAAGCGTTCTGAAAAACCAACAATAAATACAGGGACGGATGACCTTCGGATTAAAGTCCTTTAAAATAAGAACAGAGCAGCAGGAAATACATAGCTCATCATGTTGCCTTAGTTAATTTTCTATACAATGCAGATGTAACGTCAGTCAATTTTCAACATCAGTTATCAACCAAAGAAAGCAGTTCTTGCTACCGAGAAAATTCGTTAATGCCATGCTGCATACAATGTGTTGTAATTTGAAGCCACTTTTAATTCGGAAACCAAGCATGGGTTTGTGAAAACTGAATGATCAATTTAAAAGGCCCCAACCACCAATCAAGAACAAGCATAAACAAAATAAATCAGTTTATATTATATGTCATATTATTTCACTTTAGAATGCATTGGTATTGTGAATAACTTTTAATAACTTTTCTTTGAATGGTTTAATGGTCCTGAAAAGCGCGGTGTTTTACGGTGGCTGGTTTTGTCACTAAAGCAGTCTGTATAAACAAACTTTTTCCTTCATCTACCTGCTGCCGTTTTGCGATTGCGTTTGCCACTCGCTGAAACTAGTTGTTGCCTCCGAACCGAATGTGCTCTGTTCTGTAGGCGGGTTTTCTTATTGTCGTGAGCAGCTTTGCAAACCAACTCGAGCACTCCGGCGGCCGAAATTCTATAACCGCTATTAGGTATACTGGTGCTCCGGCACCAATCCGTTGATGCGATGTGATGTGAAATGATGCCATACATCCACACTGATTTACGGTTTGAAAGAGAATGATATATTTTTCAGCGGATCCGCGCATTTTGTACTTTAGCGGTACACGCTCACAGGATAGAGACAAATCGGCAGACTCAGCCAAAGGGGCGTGCTCCCGTGGCCGAGTGGTTAGCGTCATAACTAACATGCTGGGTGTTCGGGTTCGATTCCCGTTCTGGTCGGGGGAATTTTTCGTCAAAGAAATTTCCTCCGACTTGCACTGTGATCACGCGTATTCTAGAGCTTGCCACTCAGAATGCATTCAAGGCGTGTTATTTGGCATAGAAATCTCAACTAAGTACTAATAAAAATGAGCAAGTAATACTACGTTGAGACGGCGAAGTTCCTCTAGGAACGTTAGTGCCATTGAAGAAGAAGAAGAAGAAGCCAAAGGGGCGAGTCCAACGAGACGAACGAAAGAGCGTTAAAAGGCAGCGATGGCAAAAAAATACATTCATTACGATTTGTTCGCTCGTTGGATTCACATGCAGGCTAAAAAGGGTCCTTTTCACAAAATTATCTTCAATCTCAAGAGTTTATTGTTTTGTTATCACTCGATATCCCCATCTTGTTCGGCTAAACTTTCTGTTTAGCGATTGCGTTTGCCACTCGCCACAGCTTTCACAGTTGGAAAATTTCTTCCCATCCAGCTTGTGAAATATTGTACAGTAAATTACATTCAATGGCACGTCGCATTACCACCACTCAGTGTCGGATTGGAGGTAATTTTAACCTGTAATTGAACATTTGCGATAACAGTGGTACAGTGTCGACTTTCAATGTGGGGTCATAATTTGGACCCCGAACTCTATGTTTACAAAAATGTCCGACTAAATATGTCGCATTACATGTCCGTCTAATTAGCTAAATGTCGAGATAAGTGTAAATTACTGTACTTTCAATCTGGAAACAATTTAAGAATTGGTGAAAATTGAATAATCAGGAAAGTCCCCAACTATCAATAAGCTCAGAACAACTGCCAAATTCACATACTCATCAGATCCTGGCAAACAAATTATGAAAAAATCAATTTGTGTTTTATTATTATTTTGGATATTATTTTAGAAAGCACTGTATTTCGTAAACTCTTTTTTGAAAGGTTTAATAGCCCTGATAAGCGCCTTGTTTTATGGAATGGTTCCAATTTAGAAAACTTTGTACTCGTGGTTTTGAAAAAAACCATTTCGAACGCCCTCGATGCCGTCTTGTTCTGGATTTGCCACCAAAGTAAAAAGAAAACCTTTTTTCTTCTGCTACCTGCTGCCGTTTTGCGATTGCGTTTGCCACTCGCCACTCGCTGCAACTGCCTTTTGTCTTGATGTCCACCGAACCGAATGTGTTCTGTTCCGAATGCGGGTTTTCTTATCGTCGCGAGCAGCTTTGCCAGCTAACTCGATTACTTCGGCGGCCGAAACTAAACACGGTTCGAGCGGGATTATTCCTTTCCCTTCACTTTTCCTCCTTTACCATGTCCAGACATGGCTGCTTGGTTGGTTTGTTGATGTGTTGTGATGCGAACTGATGTGGTGTATGGTTTGAATGAGAATGATCGTAACGGCAGCGGAGCGGGGATTTTTAAGCTGACTGGCTGGCTCGAGAATTACGCATGTGTGAGACTGCAACCAATGTTTCGTTCATTTTTTTTCTTTTTCCTTTCCAATCGTGCTTCATTCTATTTCGCTGCTGCTCTGGTTGCCCGTTTTGGTCGGTACGATTTGAGGAGCACAAAATGGACCAATCAAAAATGGGCACATAGTGCATTTGGACAATGCTTGATATTTCACAATTGTTGTTGTTGTTGATATATTGCAATGTTGTTCCTCAAACCTAAACTAGTTGTAAATTCATAAATTCGTCAGACAATCTGGTTTCATGAATTTTCTAGCACTGTTTTGGGAAGCCACGAAGCAATTGAGGGTAGAGATAAGAAAAAGTTAAGTACAAAGTTTAACTTAATGTAAGATATATGCAAGTGCGAACCAGAGAACTATCATGACAGAAAACTTTGGCATGGAAACCAGTATATTTATTACAAATAATATAAAGAGTACAAAAATCAGGAAAAATCAGGATCATTTCAGAAAAATCAGGATAAATTGAGTGTTCGACAGGATATCAGCGAGCGTGCTAAAAAGTCTGGGAAATCCTGAAAAATCAGGAAGGTTGCCATCTCTGGCCGTGTTGGGCGATTAAGGGGGTATTCTAGGGTAGATGCATGAATTTCGGTCATGTTTTCGAGCTCCGAAAAAATAAAACAAAGAATAGCTTTACCATCCATTATATCATTAACTGTTCATCTATCATTCAACAATAAAACAAAAATAAAACGAAACCTTAAAAAAAATTCAAGTATAAATGCCTTGAAAATGTTAGAAAATCTGGCAAAATATTATATTTCCTTCTTCAAACATGAGCTGTTCTTCCACGTTGATTTATTTCGTTCTAAATATGTAAATGTGATTTACCAAATGTAAATGTAAAAATTAAATAAATTTGGAAAATGAAAAATGCATAGTTCTAACAAACAAGATCATTTTTTTTGGATGGAAATTAAAGTGTAAGGTGATTAGTCACTCCAGTTAACAGAAATAATGGTTCTAGTTTCATGTTTTACGGATTATCGAATTATTCAGGATTATTCAGAAAAAATAATTCTTTTTCACCATGACGAAGGGTAAATGTTACATTCGGGAAGCTTTCGCATTCGGGTATTGGTCACATTCGAGGAAATGTCTTTCGGAAGATTATCTTCGGGGTGAATGTTACACAATCATAATTATTGGGAAGCGTTGAGTTTTCCTTTTTTTTTTTGCTAACACTAATATTAAATATCTGATTCAATTTGATTCAATTTCTGATTCATCAAGTCAAAACACTTAACATCTGAATTAAACATCTAATAATAATTGAGGGGCTTAGATTGAAAGGGGTGTAAGTGATTTGATCGATTTTTCTACATTGACTCTCTCCTTTGGTAATAACTTAGTTGCGAATACATTCCTAGCTGTATTTGAGAATGTGGAAGATAGGTCAGATCCTCAACTATCGGATTATATAGCAAATTTAAATTGGAACGTTTTGCAGTTGAGTTATTAACTGAATGAAAATTTGATGAAGAGAAATCGATCAAGTCACTTACACCCCTTGCATTCCAAGCCCTAAGGGTGGATGTGGTACATGAATTTTGTAAAATCGAAATTTGTTTTTCGCTGCCAAATGACTTAAAAATACATTAAACGTCGAGGTCTGGTGTGATCTCGAAAAATAATATTTGGCCGAAAATCGACCTTCTGGCCTGAGTGGCAATGAAGGTATGGAAAAAAGCGTATTAAAGAACCGACCATGTACATATTGTTTATCGGCCCAAAAAGTGAAATTTCAGATCAATCGAACATGACTAAGGGGGGCCTCACAGCACTCAAAGTTTTGAATTTTTGGCCACTAAGGCTATGTCCCAAAACGGCGATCTTCGACCAAAACTTTAAGACATTTGGTAGAAAAAAAAATTCTTTTTTTTAAACCCCGATTTCATTTACTCCCCCCCTTGAGAGATTATCGAGAGTCAAAAAATTATAGGAGGTTTTGTCCAAGACACGACCACATTGTTGACGTAGAACTAAGCTGTTATTTTGCTCAAGTCGGTTGCTAATAGCTTCGGATATTATTTTAGAATGCTGCGAAATTTTAGAAATAACTGTTTAGTAGAATGGTTTGATCGCCCTGAATTGGTTTTTTGACGTAGGACTACGTCTAACCGGAAGATATAGGGGGTGAAATGGAAATCTAGGCACTGAACAAGTAGGCAAAAATGCAAGATTTGGAACGCTTATAACTCGAGCATTTCTCAATAGATCGCAAAGGTTTTTGCATCAATTGATAGGAAATATATCTACGCATCTATCATTACGAATAAAATTTCATTTTTCTTGAGATAAATAATTGAATAATTGTGAAATATCAAGCATTGTCAAAATGCACTATGTGCCCATTTTTGATTGGTCCATTTTGTGCTCCTCAAATCGTACCGACCAAACCGGGCAACCAGAGACGCAGCGAAATAGAATGAAGCACGATTGGAAAGGAAAAAGAAAAAAAAATTAACGAAACATTGGTCGCAGTCTCACACATGCGTAATTCTCGAGCCAGCCAGTCAGCTTAAAAATCCCCGCTCCGCTGCCGTAACGATCATTCTCATTCAAACCGTACACCACATCGGTTCGCATCACAATACATCAACAAACCAACCCAAGCAGCCATGTCTGGACATGGTAAAGGAGGGAAAAAGAAGGGAAAGGCAAAATCTCGCTCGAACCGTGTTGATCTGGAGTTCCCCGCAAGGGTAGCTAGGCCGAGCGCGTCCACCTAGCCGGCGTTATATAGTTTCGGCCGCCGAAGTGATCGAGTTAGCTGGCAAAGCTGCTCGCGACGATAAGAAAACCCGCATTCGGAACAGAACACATTCGGTTCGGTGGACATCAAGACAAAAGGCAGTTGCAGCGAGTGGCGAATGGCAAACGCAATCGCAAAACGGCATCAGGTAGCAGAAGAAAAAAGTTTGTTCTTTATACAAACTGCTTTGGTGGCAAATCCAGAACAAGGCGGCATCGAGGGCGTTCGAAATGTTTTGTTTTTCAAAACCACGAGTACTAAGTTTTCTAAATTGGAATCATTGCATAGAACACGGCGCTTATCAGGGCTATTAAACCTTCCAAAAAAGAGTTTAGGAAATACAGTTCAATGCTTTCTAAAACATTATCCAAAATAATAATAAAACACAAATTGATTTTTTCATAATTTGTTTTCCAGGATATGATGAGTATGAGAATTTGGCAGTTGTTCTGAGCTTATTGATGGTTGGGGAATTTCCCGATTATTCAATTTACACCAATTCTTAAATTGTTTCCAGATTGAAAGTACAATAATTTACAATTAATTCGAGATTTAGCTAATTGGACGGACATGTAATGCGACATATTTAGTTGGACATTTTGGTAAACATAGAGTGCAGGTTCCAAATTATGACTCCACATTGAAAGTCGACACTGTACCACTGTCATCGCAAATGTTCAATTACAGGTTAAAATCGCCTTCAATGCGACACTGAGTGGTGCTTCGGCACGTCGCATTAAATATAATTTACTGTACAACATGTCACGAGCTGGATGGGAAGAAATTTTCCAACTGTGAAAGCTGTGGCGAGTGGTAAACGCAATCGCTAAACAGGAAGGTTTAGCCAAACAAGATGGGGATATCGAGTGATAACAAAACAATAAACTCTTTAGATTGAAGATAATTTTGTGTTCCTGAAAAGGACCCTTTTTAGCCTGCATGTGAATCCAACGAGCGAACAAATCGTAATGAATGTATTTTTTTGCCATCGCTCCCTTTTAACGCTCATTCGTTCGTCTCGTTGCACTCGCCCCTCTGGCTGAGTCTGCCGATTTGTCTCTATCCTGTGAGTGTGTACCGCTAGAGTATAAAACACGTGGACCCCAAAAAAATATCTTATTTTCTTTCAAACCGTAAACCCGTGTGGTTGTACGGCATCGGCATCGTGGACGTAACAAAGGAGGACAAGTTAAGGGAAAGGCAAAGTCTCACTCGAACCGTGCAGGCCTCCAGTTCCTTGTTGGTCGCATTCACTGATTGCTCCGCAAGGGTAACTAGGCCGAACGGATTGGGGCCAGAGCACCAGCATACCTAACAGCGATTATAGAGTTTCGGCCGTCGGAGTGCTCGAGTTGGCTTGCAAAGCTGCTCACGACAATCAGAAAACCCGCATCAAGAACAGAGCAGCTTCGGTTCGGCGCTCATCAAGGCAACAATTAGTTTCAGTGAGTGGCAAAGTGTTACTCCGGCACGTCGCATTAAATGTAATTTACTGAACAATATGTCACAAGCTGGATGGGAAGAAATTTTCCAACTGTGAAAGCTGTGGCGAGTGGTAAACGCAACAGCTAAACAGGAATGTTTAACCGAACAAGATGGGAATATCGAGTGATAACAAAAACACAACACCAAAGGTTCTTTTCAGAACCATCAATATATTCATAAAGAGTAAACAGTAAACTAATCCATTTTTCAGGTAGATAGGTAGGTATTCACGTAGGAGAAGAAAATAAAACAATATATTTAAAATACATATTTAACAAAAGCTGTCCCCTTTGTATAGTCCTACGTCACTCCGGTTATGTCCCCGACATTACCCACCCGTCCTTTTTTATTGTAGAATCAGTTCACAATAAATGATTGATGATTCACTCTTGCCCTCGCAGAACAATACACAAGCTGATTGCATGTCGCACTTTGTTTCATGTCAATGCAGTGAAAATTGACCTCGAACGTTATTCCAGTGGCCTTTTTCACAATTGACATACACTCGGCTACAGGCGATTATATACTTGTTGCACCAGCACCATTATTCCACATCTCATAACTACATCAATTTATCTTTGGCATCACATCGAAACAACAACAATGGCAATACTCGCAAGTATTAAATATCATGCTACGTGTTATTTAGAATTGACTCAGTGGGATCGCTCCTCTAGGTTCAACATAACATGCATACAGAGCCATACATTGGTGGCTTGGAGCGACTAAGAATATAAACACTTCTCATCATTTTGCGCTATTCTCAAAAGAAACGTTTCTGTTAATATTACTGGCTTCGAAAAAAGTTGCATTAATTTCTCATGCTCGAGATAAGTGCAGCTGTTATCCTTAGTGGAGAATGTTTTGCTACTGGCAAGCGAAACCCAATCACAGACAAAATTCTAGAAGGCAGTTGAAGGCAGTTTTGCGACGCGTACCCAAATAACTGAACAATTATTTTCTTGGTGGGCCGATGATAGCCTAGTTTGATGATTCCCCACACAATTGTGTAGTTCAGAACTTTAATGAATGGCGTCAGTTTGATGTAATGTTTGCAGACTGCAGCGAGTAAGTAATTTGGTCGCGTCCACAGCTCCATCCGAAACGAAGACATGTGATGACGCAAAACAAGGAAG
This sequence comes from Toxorhynchites rutilus septentrionalis, assembly GCF_029784135.1. NCBI lineage: Eukaryota > Metazoa > Arthropoda > Insecta > Diptera > Culicidae > Toxorhynchites > Toxorhynchites rutilus. Next base: position 242,775,874 of record NC_073745.1, read on the forward strand.
AACAAGCGATGTTCATTGCTTTATATCTAAAACAGTTCTGAAAGTTTGCCTCAGATCTGATATTTATGCTCTAGGCAAAAATTCCTCTTTGTTCTTCTTCTTCTACTTCTTTTCTAGGTTCACGGAAACTTTAAATCATTTCCTTTCGTTGATCGCCGATAAGTTGCTCGTTATTGACGGCATGGGCAGGGACACACACAATTGAGCAGAATAAATGTATGGGAAAATTGAAATACTTCTACAGGGTTTTCCAACTTTAAATTCCGAAAGTAAATTGAAATAAAACACACTTAGAATTCGAATTTCGAAGAAACTTTTATTTCAAATTAAAGTTATTTTCGATGACTTTTCGGCACATATGGGGCGGTATCTCGGTCATAACTTCACGAATATTGTCTTTCAAATGTTCAAGAGTTTGCGGAGTGTTGGCATAGACACGGTCTTTCGCATAACCCCACAAAAAAAAGTCTAGCGGGTTCAAATCGCATGATCTGGACGGCCAATTGGCATCACCAAAACGTGAAATTATGCGTCCCTCAAATTTCGTTCGCAATATGGCCATGTTCGGTCGTGTTGTGTGGCACGTGGCGCCGTCCTGCTGAAACCACATGTCATCCGTATCCATATCTTCAATTTGTGGCAAAAAAAATCGGTTAACATGCGGCCATAGCGCTCACCATTCACAGTTACCGTCTCGCCGTCCTCATTTTCAAAGAAATACGGCCCGATGACTCCACCAGACCATCATGCGCACCAAACAGTGACTTTTGGCGGAAGCAATGGCCTCTAAACAATCACGTGTGGATTTTCTGAGCCCCATATATGGAAATTTTGGGTGTTCACATAGCCACCGAGCTCAAAATGTGCCTCATCGCTGAAGAAAATTTGATGCGAAAATTCAGCATTTTGCTGCTGTTGTTCGTTCACCCAATCGACGTATGCCCGACGCATTCCATGGTCACCACGCTCTAATTTTTGTATCAGTTGGACTTTATATGGATGTAGGTGCAAGTCCAAATGCAAAATTCGCCACAATGATGTGTTTGACAAGCCCAATTGTTGAGCACGTCGTGGAATCGAAACATTCGGGTCATCCTCCACACTGGCAGCAACAGCAGGAATATTTTCGGCCGAACGCACATTACGATGATGCACAGGTTTCACAATATCCGCTACGGATCCAGTTTGTTCGAATTTACGCACTACATTAGCGATTGTGTGCTCTGTAGGCCGTCCATGACGACCTATTCTACAATTCGATTTGTCGTCTTCACCAGCTATAGATAGTTTAGCCAAGGCATGTTCAAATTTCTTACGTTTTTCGGTTATGCGTTCTTCAGAAGTTGTTGATATTGATTACGATCTGATCAGTGACAAAGAATCATAAGGTTTTCTCAATGATTTAGTTCACCAATAAACATAGTTTACGAAATGCTTCACCTAATGCAATCAATAACACGAAATTTTCAATATTGCGACTTGGTTCCCTCTGACTTACCACCGACCATATATGTCTTCCTGAGAAACCCGCTTCTCTTCCTCGAATGCACATGCCCATTCTCTTTTCCCTTTCCTATACATAAGCAGTACTTAGCACCCAATGAGATCAATTCACAACAGCAGCTACACGAACTTCCCAAGAGAGCACTCATGGCCATAGAATACTCAATATACATCACCGGACTATAAAGTTATTACTAACAAGGTTCCGGAAAACGTGGCGACGAAGGAGAAAATGCTATTTTTATGTATAATGTATTTCTGCAGTCTTAGATTTATTTGAATTAGGCTTATATTTATGAAGATCTTAACTAATTAGACTTGTGTTTAAAAGTGATACATGATGACTCTTGGTCTTTGAAGTTCGTACAGGTAACAGTTCATTCAGTGCTTCCATTTGATGTATCAAAAGAGAAAAAATACAGATTTAGAACAATGATAAAACTCAATCACAGTGCTATGTCAAGATCCCGTCCGTGTCCGTAGGCTCAGGCCCATCAACTTTTTGTGTTATGTGTTTCGTGGAAACAAAAGTGTGTGTTGTTTTTCAATTTCTGCCTGTCTAGGCCGTCACAGATTTAATCCTACTTCAAGAATTAATCAAGTTTACCGCAGGTAAACTTGGAGCTGTGTAATTGAAAAGTTATAGAGTGTATTTTGATTCGATTTCGTCTAGTTCAAGTATGACAAGTACGACACAATTGTACATATTTACAGGTTAAAATGGGAGAAACAGTAGATTCATTCCTCCATATATTTGTATATATAATTTGAAACATTTTGAAATTTTTAAATACATACTGTAATGAATATCTTTCGACCTGAACTTCATTCATCTGTAGCACCAAATGCTCAATTTTCCAGCTTGGATGGATAATAATAATAACATTGTGCCATTTTTCAAGTGTAGTACTCGAACTTTGACCAGCCACCAGTTGTTGGGCTGGAACAATAACGATATCTATTCATATCCCTAAACGTAGAACCCAAGATATTACATGTCACCTGTCAGGCTATACGGCACATGATATGGGTTTCGAATTACTAGATCATGTGTAATAGTGTGTGGGAAAATCCTAGGTTAGTTCAGCGAAACGGACCCCCATAAGCAATGTGTTTTCCAGCAACAATTGCTGCGGGATGTTAGCTTTCGCATCGCCATGACAAGGGTATTTCATTTTGATGTTCGAGTTTTACATAATGTGGGGATCTCTTTTCTATGCTTTCTTCCTCGGTGTTGCACCCTGTAAATCTGCTATTATGGCTATTGTTTGGAGGTGGAGTTGGATTGTATTTTCTGCTCAATTGTTTTCTGTATTGGGCAGTTGATACAAACAAATAACAAAAAACCTGGAAAAAGGTATACAGCTCTTACAGGATGACATCTCGATGGTATTAGAAATTTTCAAGTCTATTTTTTTCGGTTCAGATTTTGAACAAAAGCTTCTAATGTGATTTTAAAATTGAAATCGAATTCCGTTCTATATATTCTAACATCCACGTTATAGTCTATAAAAATAAGCTCAAACAAAAAGCACCAGACATCCCCATTCCGAAAGATTTCCATCGATGAAAATTGACTTCGTAACTCAATTGCTGTTTTTTTTTATAATTTCCGTTTTCTGCCATCCACCAAATATGTTTCAAATCGACTTGCATGATTGTTTTTCTCATTTTGAAAACAGATTGCCCCCTTTCATGGCGGGGTTCATACGGTTTTCAATATCAGGGTAACAGTAAATAACAATCCCTGGTAAATCCATTCCACATGTGAAATCGAACGCAGAAAGCCTTAATAAAAATAAACTCCGTTTTCCTACATCAGAGTACCCTACCTATTTTTCTCTTTGTGAAATTCTCTCTAAACGTTTCTCAAAAGTATCGATGAAAAATCACGCTGGAGATTTTCTCCGCATATTTTCATAGCGTAAATTTGTTTAAAATATTCGTGAGCTTCCATTAAAAAGGAATTCTTAGTATGTATAGATTTACTATTCAGTATGTACTATTCAGAAGTTCGGATAGCAGAGGCTTCGTCGTGTTCAACTTACATCAACTTTGCTAGAACCAACTCGTTACGTGTCGTACCTTGTTCGAGGATACTGTCCGCATGCTGAACAAAAACAAAAGGATGGATTAACCCGTCCCCACACTGTGTATCCTTCGAGGAAGGAACTTACGAAAGGTGATAAATATGCCGGATTATACCATTGTACAAGTCTACTGGCTACTCGATAACCTAACCTCGACATTCTTCAAAGTGTGCAGCGCTATAAAAACACCTCACGTCTCGCCATCACTCTGTTCCAGGTAACACTCCCACCATCAACTGGATACCGGCACATGCACGGAAGGAAAGGCAACATAATTGCACTTGTAAGCCGAGACCCACTCTCATCCGCTTTCCGGCAGAGGTGAAGCGAATAGGAGTTCCTTCTGGTTAGAATTGAGTGAAAGCAGGGGGGAGGGAAGTTTATGGTTACGAGATAACCATTTTGTTCCGAGCTCTGGCTCAGCATTGGGGATACTTTTATAGGTTTTGCATCCTTGGTCGAGGATGTGTTGAAGTGCTGCCGCCTATCACACTCCCCTCTTCACGTATCCAAGAGTCCCCAGAGTATGTTCAAGTGTTTAGCAGATTTGCTTCGGGCTTTCGGGGGCTACTTTTGGGGTTACGAATGGGGTGGCAGTGTCATCCCTCGCTGGCCAAAGCCAGAGGGAATATGCTGTGTGATTATGTTTAAGCGGAGATGATTTGCAGTTTATTTGCAAGTTGTAGCGAATGGAGTGGTCGCCTCTGGGGCATTTTCGGTATGTTATGTTCATTCGAGTGATACTTAGTAATGCGTTCCAACTGGCGCCTTAATGGAAGTGTTGGGGAACATGAGCATGCTGAATATTAACATCTCGTTTGCTGACCTAATAAAACGAATAAATATGGTGTTTGTTATCCAATTGTATGTTTTGAAGAAATATTGTAGGGGTTTCACATTTTATTCAGAGTGTAAATTTCTCAAGCTAGCCTTACAACAAATTACTTTCTCATTTCTCATAGTGCATTCATAGATTTTAAATCTATTAGTTTCATACAAAATAAAAGCACGAAAATATTTTTAAACCTTATACATTATCATAGAATTGTTTAACGCATTCATTGAGAAAATCCCAAACTAACACAATAAACAAAAAAAAAAGTCCCGGAATTCCAATCCTGTTCCCAATGTGACTTCCTATCTATGCAAATGGAATGCTAAAATATTCCCACAACTCGGAAATTAAATCTCACATTTTACATCTTGCTGGGATAAGAATGTGAAGCCAACGATTGTGATTTTTCTCCATTTGACTCTGTGCGGTACGAGTCACAGCGAGGGCAAACTTTTCCCTGCACGCAATTCATTTTGTTTAAGATAACACCCAGTGTTATGAAGCAAACCTTGCCAGATAAGCACACCCTTCATTTTTATTGATAAAACTTATTCTCAGCTCTGGGGCAGGAACAGAACCAGGGATGCGTCCAATTGAAATTTGTGATGTGACGAGGTTACATATCTTGCGAGGGCAGCCTCATTTTCATCTCCTGCTGTGAGTGTTGAGACGGAAGGGTTGCATGGAAAATGAACTGAATTGTTTTGAACCCACACAAGCCCCAAACGACGGAACCACGACTAGTGCCTTGTTGGTTTTAGGAGGAAGTAATATTTGTTAAAATACACCAGAGATGCTTCTCTGGTGCTGCTTGTCTGTACTCTTATCCGCTGGATGGAACCAACGAGAGTGCGCTGTTATCATATTCATTTATCAAACGTTCCCAAAGCGAGAGCTTCTTCTTCCACGGGGTTCGCCAACAGTAGACCCCGTGGATTAGATTGAATAACTTCCTTGGTCTTGTTCACTGTTGTATTTGTTCTAAGTTTATATTTGATTCAGTGCATGTTTTCGTGATTTACAGCTTGTGAATTATTCTGCGATTCACATGATGTACTCAACGCCCCCCATGAGAGGTGACATAGTTGAGTTGTAAAGTTTTCGGGAGTGTACCAAAATTTGCATTTCATTCACATTTCAGGAGCCAGAGAGAAGCAAGATAATGGAACTAATATTTAAGCCGCAATATTCGCTGCTGGACTGAACGATAGCGTTCCGTTCACACACTTAGGTCCAAACATTTACCATCCAGATATAAGTCCATCATCATATCTTCAAGCTGAACAATTGTAGACTCGACTTTGGGCTCATTTGCCGCTACCATTGGATCGGAATTAAGTTGGATTTAAGTGCTTTTTGGTTTACTGTTCTTTCGTTAATGCCTGAAGTACCTCTTTCAAAGTTTCCTTGGCTTTCAGGACAAATTTTGACTACTCCAGATAGAAATTATTAATGTAACAAAAGTTACTTAAAGTTGATCGAAACAGTATATGCATGTACTTGAGATGCAATAATTTGTGAGTCGATAGCGCTCTGTAGGATCGATGATCATCAAAGATTATTGGATTGCTTTTCTAGTGGAAGGTGGAGCCACCGCTTGAGGGAACATATAATAATCGCTGGGGGCCAAGTTTTAAGTGCAAACCTAACAAGCAAGCAACAGCGTAGTGGCGCACCAAATAGTGCCACTTTTTTCGATTGTTTCAGCTGCGTGCTTTAGCTGAAACAAAATGATCTACAATTGCATCTAAATCAAGGTCTTAGCGAATGTCGATCGAATGAATTACCAAGCCATTGAGTCGAGCTTGGTTCATTTTAGCACGCAGATATTTTTTAATCAATTTAAATTTGCTGAAACTGCGTTCGCACAATGCCACTAAAACTGGAAGCGGCAGTGAAATTCGTAGCGCCATGATAGAATAAAATGCTTCGAGAGAATAGGCTATATGAATAAAAAAAAGTATTTCCTTATTCTACTCGTTTTCCAGTAAAGTAAACTTTGTTAGTATTTACTTGAATTCGTATGAATAACAGTTTACTTTACTGATTTCGTTTTCGGAATTCGAACATAGTTTTACTTTGTCAAACAACTGTCAGCAGATTGTTTTGGCTTGTGATCCGCAAAGCAAATATACTACCAGGTATATTACTTCCCGATTTGTCTATGGAATGGTAGGCCAAAAAAGTAAAAAGCCGTTTTTAGACCATCGATTGAATGTATCTCAACGACTTATCTATTGAAAGCGATAAAAAGATATTCTGCTTCCTTCGGTTCCTTCAGTTCTGTTAATGTTCCGGCTTCGCCGAACGTTGAACAAAAAGGGATCACAGTAATATTAAAGAAACATAAAAACTAGTTTTGCAACGCTCCACCTCTGGTTTCCCCATAGTTGAATAGAAAGGTTCTTGTTAAAAAATTACGTTTTCGTGACTAAACCTATACAACTACTTTAAATTATCATCATCTCCCTCTGCGTAATTTGTAATTCAGGACCGATGCCACAAAAAGTGGAAACGGAATGTTTGACGCGTCCTAATATTTGTTTTTTTTTAACTATGAGCGCTATATGGCAGCATTAAACATAAACCGGATATGATATCAAAACGAATAAAAAAGTTTCAGACGCAAAGTATGCTCATGAGCACACTTGATAACTACGAAGTAAATACTTGATAAATGCTGTTTTATTCATACGAAATCAAGTAAACTTCCATTTTCGAAAAGTAAATACTTAGTTGTCACTTTTATTCATACCAAACGTTATAAAAACTCAATCTCACTGCTCGACAGCTCGATTGAAGTAAAGTAAAGCTGAATTTTGTTTTTATTCATATGGCCTAATATCTGAGAATAATGTTCAAGATGCCTAAAGACGTCGAAGCGTCAGGTAAGGGAATTGGTCTTGAACACTTCCACCTCTGATATAAGTTCCTTTGTTTCAACATCTTATGAATACTTCCATCCGAAATTTGACGCAACCTGTTCAATTGATCCATGCTCATAGATGTTAGTTCGTCTCTCGTTATAAATGAAAAAGCTGATCCATGTAGTAGGGCTGAAAAGTCCCGAGATTTTTAATGAAAAATCATTTTTTGGGCAAAGCTGTATTCATTCCTCAACATAGTTTCCTTCGCGGGGCAATGCACTTGGTATAGCGAGTTTCCAACATTTCGATTCCCTTTCTGTAGTACGAAACGTCTAATTATTCGAAATATTCCTCATATTCTGCGATGACTTCCTCATTCGATGTGGATCTCTTTTCCTGGAGCCACCGCTTGAGGGAACATATAATAATCGCTGGGGGCCAAGTCTAGAGAATATGGTGGGTGAGCAGCCAATTGGAATAATTATTTGTCCAACTTGGCCATCCCATTCAAGGATGTATGCGACGATGCGTTGTCGTGATGATACAGTTCTTTGTTCTTCACCTTATGGGGTCGTTTTTTCTTTATTTCGACGTTCAGTTTGTTCAATAACGCTGCATAATACTCTTCGGTAACTGCTTTTCCTTTCTGCATGACATTGATGAATATTATGCCATGCACATCCCAAAAAAACGGCTTGTCAGCCACTCTGCAGGCTGCCTATTGGACTCAGGAGTGTGGAAATTGATCCACGTTTCATCCATTACCACAAAACGTCGAAAGAAGTTCACTCGATTACGCTTCAACAACGCCAAACCGGCTGTTGAATCATCAACGCGCCGCTGTTTTTGGTCGACGGTCAGCAAACGCGGCACCCATCGCGCGGATAGTTTTTTCATGTCCAAAATGACGTGCAAAATGTATCCCACTTTTGTAATGCCTACGACCTCAGCGTAACTTCACTTTACAATCGCTCAAAACGAGTCGATTCATTTGTTTTACGATTTCTGAATTCGTAGCCTCTTTTGACCTTCCAGAGCGAGGTGCATCTACTGCGGTGTCCCATTTAAAATTCACTAAACCACCGATAAACTGTTGTTCTCGAAGGAGCAGAAGTATTACCGGTATGGACAGATTCCATGCCAACTCGTCCTAGGAAATTGTTTAAATTTTCATAAAAAAATATCAAAACAAATTTGAAGAAAAATTTCACTGAATTAATTATTTTTAAAATTGAAATTCATTCAAACGTGTTTTTTTTTTTGAATAAAAAAATATGTGAATAGCCCTTACAATTTCCAACGATACATTGAAAGATGGGCACTTTTACAGGGAAAAAGTTTTTCTAACAGCAACTCTTTCATGTTTTCTTTGAAAAAATCACTATCAATCCTAATTTCGTTAAGATAGCGATTAGGAGTATCTGACAAAGTTTTAGATCTCATGAAAATATGAACTTTTGTCGAAGACATTAGCTTTCTATCTTGTATAGTTTTTAGAATACATGGCATTTGTTATGGAGACGTCTTGAAAATAATGTTTGAATCATAACATTGTTATGTGTAAATTCTCGTTTGCGTTTTACATGTTCTTGACATGTTTCAAAATAAAAAAAAAGTTCACATAATATGCAAATCGAACTAATTTATACATAAAAATGTTACGAGTTAAACATAGATAATAATAATGATAAAAAATAGCAAATAGTAATAGTAGTAATAGTAAAAAGTCAAAGAAAACATAAAAAAGTTGTTATTGTGATTTGTCGAGTTGTAAGGATATCAACCGGAAATCATCAATATTTTCTATCAGCATCTCTTCCAAGTTTTTACTTTTAGCTTCTATTCTACGTATGATTGTGTTTCTTGACAGCGACTTTTTTATTTGTTTTTTCAGATTCATTGTTAAAATTTTCGAACAATAATTCTCCTATTGCAATACTCCTTCCGCCGTCCTCAGAAGGCTTCGTATGCTTTAATAAAATTCCCTTCAAATGATGCAATTTTTGCTGTTTTCGATCTCGAGAAAACTCGTGAAAACAAACATTCATTTAGAGCCAACGATACTTTCTTTTTATTTTATTATATTTTTGGGAACAACTGGTGTTGTACATGATTTCAGTAACGTGTAAATATTAGACAGGCGGGCGACTAGGAAAAGTCTACGCTTTGGTCACTCCTGCGCTATAGCTTCTCCACGCTATTCCAATTGTATACACAGTATGCGTTCTTATAATGCAGCTTTAGGGGGGACCCCGGTCTGGAAGGTCGAAAAAAATCGATTTTTCTGCATTTTTGGGAAGCTTATGTCCTCAGAAATGTAGTCCTAAAAGGATTTTTTGATATATCATGGAATATAGTATTGATGCACGAATTTTAAAACGCGTTTTTCTCGAAACCATGTTTTTTTCAGTAAGTGGTATCGATATCTCAGGATCTAATCAACCGATTTGGCCGATTTTTTTTCAGCAAAATAGATTATTTAAAGCGTTACATAGCCGTTATTTGATATCTCATTTTCTAGATTTTTATAAGCTTTCGAATACAATGCCGGGTTTATCGCCCGCACACTACGCTACTGCAAGCAAGCATCAACTAAATTTGAGTTGAAGGTTTTTCGGGAGATTGTTCAACTTCAAATAAAAGAAATTGAATTGAAATCTTATTGATTGATTTTTCCCTAACGGTTTTCCTTTCAAATCCTAATATTTTTTTATAATTCTAAAAATACAAACTCTACCCACTAGAGAAAGAACAGACATTAATTTTTTTGTTTTCATTCTTGGCTGTTTTTTCAATATTAACCTTAACCTTGTTTTGAAGGCATTCCGCGTCTACTCGGGCCTACCCGTCTCGGAGTTGACAGCACCCTCTCAAAATCAATTAATTTTTTGGATGTCGGTTTGCTAACTCGATATTTGCACATGAAACGTTTTTTGCACGTTCTAAGTCTATTTTGTTCAAAAATGGAAACTTCCATAGTAATGTGTCCAATGAATGATTTTTGAGAAATAGCCAGGATTATGAAAAAAAATCATGAACCCGAATCTAAGTTCCCCAATCAATAGTTAACATTTTATTTGTTTTTTTTTTATTTCGTTTATTTTTACAGGCTCAGTTACTTAAGTTTAAAGGAGCCGAATTCTTAAATATAATTTTAAAACTATATATATAATCAATTTTCTTACATCTATGGTTAGTAAGGTGGAAAACCGATTACTCGCGGTGTACTCGAGTTTAGGAGGGTGACATATTTTTAGGAGAAGGATGGGATATAAGGAAATTGTAACAATGTTGATGAACACTCATTTCATAAATCTATTCGTATATCTATAGTGTATTTACATTTCAACTTATTCTACTATTTATAGCAAGGGGACGAATTACCCGCAAAGGATGGAAAGGAGGGTATAAGGATGTAGGGACAATCACACACGAAGATCTATAGCTTTAAGGAAAACATATATATGGGACATGTAATCAAGGTCTAACCGAGCCAACACATCTCTCACCGGCACATTGGGCTGTCTTCCTCGGGCCAGAAGGGAGTTTTCTAAATTCGATCTGGCGACCAGATACACCTCGCACGACCAAACAATGTGCTCGATGTCGTGATAACCTTGGCCACAAACGCAGAGATTGCTGCTGGCAAGATTGAAACGAAAGAGTAGTGCATCTAACGAACAGTGATTGGACATGAGTCGGCAGAAGGTGCGAATAAAGTCCCGACTCAAGTCTAGACTTTTGAACCACGGTTTGAGGCTAACCTTAGAGATAATCGAGTGAAACCACCGGCCCAATTCATCTTCATTCCATTTGCGTTGCCAGTTAGCGATGGTATTTTTGCGGACTAAAGAATAAAATTCATTGAAGGCGATTTGACGCTGATAAATATCGCCTTCAATTGCACCTACCTTTGCTAATGAGTCAGCCCTCTCATTACCCGGAATGGAGCAATGTGAAGGGACCCAGATAAAGGTAATGACATAACAGCGTCTGGATAAAGCACTCAAAATTTCTCGTATTCTCTCAAGGAAGTACGGCGAGTGCTTTTCCGGCCTCACTGAACGGATAGCTTCGACAGAGCTAAGACTATCCGTTACAATGTAATAGTGTTCAACATGTCGTGAGGCGACGCTGTCCAGTGCCCAATGAATTGCTGCCAATTCAGCAATATACACTGAGCAAGGATTCTGAAGACTGTGTGAGGTGCTAAAAAATTCGTTGAACACTCCAAATCCTGTGGACTCGTTTATAGTGGACCCATCAGTAAAGTACATATTATCACAATTGATAACCCCATACTTTTCATCGAAGATCGTTGGAGCGATCCTCGATCGTTGGTAATCTGAATATCCATGGATATCTTGCTTCATGGACAGATCAAAATGCACAGAGGAATTGATGTAGTCAGGGAAACAAACACGGTTGGGAATATACGAAGAAGGATCAACCTGCATGGAGATGAATTCATGATATGAACTCATGAATCCGGAGTGAAAATTTTGCTCGATCAGCTGCTCAAAATTTCCGATCACCAAAGGGTTCATGACCTTACACCGGATGAAGAACCGAAGAGATAATAATTTGAAGCGATCTTTTAGTGGGAGTAGGCCTGCCAAAACTTCGAGACTCATGGTATGCGTTGAGGGCATACATCCCAACGCGATACGGAGACAAAGATACTGAATTCGCTCGAGTTTAATGAGGTGTGTTTTGGCAGCTGATTGAAAACAGAAACTGCCATACTCCATCACTGAGAGAATAGTTGTTCGATACAACATTATAAGATCTTCGGGATGGGCTCCCCACCAGGTGCCGGTAATTGTACGGAGAAAGTTCTTTGTTGGCATTTTTTACTCAGATACCTAATATGGGCCCCCCAAGTACATTTGGAGTCGAACCAGACCCCAAGATACTTGGATGACATAGCATGAGTGATCGGTTTACCCAAAAGTTGAAGCTTTGGTTTTGCTGGTCTATGCTTCCTAGAAAGAACCACCATCTCTGTTTTCTCCGTGGAGAATTCGATCCCTAGCCCAATGGCCCAGGTTGAAAAATTGTTCAAAGTATCTTGTAAGGGTCCTTGCAGGTCGGATTCGTTTGATCCTACGACAGACACCACTCCATCATCTGCAAGTTGTCTTAGGCTGCAATTTTGTGTAAGGCAATTGTCGATGTCGCTTACATAGAAGTTGTACAAAAGGGGGCTTAAACATGAGCCCTGGGGGAGGCCCATGTAAGAGACCCGACTTACTGCCGAATCTCCGTGAGAAAAGTTCAAATGTTTCTCACAAAGCAAGTTATATAACATATTATTCAATAGAGGCGGCAGACCCCGAGAGTGTAATTTGTCCGACAAAACCTCTATTGAAACAGAATCGAAGGCCCCCTTTATGTCCAAGAATACTGAAGCCATTTGTTTTTTTTCGGCGTAAGCCATTTGAATTTTTGAAGAAAGCAACGCAAGACAATCATTCGTCCCCTTGCCCCTGCGGAACCCATATTGTGTATCTGAGAGTAAGCCATTCGTTTCAACCCAACGATCAAGGCGAAACAAGATCATTTTCTCCAACAATTTCCGTATACAAGACAGCATTGCTATTGGGCGGTACGAATTGAAGTCGGACGCGGGTTTTCCGGGTTTTTGAATAGCTATAACTCGTACTTGTCTCCAATCATCTGGAACAATATTATTCTCCAGAAACCGATTGAATAAATTCAACAAGCGATGTTTCGCCACATCAGGGAGGTTTTTCAACAAGTTGAACTTAATTCTATCCGATCCCGGAGCAGAAGAGAATTCTAAGAAGAGAATTCTACCATCGAAAACTCGGAATCAAGATCGCACCTACCTTGTGGTATATCTCGAACAATTTTTTGCACAGGAGCGGAATCAGGACAAACCTTCCGTGCAAAATCAAAAATCCATCGATGTGAATATTCTTCGCTTTCATTCGTTGAAGAGCGATTTCTCATGTTTCGAGCCACTTTCCATAATTTTTTCATTGACGTTTCTCGTGACAAACCTCCCACGAAATTTCGCCAATAAGCACGTTTTTTCCCTTTGATTAAGTTTTTAAATTGATCTTCAAGGGCTAAATACGTTTGAAAATTGTCAGGGGTTCCACGTTTCCGAAAAGCTTTAAATGCATTAGATTTTTCTACATAAAGCTTGGAACATTGGCTATCCCACCATAGATTGGGAGGCCTTCGGGAAATGGTGGAACCTGGGATGGGTTTCGTTTGAGCGCGAACCGCGCTGTCATAGATCAAACGAGAAAGGAAGTTATACTCCTCCAATGGAGGTAAACCATCTCTGGAATTGATGGCTAGAGCAATCGCGTCCGCATATTTTTTCCAGTCAATGTGTCTTGTGAGGTCATATGCCATGTTTATAGATTCAGAAGAATTCGACCCAATGGTGATGGAAATTTTGATTGGCAAGTGATCACTACCGTTGGGGTCCTGGATTACATTCCACTTGCAATCTAACGATAGTGAATTCGAGCAAAGCGAGAGGTCAAGAGCACTTGGGTTAGCAGGAGGTTTAGGTACACGTGTTGTTGTTTTGTGTTGAGAGTTGAAGTCTCCCAAGATCAATCGTGGCTCAGGAAAGAGTGAGCACATGTCATCAAGTTGTTTGCGGCTAACCGCAGCTCTCGGAGGCCAATACAAGCTGACAATACAGAGGTCTTTGCCTCTGATGTTTGCATGACAAGCAACAGCTTCGATCCCTCCAATAGATTGAAGGTCAATTCTAAAAAATGAGTGGCACTTATTGATCCCCAAAAGCACCCCTCCGTATCTATCATCACGGTCCAAGCGTATAATATTAAAATCGTGGAAAGAGATATCATCTCGAAGAGAAAGAGAAGAGAAAGCCAAGTTTCGGACAGAGCAGAAACATCACAATTGAAGTTATGAATTAAAAATTTGAATGTATCCAATTTAGGGATAAGACTACGACAATTCCACTGTAAAACAGTGATATCTCCGACCTCTCTATTTGAATTAGACATCAAGAGAGATAATCATTGCAAGGAGGGGCCATGTTTGCATCAATTGTTGCAAAATTGTCTTTAATACTGGAAGCATTGAGATGACAAGGGTTCTGATGGAGTCGGAAACATTAAAACACTTGAAGATTTGATCCAAAAGGTCAGACAACTTTATAAATCCCGATTGGGAAGTTGAACTGGACGGAAAAATAGGGACAGTTGGGGTTTTTGATGTCCCCTCGAGTGCTGGGTCGTTCGAAGATGAAATATTCCCACGGAAGCCAGGAGGAACCTGGTTTTGCTTGTCCGCTGCACTCGATTTTTTAGGCAAGCTAACAGAGGATATAACCGTGGGGACTTGTTCTTGAACTTTGGGAGTGGTCACATTTTTGCGCCGGGGATTCCCTTTGAAAATAAACGGTGTGCCCCCGCTAGCTGTGTCCGCTTCCATTTCATCAACTGGCAACGTGGAAAAGGTATTGTGTGTTGAGATTGGTTGTTCTTGTTGTTGGGTCAGTGGCGAAGCGCCCTTTAAAATTTCCGCAAATGTGCGCTTCGAGCGTTCCTTTAAAGAGCGCTTCTGTTTCTCCCAGCGACTCTTGTAAGTTTCACAAACTGAGAGCTCGTGTGGGGATCCCCCGCAATATGGACATTTATGCTCAGTCGCACTGCAGGATTTCCCCTCATGTTGCTCTCCGCAAGTGGCACAGCGCTCCTTGTTGGCACAATAATCCGAAGTGTGACCAACTGACTTGCATTTGTTGCAAGTCATGGGCTTTGGCACGAAGAGTCGCACAGGTAGTCTCAATTTGTCCACCATAACGTAGTCAGGGAGGGCGGCACCAGCAAAGGTGACTCGAAACGAGTCGGACGGCGTAAATTTAGTTTGGTCCCCATCATGGGAAAGTTTCCCGAGTTGGCGACAGTCTAAGATTTTCACTTCCATTGAGGGGAGCTTCTTGAACTTGCCTTTTCCTTCTGCTTTTATTTGTTCGCTCGTCAGACCCGTTTCAGTTATCACCCCCTCAATTTCTACGTTATGGGAGGGTATAAATGTTCGATATTCGAGAGTGAAATGTTGATCAGCAACAATCTCGTTTGCGTGTTTCCGGTCATTCACGACAACTCGCAATTTGTTCGGTCTAACCCTGCGAATTTCAAATACAGAAGTGTATCTGGCCAGATCTTTCATGATCTGAATCACGTTAAGGTTTTTTCCTTTCGGTTTTGGCCGGAGGAAAACAACCCACGGGCCAGTTCCAGGTGCATCTTCTGGATAAACTCTGACACGTGGAGCGGAGACAACAGAGGGGGAAGACGAGGACGAGGACGAGGACGAGGACGAGGATGAGGATGAGGACGAGGACGAGGACGAGGATGAGGATGAGGACGAGGACGACGATTGGGTTGGATCGGAAGCATCAGAAGGGGGAAGCGAAATCGATGATGGGAGAGGGGGAGTGGAAGTACCAGTGGGTTGAGAAGAGAGGCTTGCAATTTTCTTAGAGGGGGGCTTGGTAGGATGAGCGGATTCGTCCCCAGAAGAATTATCTTCCTTATGAGGGACTCGTTTATGTTTTTTCCCAGTTCTTGTATGAGATTCATTATCGGAGATCTCCATCTCTGGAGATCCTCCACTATACTCCATTTTACAAAGATTTCTGTCTTATTTTTAATTTATTATTGATTTTAACAATAATCTCAAAAAAAAAATAGCAAAAAAAAAATATGATAATAATTGATAATAATATTAAACAATGAACAAATGAATTGAATAATAATATTAATAATAAATATGTGTACCTTAATATAAAAGTTGTTCCAATAATGCGCTCTACTGCCCTAATCAGGGAGAGACATAGGCTACGCGCTACGGAGACAACACAATAGCGCAAGAATAGCTTACGGAGCCACGTGGTGATGAATCCCGTTTGTTTCAACAGCCGCAATCCGGAATCCCGAATCAGTTCAACAGCCGCAATCCGGCTCGCTGCAAGAGCGCTGGTTCCTTTGTTCCTTCGTTCCACTTAACAAATGGTCAGGTCGAAAGCGGACAGCAATGACCTTCACTCGTACACGATTCACTCGTACCGATAGTACAATAGCAAAAGTGGCAACGCACAATACCGACACTGAACTTCACTCGTCAAGAGTTGGATAGCGAATGAACATTTTATTTGTATGCATGTAAATTTCCTCGGAGTGAACTGGTTCAAATTCTGAAGGTTCTTTGAAATTACTGAAATTACTAAGTTTTTCTGATCCTCACCTTATAACCGACGATACACCCAAAATTTAGCTCATGTTTTGTCATCCCGATTTATGACATTAAATGAGACATAACATAACAGAAAATTTCATGACTCACAAATACTGGTAATCATTCGTATAATATACATGGTACAGCAATTTAAGATTCATACGAGCCAGCGAAACAAAAGACAAATAAGCTTTTCGCATGCTTTGCCACATACACGGCCCAGACCGAGATAGATATTGTTCTCCTTCATGCGCTCCTTTTTACTCTTAGAAAACACTTCCCAACTCCATTTTATAATTAGGTGCAATATTATCACGTATTTGCTGAAAAACTACTGAAGCATTATTAGCCATTTGGATAGCGTGGTCGTGTAAAATAGTTTTGCATATTCCAGTCGGCCTCGGTTCGATCCCCATTGACATCGTATGGGCTTTTTTCTTGGCACAATCGCATATGAAATGAGAAAAGAAAACAGAAAAAGATGTCTGCTCGCATACATACAAATCATTTTTAAGCTTTTAAAACAGCTCATTATTTGCGCATTTGGCTCTCCAGCACACGGAATGGCATCACTTCTGCCAAAGATGAAATGTTTTCTGCCAACGCTAGTTTGGGTGTAGTCACTATTGGGTTCCCCGAAAAGTAATTGCGTATTTTTCATTATACAACCATTCCATGCCAAACCGATATAGTGGCTCTCAGACTTTCGTGAAAAGTAGTACACAGTAAACCCTGTTTTTGTGCGATTTTCTGTTCTTGTGCGGTTTTTTTTGTGCGATTTTTTTTGTGCCTTTTTTTTACAAAAATCAGTATTTTCGAAAATTCATAACATTTGAACTACTGGACCGAGTCAACTGATCGATATATCAAATTAAAGATAATTAGTTGGTATTTTTTAGAAAAACATTGCACTTGCTAAAAAATTGGTTTTAAATATTTTTTTTTGTATATTTTTTGTTTCGTCCATTTAACAAATTAGCTTTGTACGGAATTCATTAGGGATCTCAAAAATGTCTTTCGATTTGGGATACACGATCATTATTTATTGAACAAATGTCAGTGAAAATAGGGGACACCATCTCGAAGCCTTTTCGGATAACGTCAGGTGTTCCTCAAGGAAGTCACCTTGGTCCATATATTTTTCTACTTTACCTCAACGACATCATTTTCTCTCTTGAGAGCCATAATTTATCGTACGCGGGTGACTTCAAACTGTACCATCAGATTGAATGTGAAGCTGACGCTGAGTTTCTTCAGACACAAATAAACACATTTGCTGCGTGGTGCGTCGTAACGGATGATCTTAACCCCAACCAAGTGCTCGATAATAACCCTCTCTCGTAAACGTTCAACGGTCAATTTTGTTTATAAGCTTGGAGACACAATATTACAGCGTGTTGACTGTGTTAAGGACCTAGGAATCTTACTCGATTCCAGGCTTACATTTCGCGATCATATTGCATATGTAACTTCGAAAGCATCTAAAGCACTTGGCTTTATGTTTCGTTCGACCAAACATTTCAAAGATATTCACTGCTTTAAAGCTGTATACTGTGCCCTGGTCCGCTCAATACTCGAGTATGCGTCTGTAGTTTGGGCACCATACGACCAAAATAACATTTTACGTGTGGAGGTTGTCCAGCGCAAGTTCTTGAGGTTTTCCTTGCGCCATCTACCATGGAGTAATCCTCATAGTCTCCTCTTCTATGAACACCGCTGCAAATAATTTAGATTAGATACATTAGATGTTCGCCGTAAATTTGCTAAAGCTTATTTTGTATCAGATCTGATATTGGGTCTCATTGATAGTCCCGAGCTTCTGCAGCAAATCAGCTTCAACATACAAAGTAGAAACCTTAGGTCTCATAGTTCCCTACGAATACCGTTTTCTCGTACAAACTATGGCTACAATGAGCCATTATCGAGCATGTGTCGTGAGTTCAACCGATGCAGTTGTTTCTTCGATTTCGGGTTGTCTCGTGCATTACTCAAGAAACGCTACACTTCTGCAATTACAGACACTGGTATTAGCAACTAATTTTTTTGACGTAGAACTACGTCTTTCATTAAGGGTGCCAAATCAGAAAACAGGTCACGTTTTTATGAAATAAAGTTAACGTTAATAACTATTTTTGCCGTGAACGGATTTTGGCGATTTACATACTAAACGAATCGGAAATACTGTAAGATTTGTTGGATCTGTTAACATTAGAATCCCTTGGTTTGTAAATGGTTAAAATTCATGAAAACTTTAAGCGTTTCTATTTTCCCCTACATTTGTTCTGTCCATTTGTGTGCTTTCCCGAACAAAGCTGTCAATAACGAGCAACTTATCGACGATCAACGGAGAGGAAATCGTAGGATTTAAAGTCTCCGTGAACAAAGGAAAGTAGAAGAATGAAGGGGAATACTTGCTTAGAGTATAAACAGTGGATCTCGCTGAGGCAAACTTCCATTCGGCATCGGACTGTTGAGCAATCCAGTTCACTCTGCTTTCGCTGCGCTTCGATCTAAGATTGGACCCCATCGTTTGGTTTTTCTTTTCGTTTTTCGCGTTATTCGTATCGTGTGTTTTTCTTTCCGCGTCATAAATTGGACGCTTCGCATTATGTGTGATGAGCAAGAAGAAGAGGAAGGCAGGCTCTAGCCCTGCAAAAAATTTCGAGACAAGCGTCATCTAATGATGCACGCGATGGCGATTTCGGCGCGTCGGTCGAAAATGTAAACGCAGTTACCCAGGCAGCAACCAAAATCAAGCTCCCCCCGCTGGTGGCGAAGGCGGTCGCTCTTGCCAAACTCATCAGCGAATTCGCATCGATGGGTGTTACATCAGAGTACAAGCTGCATTATTCAGTCTTTTTCCAAGCAGTTAACATTGTTTGTTTTCCATCATCATAAGGGCTTCGTTGGTGCCTTTGAGAATGCATCAATGCATTAAACTGACGTTATGGCGAAGCAGGTGTTAAGGGTTGTGTGCCAAAAAAATTATTTGGGGAATACCAAGCATCTTGAATGTTATAAGTTATTTGGATTCGCGTGCCAGTCGCAAAACTGAATTCAACTAGGATTGCATTTGCGCTAATATTGATCATAATGAAGCATTGCTACTATTTTCGAAGTTGTTATTAACGAAAAGAGTTTATTTCGCTTATTTAGTCACCAAGAAAGTAAATGTCGTTCTGGAATTTTGTATGTGATTAGGTTTTGCTTGCCAGTAACAAAACTTCCTCCACTAAGGGTGACAGTTGCGCTTCTCTCAAGCATGAGAAAGTAATGCAATTTTTCTCAAGGCCAGTAATATTAACAGAAGCGTTTCTTTTGAGAATAGCGCAAAATGGAATAATGGTGCTGGTGCAACATGTATATAATCGACTGTAGCCG
The DNA here is from genome assembly GCF_029784135.1 of Toxorhynchites rutilus septentrionalis. Taxonomy (NCBI): domain Eukaryota; kingdom Metazoa; phylum Arthropoda; class Insecta; order Diptera; family Culicidae; genus Toxorhynchites; species Toxorhynchites rutilus. The sequence goes on from NC_073745.1 coordinate 242,795,808, forward strand.
AGTCTATGTAAATTGCGAAAAAGGCCACCGGAATAGCGTTCGAGGTAAATTTCCAATGCATTGACATGAAATAAATTGCGACATACGATCAGCTAGTGTATTGTTTTGCGAGGGCAAGAATGAATCATCAATCAATTATCGTCAACTGATTCTACAATGAAAAAACCGTTCCAGAGATTATTCTACTAAGCAGTTGTTTCTAAAATTTCACAGCATTATAGAATAATATCCGAAGGTAAAAACAAGCGACTTATAAAAAATAACAGCGTAGTTCTACGTCACAATGCGGTCGTATCTTGGACACAACCTCCTATAATTTTTTTCTCTCAATATATATGTATGTTGTCATAAGTGTAATTTAGTCTAGTTCAATTTAGTTAAGTCATCATTAGGGCTGTAATTGTTACCCGTTGATACGAATAAATTAATGATTTCTAACAAATAATAATCAAAAAGGAAGGAGAAATTTTTCATTCAAACGAAAATATCTCTGTATTTAAAGGTCCTACACGAAAGTTATAGAAATCAAATGAAAGCTGATTGATAAGGCTAATTGGATTTGCTATTGAATTAGTTGGCGAAAAATTGTGTTGGTCCACAAAATATTTGAAAAAAAACAAATATAAATCGATTTTTTATTTCGTCCCGATATTTTTGTACACACACCGAGATAAAATTTGTTCGTAAAATATTACGAAACTTAAGTGTGAAACATGAGGCTTTGAAATGGTGACTTTTATGACAATAATATTGTATTTTATTGATAAAGCAAAAAAACGGAAATTAGTTTTCGGGAAACCCAATATATCCCATCCAGTGTTTGGAAATATCACATCAATCTTTTCAGCTGAATTTCCGGCCACATTCGATCATTATACCATTGTATTCGAGATACCGAAAATGAGCCAACACCAAACCTCACAATCACAGCAAGCCACTCACAGTTGATTCATCCAGTTTTGTTCATTCTGTTTTTCGTTCTGTTCTGCGTTCACGGAATGTGAGCAAAAGAAAATATCCTTAGTTTTGTCCAAGGCGCTTATATCAATGTGTAACAGGTGAAGCAACATCATCACTTCAATAAAAAGGGGATTACGGTTTGTGGAGCGGGGGTTGTTTGTTTTATTATTGCTAGGATACGCCATTTTTGCATTTTCACATGCGAGAGTAGTGGAAATGAGAATGAAATTCTAGAAAATCATCCCTTGTTTTTCACATAAATTCGCGAAAGCCGAATACAGTAGGCCTCGTTCGAATAAGCGACGTAGCAGTTTGTAGAGAGTCGCCTGCAGCGTTCTGTTGCTGTTTGTAAACAATGCCGACAGCAATTCCAATATGGCTGAAAGTGCATTTCATATGATTGTTTCACCTGGTATATATAGAGGCGCCTTGGTTTTGTCCAGGGATTAGACATCAATTGAATATAGGCTACCCAAAATCAAAATCAATATGGCGTCATTTGTTTACCAACATATCATTTTCAAGGGGGTCTCCGTAGCCACATTGGTTGCGCGTTCGCTTAGTAAGCGATCGATCGTGAGTTCAAAACTCAGGACATTGACCCTCATTGACCATCTTTGTGTTGTTACAGAATAGCTACGTCCTCGCAACAATCATCAGCGATGGAGATCGATCCACGGTCGAAATAAGATCGATTTATCCATACAACTGCTCTGCTCTGCAAGACACATCGGTCTGCTGTTCTATAAATAACTCAACAATGATCAATCAACTGTCTCCGCTGTCCGGTGGTCCCACTGGATAATGGAAGAACAGAAAGAATACTCTTACGCCTAAATGGCTACTGTGTGAATGTACCATATGTAATGGTATAGAAGGAATACTGGCGAATGGCAACTATTTATTTATTTTTTTTTATTTAAATCGTTTATTTTTACAGGCTCAGTTACATAGGTTTAAAGGAGCCGAACTCCTTACTGTATTGTTACTAGTATATAAACATTTTTCCTTAATTCTAATGTTAATAATATAGGAAACCGATTACTCGCGGTCGACTCGAGTTTAGAAGGGTGACATATTTTCTTCAGGAAAAGGAGGGGATATGAGGATATATTGACAATGATCACACTCACACTCTCAATCACACTCATCACACTCAATTCTTAAACCTATCTTATATCTAATATGTATTTACATTTCATCTTATTCTTAAGAAGGGATCCGATCTCTCACAAAGGAAAAGGAAAAGGAAAAACTAAGGGTATAAGGACAATCACACACGAAGATCGATAGCTTTAAGGAATACATATATTTGGGACATGTAATCAAGGTCTAACCGAGCCAACACGTCTCTCACCGGCATCATGGGCTGCCTTCCTCGGGCCCGAAGGGTGACTACTAAATTCGATCTGGCGACAAGATACAGCTCGCACGACCAAACAACGGGCTCGATGTCGTGGTAACCTTGGCCACAAACACAAAGATTGTTGTCGGCAAGATTAATACGAAAGAGTAGCGCATCTAACGAACAGTGATTGGACATGAGTCGGGAGAAGGTGCGAATAAAGTCCCGACTCAAGTCCAGACTTTTGAACCATGGTTTGAGGCTAACCTTAGGGATAATCGAGTGGAGCCACCGGCCCAATTCATCTTCGTTCCATTTGCGTGAATGGCAACTATGTAATGTGCTAATTATAGATATATGATAACCATGTGACATGTACACGATTAAAAAATTCGGCTCTGTTACAGCTAAAATGCTAATGAGCCTTAAATAAATAATTGGGATAAAAAAAAAAATATCATTTTCGAGGATTGAAATTTTTGAAATCACGAAGATAGTATGCTTTATTTCTAACTGCATGAGCGATTTTCATATTTCGGTTTCACATGGAGTTGTTCACATTTAACATGGAGTTTAAAGTTAGCCACTATTCGACTATATAACCAAATGTCAGTAAACCGCAGCAATATTGGGTACACTGGCAATATGAGAGGGATTTGACGTTTTAGTCATACCCCTGGTTTTGTCATTCATTGACATTAACATACCAGTTCATTCACTATCAGCATCGTTCTCGGACACTGACGAAACGGAGAAATTCGTTGAGGAAGATAAGAAAGTACAGAATGCTGATAATAGTGACAAGGGGCCTGATTCTCCTGCGCGAATGGAATGTGACAGCAATGAACTCCTCAAAGTCACATGATCAAAGCCACCGTATCGCCGAAGGCTATTGCCCTGACGTGAGAAGTTCATTTTCGAGTAAAATACCCAATGAATGACAAATGGTGCAGCGTTCATTTAAATATATGTCAAAGCTTGTGTTTTTTGCAAAGGCTCTGTGCATTCAATGTATTTTATGAGTTTATATTTTTTTGATTTTAAAAACTTTCATTCCTTGTTACAAATATGAACAGGAAATAATTTCGTTCATCTTTATAAATGTTTTCCTCTTATTATAATTGATGAAAATAATATCACTGGGATAAGAAGATAAAAAAATATATTTTCAAATCTGTTTTTGCATAGTCCCTTTGCATTAATAGGAGTGTATGTTATTTCAATTGTTTTGATTCCGCATTCGTGTTTTGACTTAGTTTTGACAGTAAACATTAATTTTATAGTCGCCTCACACAAAAGCCATCAAAGTAAGATATATTTATTATCGCGTTTAAAAAAATTTAAAAGCTGAATTTTATCCATAGACAATGAGCCGATAAAAATGATAAAGCTGTCAAGGATCTTGTAATTCTGCTGTCAGAAACTGCGCTGTTATCGTCTGGATTCTCACTGGATAAGCCTGGTGTGCACGCATCTCGCATCTATCTTATGGTCAACCTGGGTATTGGAATCGATAAGGACGAAGCTATGAGCACAGATGATACTCCAGCCGCAACTACTGGTGAAGATGCTCCTTCACTAGAGGATGACACCGAAAATGCCTCACACATGGAAGAAGTTAATTAAACACATACAATTTTTAACAACTTAAGCAGCTTTTTGTAATTTTTGAAAGTCTGATTTATGTTTTTGGAGAAAGGAAACGGTATGCTGAATTGAGGATACGGCTTCAAAAGTCACAAAATGGCATGCAGGGTTTGCCAAATGATCCACTCATTGAAAAAATCGCTTTCGTTCGTTCAAATATGATCTTTCAGGAAACATTTCCCCCAGCGGTATTCTATTGTTGTTATGTGCTGCAAATCACGACACAAGAGAGAACGAGACAACTCTGCATCGGCTCGCACTTCATTGCACACCAGCATACAAGCAAAGCTATCATATACGCTTTCGGTGCAGAAAACTTATTTTCTTCTTTGCCTCTAACATATGCATACCGACCCCTCCATGCATCATGAAACAGCAGGATCGTACGGACAACGCAAAGCGAAAGATTCATATTCAGCTAATGTAGCAGATCCTGATTTTTAAGTCTCAGAGAGTGCAAACTATTTGATTATTTAGCTCGATAGAGGCTAAGGGAAGGGTAGTCAGATTATATTTTCCATTTTTAACGCCTCTATCCCTTGAAATGTGTATATTCATATAGACCGCATAGTTTTACTAGCAACACCGCTCTCTTTCCCCATTTGTTGCTCTCCGCAAATGGTGACCGAATGATGACGTAATTTTTCTTGTATCATTTATTGCTTTGCACTTGCCTGTACAGTGGGTTTCGCTATAGTAGAGCGGGACGATATATGCGGTTCAAACTTGTATGCAGGCTTCGAAAATGGTATGCGATGTTTGATACAGATCGGATATGCAATCAACAGTCTTCGTTCCTCTCTCAGTTTAATCACTAAATATTACACAAGTGATTACTGACATTCATACAAGTATCTGAATGATCCTTTCATATTTGGTTATATGTTCGTGAGAGTTTTCTTGCATGACACATTGTGTATCATTCGATTTTGATCGAAATCCAAACACTGATGGCATGTTTTACCACTACAATCGCCCACGAGAATTGTGTGAATGTTCATGAGAGTTCATTCAAGGTAAAAATCTCACCACAGTCGACTTCGGGAATCGAGTGAGGCAATTTTTGCGAGCTGTCACTTCTCTTTCGCGAATCAGAATCAGCCCCAAGAAATTAAATTGTTCAAGCATGCAAGGTTTCCGTCTCAGTTAAATTGCTTTCATTTTACGTAGTGAATATGCAATTCCAATTCCACTTGTCAGAAATGCTTAAAAAAAATCCGATGTAAAAAATACCGTCTTGACTCAAATTTCAAACATTTAATTTTTTTTAAATTCTGAACACACGAACATAAAATGGTGGTGTCCAAGACACGACCGCAATGGGTATATTTCGAGCTTCCTTTTGCAAACGAATCAAACTATGCTATAGGATTAGCGGATGAAATTGCCAACATCCAGCTTTGGCTGACGAAGTTTGCATTCGGTGCTCGGATCGATTCTGCAGAATGCCCCCTCGCCGTCCAAGCCTAAGCAATCCTTAGCTGTGAGTGTGCATGCAGATCTTGCTCTTTTGTTGGAATTTCCGCTTGCGCCACCGATTTGCGTTGCCCTTTCGGAGTAACTACAAAAACAACTGAATAAGCAAGGCACTGACTCAATGGGAAAATGACACACATATCGGGATATTGAAAATGAACTGTCACAACATTCCTGACAATCCAATGGCAATGAATAAATGTGAATGAATTCTCATGACTCGAGCTTTAAGCAAAGCTCAGAGAGCACATAATGAATATGAATGAACACACTTGTAAATTTGTTTGCCGTCGAATGAATGACAGCAGCATCGACAAGCAAAATAAACGCGTTACACTGATAAAAATATATTTTCAATGTTATTTACTTAACAAGCTCAATATATCCAGGTCCTGATCCCATCCTTTGTTCATCATTTCAACCGAGTTTCTATATATCTCTGGACATTCAACATATGTGTTTGATAGAGATTCTTAGTGATTCGTATTGCTAAATTCAACCAAGTCACTTTTAATGTATGAATAATTGAGCGGTGGAAGCCGAACAATTCAATTACATTCTCCTAGACGCGCCAGGTAAGGTCTTGATAACACGCTTCATCGGGATAAAATATTACGCTCAACTCAATTCAGTAACTCGGCTCGGTGGGACTGGGGGCGGAGTGGGATCCGTCGTAATAAATTGCACAATATAACCACTTTCACGTGTGGTTAACCTTTAGTTCTTTCCGTATCGGGTAAGATTGCCCCAAGTAAGAGGATTGGAAGCGCAGCATAAGGTTGATTTATCGTATCTCATAATGCAAATTTTGCATTTTATATTTCGAGATGCGCGGTAAGAGGACAGAACGCTGTGCAAGATCATGGCTTGGGTTGGGTAACCCCATCTTCTGGTTGATGTGTTAAACAGGATGATTTTTTTTGAAGGTTCATTCAGTGATAGTCAGAGCATAGTGAAGAATGTGTGCATAACCATAAGTTAAATTTTGTTATCACATCATTGGGAAGGAACACAATATAATTTAATACAATTCAATATACAATGTTTTACAATCCCTAAGTGATACATCTCATTGAACTCCTTTTAGGGAAATGAAGCCATATTTGATAAATGTTTAAGTTCGTTGGTTTGAGTTCACGATGGGTAGACAATAAACCGTCCATTGATAGGGTAACTTCTTTTCTGAATCATGTGACCCTGTGACCCTGTGATCATCGGGCCTCTGATGCTCTGATTCAAGCCGATAACGGATCGATCTGATTTTGCTCAATTAACTCTTCACATGACATTCTTTTTCATTTATTGAACGTTTTTATGGGTTTTTTGTCGAAGGCATGGAGTGATAATACTCACAAATATACACACGCATTCCCACATATACACATATTCCACACCCAAAAACTTATGAAAGCGAATATTACGAATCGTTCATTTGGAGGGTATGCATGGCATGTTTTGATATAGTTTGCGATGAAGTGTTCCTCTAATTTACTCCAAACTTTGAAGAATCGGCTACAAAAACGGCTGAAAGTATCAATATGCAACGTCTCCTATGAACATTTAGGGGATGCGCTAGGCTAAAAATTTGCCTGCTAACATTAGATGATTGGTTTTCAGTCAGGACCAAGTAACGAAATAAAAATAAAAAAATAGTTAATATTAGCAAATAATCAATAATTTCTTAAACTACATTCTACTTATATCAGAGCACACTTATGTTGCTAACAGCCAGGTTTTTGGCATAAATTCATTTTTACTGATCAGCAAAAACTGATTATAGTATGCAGTCAGAGTGGACCAAGTGCAGAGAAACCACGTTTTTCTTACACGTAGAATATGGAAGGAATTTCAAATGAAGTGTTAGATTTCTACGCATAAGAAGATTTTTCCCTTTGTTCTTCAATGAACACGGAAAAGTAATTTATGTTGAAACACAGCGTATATGCTTCTCTGACAATTCATAGTTATTGAAATGTTGATCGAATATACCATTATAACTATCTTGTTCAGACTGAGTGGACCAAGTGTGAGAGAATAAAAAATCATCATTACTAAACTATTCATGATCGATTTAAAATACAACTGTGGTCTTGCAAGTACTCTTTTTCATAACCACGCTAACACGTTTGTCGCTGAAATATATTTTTTAGAAAATTAAGAATTGTACTTGAAAATACATTCTAATCGATCATTTTTGGTGTGTAAAATACTGTTTCAAGCCATAAAACCGGTTTGTTTTAGTGTATAGGTTTAGTGGAGAAAATTCTACTGAATAAATGATATGATTTCATCATTAAATTGTTCGGTCATAGTGGAACAAGTTTATGAAAAATATTTATTTGTTCAGTCAGAGCGGACCTAGTACACATAGCCAGTCGGAAAACCCTCTTGGTTGACCTTAAAAAGGTATTTTTGTAATAATACCATTATAGACCTCTCTAAAAAGTAACCGAGAGCTGTTGAAAAAAACAATTGGGGAGAATGATTGGAAGTTACTAAAACTATACTGCTTCAAACTGTGAGTTCGATTTACTCGTCCGGTCTGACTGATTTACTTAGTCCGGTCTGACTGAACACCGACCAGATTTTACTGAAATATTTGCAAAATTACTGAAGATAATAAAAGCTCCCAGCATCTATTAAATATGTTTGCTACACAAACCAAACGAGCCGTCGCTCAAGTGCCTGAACTCAATGTTGATGGTGTTGTCAATAACAGAGGCCTTCATATTCTTGAAAAATTTGATAATAACTATCAGCTCATTAGCCGAGATTCTTGATTCCTCTGGAATCAGGCTGTCGGAACGTTCAACCAGGGCAACCCCCTCAACCACATCTTACACATAGGGACTAGCAATGTTTTGTCCAAGATTGCGAGACAACGAAAACTGTCGCTCCATTCGCTTTTTAGTGGCAGTCAATAAGGAACTACCTTCACGAGAATCCCCAGACGAAAACAAGGGAGGGATGGACTTAGGTATCTTTTTAAAATTTTTTGTCAAGGACCAAAAGAGCTTTGAATGGGGCGGAATTTGTTGGATTTTTTTTGGAAATTCCCTATTCCACAAATCCAAAATCTTCCCCGTATTTGCCAGCACACTGGTATTGGTGCCGGTAAGTATTTCTGAGAAGTTTTATGTTTTATGGTGCTGTCAATTTGAAGAGAGGTACTCACCTGATGTTGTTGGACCGGGACCGAACTGCCACGAGAGATGACAATCGCTTAATGATTCCAGCGTCTGATTGACCTCTATAGTGAAATCTAAAAACCCTGTTGCTGTTGTCGACAATCCATTGGAACAGGACTCAATTGGTTCTATATAGCGGTATATAGCATCCGCAGTAACACCTAATTTCAGCACCACCGGATAGTGGTCAGGATGGCAGCTCCTCGAAGACAATTGGATCCTCAGGTATTACCACGTTTGATAAGAAGCTGTCAATGATCGAGTGGACCACCGATCTTGAGATCCAAGTTGGTCTGTCCGCAGCTAAAATATTGTTCCGCCCGACCTCGGTCTCCTGCCAAGATGGTTATTATAACTTCAAAGTTTGGTTTCATTTGAAATTCTTTATAAAAAAGTCGGATATAATGACTTCCGTTAAAATGACATGTCGCACATTTTCAATAAACTATGTCCGGTTACATTTTTTACAGCAAACGCTTTGTATGACGTCTACTTATCAAGGCGCGTTTTTCAATTCCCAATGCCGACCTGGAAAATTCAAAAATTTTCAAATCAAAAATATTCATTTATTCCAACTCATCGCAGTATTCATTCTGTCGAATATATACCCCTTCTAGATCCCTTCTGATGCAATACACTTTTTCCAAAGAACAATTCAGTCATCCAAATCCTTTTTATAGCTGTACTAGCTGACCCGGCAAACTTCGTCCCGCAATTTGTTTTTTTGTTATCAATACCTTCAAACATTCACGTTTTCTTACTATGAGCAGGTTTATGGGTCCAATCGCAGAACTGTTCATTGATTGATCTTCTAATCGACCCCGTTGAATTTACCTTTCACTATAAAATTACTAGTATTTCTAACAAAACTCATCATTATAATATCAGATTATTTTCAGACACAATTCTCGTTCAAGATTTTTCAACCACTTGCAAATAACCTGTTTCTCCGTTACATGGAATAAAAGTTTTATACAGAAAATATCATAGAATAAAGACAGCCCTAACTCGGACAATTCATTCCTCGAGTTCTGCTCTCATCAACATATTCGGCGATACTTTCTTATTGGTATAGATAGAAGAAGATATAGGAGTGCGCTTCATCACATTAAAATCCATTTCCAGTTTACATATGGGACTTTAATTTTCCGAATTTTCACTTTTTCCTTCAGAGTTTTCCGAATTTTCAATTGTCATGTTTGTTTGGAATATTTTTTTTTTTTAAATATGTGTAATATTTTTATGGGACCCTCTATCCATTCCAGAGGAGGGAGGGGTTTCATACCATTATAGATACATTTCTCATACCCAAAAACCTACCACTCAACCCCCCCCCCCTTAGAGAGGGGGAGGGGTTTCAAACTATCACGGAAACTTTCCCCGGCCCCAAAAACTCCTGCATACCAATTTTCATGTCGATCGGTTCAGTAGTTTCCGAGTCCATAAGAATCAGACAGACAGACAGAAATCCATTTATATATATATATATATATATATATATATATATATATATATATATATATATATATATATATATATATATATATATATATATATATATAGATTCAGTAATCCTTTTTAGTTCCCACAGCGAATTTCTTTTTTATGTCTTCAATGATTAGGGATACCATCTGGTCGGAATTAAAAGTCAGGACATTTTTTTTTTTTTTTTTTTTTTTCCCAAAATATATTTTTTATTAAGGCACATGTGGCGTTAGCCTGACGGGGCCGGGAGTCCAATATTTTGACAATTTTTGTCTTACAACTATGTTAGTAATATGTAACCGATTACTCGCGGTTGGCTCGAGGTTAGTATTACAAGTGTTCTCATAATTGGTATGTTGCAGTCTTCGATGCTCTATGCGTGTGCCCGACACGGGCTACTTCCTATTGGGATGCAGCTGACCATTAATCAGCAACGCCCCCCTAGTCTGTACCCCATATCTAGCGTGGTGCGTCTTTCTCGACTCGAGGAATCCAGGATACAATGGTCACTAGCCGGCGCAATCATCAGCTCGTGTAGAGTTGTCATGAGCGGTACAACCTTTGGCTCTTGTTGAATGATCAGTGGACTGCACAACCTTTGGCCCGTGCATCTGTAAAGAGTGTGTGTATGTATTGCCGCGACTAAGTAAAAGTTTATCGATTTGATAGGAGGGATATGAAACGGGGACACAACGAAGGAAACATCATTAAACGTTGACATCGGCGTTTCTGAGGAACAGGTATAGATGAAGCAGAAGATCAGGATCCCGGCTACCTAAGATATCCCGGACGGGGATATCCGATTGTCTGCCTTTTGCTCTCAGTGCTCTAGAGAGCTGAGAGCGAGCAGCATGGAACCGGATACACGACCAGACAACATGCTCGATGTCGTGGTAGCCATCGCCACAACCACAAAGATTGTTTGCTGCGAGCCCAATGCGATAGAGATGCGCGTTTAGGTTGTAGTGATTGGACATAAGCCAAGATATCACGCGAATGAAATCACGACCTACATTCAATCCCTTGAACCATGCACTCGTCGAGACCTTAGGGATAATCGTGTGTAACCAACGACCGAACTCATCTTCATTCCACATGCGCTGCCAACTAACAAGTGTGTCCTGACGAGGAATGTGAAAAAATTCATTATAGGCAATTTGCCTTTCAAAAAGTGTGCCTTCTGAAGCGCCCACCTTAGCTAGCGAGTCCGCTTTCTCATTCCCCGGATATTACATTTGTCACAGTCACGATTATGATCAACTCTTTGCCATTCTTTGAGATGTAGATGAAGAAAAACACGTTGTATTGGATTGCACTTTAAGAGATTCAATCACAGCCAATCACCCTTAAAGTGCAATCCAATACAACGTGTTTTTCTTCCAATTTTATAACATTTAACGATCGGAGGTATAATCTATGGACTTGAAGTGGTATGAAAAGCAAGAGCTCTTTCTGAAACCCAAATCTTATGAGCAATTGAATTTGATTCTGCATTAAATAGTTCAGCATGGATTTGGAAGTGGATGCCAATTGAATATTCCAACAATGTTTCGGTGTTCGGATATGCTTTTCTGAATAGCATCTATCTGTGATGGTTGTTTTGTTGATTTCAAGTTTATGTTTCAACAAAATGATAAAATGTACACATCGCTATTAGACACCGATACGTATGAATCACCTATGCAGCATTTAACTTCATAATCATTAAGTCCTCATATGAAAAAAGGATTCTTTCTGTGTCATTCGTCGATAAAAAGACACTTCCGTGTCTTTTGAAACAAATGAATGAAAACAAATATCTCATGGAAGATGCAAAAGTAAACCTTTATACGCTCGCAAAATAAAAACCGAAACCAAACTTTTGACTCAAAAACAGAGTACACTGAAAATGATTATGATTTGTCAACGAAATTGAAATTCTTATGAAAATCCGGATAAATTTTAGAATACGAAAATTAAATCAGCACGCCACAGAAGGGTCTCAAAATCAAGACATGTTCTGCTAAATTAGGACAGATGGTATCCCCATCAAAGCTATCAAAACGGGCCCCACGAAGCGGTAATTTGAGTTTCGGAGATAGGGAAGAGTCACAACCCTGTCTCGTCGCCAAAAATTATACGTTGTATGAACTGGAGATCAGAATTTGATCGTTCAAGCATGTCTTCAGCCACTTGATTACGATGATATTTTTAAAGATAATCGAACTCATTCGACACTAGTCATGCTGCAACTTTTAACATGCCCAAAACACCAAACAAGAATGACGAACGGTCTCGTGAAAGGTAAATATTTTAAATCTAGATATAGATCTCTCAAGTATGTAAAAATGTTTTTTCAAAATTTAGATTTGTTGGTTTCTGCTTTTTTTATCGAAAAACTGCGAAACCGAAAAACCATTTTAACTCTTTGAAGCAAGAAACAGTGCTAATCTTATATTTTACTCAACCAAGTATCAGTTCATGCTTCTCCTAAACGAGGCTTGACGTCTAGTGAAACTTTTCACGAATCAATACGGTGCTCCTGAGAGTAATAGATAATGGTACCGTTCTGAATCATATTTCGGACACTTTGTTCTAATATCTTGATGATATAACCATAAAATTAATATCACAATTGCTTCTTTAGAGTAATCCCTTGGTTTCACTATCATTTCATTTGAGAATTACAATTGAATTATTACATAGTAGGAAAAAAATCAACAGCACTACTCATTATTGTTTGTGTTTGACGTTTGTTTAGCGTGAGCACGTAGAATTTACCCGTTCATAAATATTTAAATTTCTCCCGTGTTTCATCAGTTTTCATCATCGTTAACAGTTTACTGTGATTGCTTGGTAAGTGTTTCGCAGTTTTTTTAATTTTTTTTTATCTGTATTATAGTGACTTTCAACTCATTTGGCTGGCTCGTTACTTTTACTTCCATTTTTGGAAGAATGTCGGGAGTGAGAATTGAACTCGTGACTTTAGCGTGAGAGGCATGGATGTTACCACTACGCCAGATCGCATCCACGTGTTTCGCAGTTGACTATAAAATATAATCAAGTGTAATGTTTTTTTCGTTCAAAAAATTACAAAATAAAGTTTCCGAAATTTGAATTCAATCTGTCCGAAATTTGATTTAGTGTCCGAAGTTTGATTTTTATTCGCTTCATTTGAAAAGCATTTTATTCGATGATTTTCTTATGTTTTCAATCAAATAGAAAGCTTAAAATCATATTGAACTGATTTATTAAAAATATCTACCAAATAATATATGTGCATAAAGTTTAGATCTGTTTTCTGCATCATATGCCTTAAGCGTTCGAAATATGATTTGGAACGGTACTCAGTATCAAACAAAGTAGTCACCCACACAATATACCACACAGTGCGTTGAATGCATAGGAATGTGGGACCCGATGGTTCAAAAAACCATTTTTCCTTTTTTCCCAAAAATGACTTTTTTCAAAAATTTATTTTTGAACTACTGGACCAATTCAGATGATCGACATATCAAATTGAAGCCTACTAGCTAGCCTTTAACATAATAACAAAACAACTTGCCAACACACTTGCCAATTAATTGGGTTCTAGTCACATACATCCAGTCTATTTTTTTTAATTAATCCGTTTATTTTTACAGGCTCAGTTACATAGGTTTAAAGGAGCCAAACTCCTAACTATATTTTTACTAGAATATATTAACATGTTTCCTTAATCCTACGGTTAATAAAATAGGAAACCGATTACTCGCGGTCGACTCGAGTTTAGAAGGGTGACACATCTTCATTAGGAAAAGGATGGGATGTTAGGAGATTATAACAATGTACACACTCACACTCACATTCACATTCTCATTCACACTTACACATCACACTCAATTCTTAAAACTATCATTACATCTAATATGTATTTACAATTCAACTTGTTCTAATGTTAGTAGGAAGGGAACCGATAGCTCGCGAAGCACGGAAAGGAGGGGTTAAGGATGTAAAAACAATCACACTCGAATATCGATAGCTATAAGGAAAACATATTATATATTTGGGACATGTAATCAAGGTCTAACCGCGCCGAAACATCTCTCATCGGCACATTGGGCTGCCTTCCTCGGACAGGAAGGGGATACATCCAGTCTAGTCGTATAGAAATATTGAACGAAAACTGAAAACATGTTAACTTTAAAAAATCATAACTTGAAAACGAAAAATAACATTTAATAGCATATAGTTCACAAAAAAAATAAAAAAAGTTTTTTTTCCATAAACTAAAAAAAAATGTTTCGCCAGCGATGTATCGAGCATGTGTGTGCTCGACCACCAGCGCCCTAGTAAACATTATATTTTTAGGTTTTTTTTTTAAACACGCCGCAAGAAACTTAAACACTTGACTCAATCTCAAATGACATTTCATTTTCATTAAAATTTTTAAAAAAATTTTTTATTAAAATTTTAGATTTTTAAAACCGGCTTCGTATCTTCTTATCTGATAAGGATTACACTAACGAATTTGGAACCCAAATTATGGCCCTTATTTGAAGTTGACACCATGCCACTGTCATCGAGTTCGGCGCAAGCAGTTTAGAACAAATGTAAACGTTTAGTACAACGATGCCAATGACGCATTATTGTGTTCGACTAAATGGAAACACACATATTTAAAATGAAATTGTCGCAACGCGACGCATAGCGCGGCATTCTGGTCCCACCTTAATGTCAATGCCGTTTAGGAGCGATTTCAACATTTATAAGAGACGACAGCCACACTCGTTCAAGATATTTCTTAGTCAGTTCCCATATTTTTCCTATGCCATGCCAGCTGTTGTTTAGCGACTAAAGCAAAAATTATCATTTATTACCACGCTATTACCGAAAAAACGAGCACTATCTAACTGGCTAAAACTTTGAAACAATGTCCTGCCATTGCCCGTTGTCCTAGATTTCGAGGTTAATTTATGCTTCGATGTCCTTTTTGGTGGTCCAGCTCGCTTTCTTTGTTCACCGGAACGAGTTGCTCCTGTATTTGAAGAATGTGGTCGATGAAAAATAGCACTAAAAGATTATCACACAACAAGCAGTACGTATCGTTAACTAACGTTGGATGTCAGATGCCATTTCTCCTGCAGGGTGGGCCACATAACTAATGGTTTTTGGATGGTCTTTCGACACACTTTGTTTAGTTTTTTGTATGTGATGATAAAAATCAATTTAAATAAAATCAACAATTCTAGCGAACGTCAAGGCGACTTATATAAATGAAAGACAACAATGGTTTTCGTTTTTTAAGAATAATTATGATAATATTTATGACAAAAACGATGCACAGGGGAATGTCTGCTCTAGTTAAATGCAACGAAACAATGAAGCAAATTCTAGTATACACATTCATTCACAGAGTCAGGTCTTCAGAGATTTTTGCAGAGGGAATACTCATTTGTCATGTAATTTCGACACAGAAGTTTCATAGTTCTTATGTTTGTATGATCCGGAAATGAGATACATCTTCCTTATGCTTTCATTAGGTCGAAAAACACATTTCGTCATTAAGCAGTTTGCAAGAACGAAAGCATCAGCATGTGCACATCGAGAAGCAAAGAGAAGTTATCGCATCCCTCCCGTGTGTATGAATGATTGTGTTTAAGACAACATTTAATTTAGAGTTCAAATTTGCATAGGATGTTGTGTTTTGTACGACAATACTACAAAATGCTAAAATAGCACAGCATGTTAACTCGAGCACAGCCTTTATCATTCCTGTCAGGGTTTACCGGGACACGCCAACACGAAATTTCCATGCCAGGGCAACATGTGTTTTGACAAGTTCAAGTGCTTGATTCACACAAGAAATATGAACCGGAAGTATTGCTTCCATTGGTTGGTGCAGCATCCAGCGAAAATAATAATAATAATAATAGCACACGAATTTGTCACGTAACAGCTCTGTTACTGTGGTCAAGTTATGGAATCGAGACTTTTTTATCTTTCCAACAAGATGCGGATACCTTCAAAATTACTTAGAAATTGAAAAATACCAAAATTTACTAGTGATTTGTAACGAAGCCTGTTGTGTGGCTTCTCCCATCCATGTACAGAGTTTTTCAGATTAAACGCTCACGCAAAAAAATTCTCATTTCCCACTTCGGGACGATAATATTCGGCTACTCGTTCAGTCTGATCGGATAGTTTTAAATGTCAAGATGTACAATTTACAAGAACGTGTATTTTTAGTGAAATCGTATTACTCGAGCAACCGAAGCCTTTATTGAACTTTGTCCTCTTACGGTAAGAATTTCAACATTTCTCGTCGTCGATCACTTCCTCTGGGGGTACGTGAAGGATCGTTGCTATGTTAATAAGCCACAAAATTTGGAGGAACTTAAAATAGAAATAACTCGGATTTTCAACAGCATCAAAGTCGTAATGTTAGAGTTGTGCATGAAGAGTTTAGTTCACCGTTTAAAACGCGTTATCGAAAAAAGGGGTGGTCACATCGAAAATATCCTAAAATAAGCTTTATTTTTAAAAATAAAAATCGGTTCACTTTTGTAGAAGTTATTAAAATTTGTTGCATGAGCGTTTAATCTGAAAGCCCCTGTAATTTATTTCCGTTGCTGGAGCTGCTTTCTCCGCACATCTCATTGCGGAAAGTGTGGGCCCGTGATGCAGGAAGCTGTTGACGATCGAATGGGATGAAGACAAATACAAATTATATCAGATACTATTGTATCCTGTTATACATCATAAAGCGATCTGATCTTGCTGCTTTGTGTCATTGTAAACAAACAATGCTTCAAATTATAATCTAGTGTGTAGGTATTGGTTACTACCATACACTGCATGATATACATATGTGTGTGTGCAAGCGCTGAGCGTAAACGAATGGTTTCGTATTCTTCAACTGTCAAGTTTCTATAAGACCAGTTACATTTTCCGTTGTTTTAGTTGTTTTGATCAATAAATCTGGAAAATGCCGAAGGGAAAAGTGCTCACGGAAAGAGAAGAAAGACAAATCTATGCATTTTACCAAGAAAATGTTGGTGTCAGAGAAATTTCTCGTCGGATTGGACGATCCAGTCAAGTAGTGCTCAATTATTTGGCGAATCTTCAAGCATACGGTAAGAAGGAGAGAGCTCCACGTAAATCTGAGCACAATAAATAAACAAACAACTCTTTTGAACGAAATTGACGTTAAATATACTTTATTCTAAGCATCCAACAATGTATGTAATGCAGAATTATTTATTTATTTATTCATTTCGTCAAACAAATGTAGACTACACACTTATACACTAATGTTACAATGTTTTCTTAGGTTAAATATTGTTTTTGCGGTACATGTTTCTTTTTAGCTGTTTTTTATTCATTGTTATGTCAATTATTTCGCAGTGCTGATTGTATATACGCATCATGCGATTGATTGGGGCGTTATTTGCATAATTTGTTCTGGATGTTTTGGTTAGAAACAAATTTCGTGTTCTTAGTTGACGCCCAGGTACATAGAAATTTAGTTTTTCTAGTAATTCAGCTGATTGTACTCGTTGCGAAATTAGGTCATTAACGAAAGAAATCATTGCAAATTCACGGCGTTCTTTTAGTGTTGTTTATGGATGTTTATGGGCATGCAGCGTGCTTCATATGAAGGAAGTGGAAATGAGGTCAAGTTGAGTTGAGATGAATGTATCTCGTTGAAATTCTAACTGTTTGTGTTGCAACGAAATAGAATCAGGGTGTTCTTATAGAAGTTGGACAAAGTGTATATTTGAAACACGTGTTTTTGTTTTTTAGGGTGTTGTGCGAATGTACGAATTCTAATAAAAGATAAACATTTATTTTGAAGAAAATTCCAACAATCGAGAAAAACTTTCGCTGTGAGTCACAGAATCGCTGTTAACAAAATATGTTTTTGATAATATTTTCCATGGCGGCAAACTATCCTTTTCTTAATCCAGACGCGGGCTAAATAAATAGATAAGCGAAAACAATTGCAATTTCCTAGAATAAATATTTGTCCTGGCAGCCATGCTATTGTTCGCCGAAACAGTTTTATTTTCACTGGAGTTTGAATTTATTTTGCGAGCTGCATCAAAATGGAGCTCAATGCCAACGGAAGAAAGGCTCGCTGCTTTCCAACGCAAGACAAACAAGTGATTCGGTTGGTATAACTGCAAGAAGGACGATCTGTTTGTTTTTGTTGAAATCATTGGAAATAAATTGATCTAGTTCAGACGTTACGAATTTAGGAAGAGCCACTGATTTCGAAGCAAAGGGTTTTATCGAATTCAATTTCTTATTTCATTTTACCATTTCGCACTTGAATTCTTCGAAAGAAGTCTCTCACTCAAACATGGATCACAGACTATCGTCGTCGAATATGAAAGCGTACGAGTCAACAGCTTAAAAAAGCAGAAAAGCAACCAAAGATGACGAAGGTGGTGATTATGATCATCCACTACCCCGCCCATGCATGTATAATGAGATTACACTTCAAATGTCGCTCTTGCACCTGGTGTGTCTTTGACGGTCTACGAGGATGTCGAGATGAGCCGGATCATTGAATAGAAAAATGGAGCAGCGTGTAATCTTGATTCCGGTAAAGAGATAGAGAAGCAAGGTGTTTACCACCGACAGCGACAACGACGATATGACGATGTTTCTCGTTATATTGCATCCCGTATAATGAATGAATCAAATAAAAATACAATCAAAGCAAATATGTGGTGATGAAGCATTATCCTAATTACTAGATTAGTAGGAATTTCGCTGGCACGGTTTGCTGGTGAGTACTCATTAAAACACCGACCAATGTTCAAAGGTTATGAATACAAAATTGTGGTAATAAACAAACCATGAATAATCATAAAACATCTCGCATTCAATGTTTCACCGCTATGAAGGTTTCTTCTTTGAGAACCCTTTTCAATTTGTCATCATCCATGGAACAAGATAAAGAGGGATTTACGCTCGAGAAAGAACATGCAGAAATGGAAATCCGTCAATAACATGGGATGTGCTGAGCGGCGCCAAGGAACAAACAAAATCCCTCCCGATACATCCAATCACCACATATATCACCATTATGCACAGTAAATTTTGTGAACTGATCCATAAGTAGGTTGTAAAAAAGGGTGGATAAGTTCCAATCCTTTTGTCGATGGTGGCTTACATCGGGTCGTGCTGTGGGTGTATTTTGGATTTGATGCAAATAACTTGATGTGAGTCTGGCGACACCCGATGTGATAAAAAGTAACAAATCGAAATTGTACCTGAGACAATCTTCCAGAAGTTACGTAAAATTATTTTTCTCGTGTCATGTAATTACGAACATAATAATAATGAAGCATGTTATCTTTGTTTGAAAGAAGAAAAAAGTCCAAAGTGGACATCAAAATTTGAAGGAATTTTTAATATGCTAGGAATTGACTCCAAATTATATAAATAAAGGCAAGAGAAAATCGCTGCTTGTAAAACTGTTTGTACAAAACCAAGGATTATTGACTCACCTTTTTTCAGGCTCACCGAAACTTTCAAAGAAAAAGTGATTTATTAAATTTATTTGTATTTATAAATAACTAGCAGACCCACAAACAACCGTCCAAAATTATTTTTTTGTTATCAATACTTCCAAACATTTACGTTTTCTCATTAAGCGCACGTTCATGAGTCCAACTGCCGTTCATCGATTGATCTTCTAATCGACCCTTTAAAATTATCTTTTGCTATAAAATTCCTAGTACTTGTACCAAAACTCGTCATTATCCAATTTGTTTGATTATTTCTCGAGTTATGCAACCCTCTCTCTTTTAGAGAGGGAGAGGGGTGTCAAATCTCTATAGAAACATTTATTGCACCCTAAAACCTCCATATAACAAATTTGGTTCCAGGTTCCATTTGCTTGATTAGTTCTTGACTTATGCAGAAATTTGTGTTTCATTTGTATGACAGTCCCCCTTAGAAAAGGGGGAAGGAGTGTCGAATCACCATAGAAATGTTTATCGATCCCTAAGACCTTTATATGCCCCCCTTAGAGAGGTGCGAGGAGTGTTGAGCCACCTTGGAAATGTTTCCTGCCTCCTAAAACCTCCACATGCTAAATTCGGTTCTGTTTGCTTGATTAGTTCTTGAGTTGTGCACAAAGAGCCTGGCCGGCTAAGGGAATTAAAAGTCCCTCAAACTGTATGGCAAATATTGTATAGGATATTAAATAAGAAATTTTGACGGTTTATTTAAACTCCTATGTGGTTCAACATAGGATCTATAGTGAAAAACGTACTTTTTCGTTTATTTCACGCCATCCTCAAAAGTTTCGAGATAAAAATTTGAAAAAAATACTGCATGCGCATCTTACTACGGTGTATCAAGAAAAATTATAAAAAAAAAAATCATCAAAAATTTTAGTACTAAAAAAATATTGAAATTTTGAATAATTTTTTTTGGATTTAGATACTACTTTAATTCATATCTAAATGTGTTTCTACGGCTTTTTTAGACATGTGTGATTTTTTTCAGTGTTGCGTGGTACAATTTTTTTTTTTTTATTTCCAAAGGGTCTGGCTGGATAAGGGAGCGAAAAGTGCCCCAAACCAAATTACCAGCTGTATGGAAAATATTGTATAGGGTACTAGATGAAATATTTTGGCAGTAGTACCATATATTTGAGTCCTTATATGGTACACCATAGGATCTATGGTGAAAAATGCACCTTTTCGTATTTTTTCCCGCCATTCTCAATAGCTTTAAGACAAAAATATGAAAAAAAAATACACAGGAGTATCGATCAATATTTTCGAACAATTTTTCATCAGAAAATCAAACACTATTTAAATTTTAAATTAATTTTTATTTTTATTTCAAATTAAATTTTATTTTATTTTTATTTTTATTTTAATGCGTTCGTATGTGTTGTTTCTTTCCACATGTAGCGTAATTTTTTGTTGAATTTTTAAGAGGACTGCACGAAAAAAAATGTTTTTTTTTGTCTTTGGGCTTTTTTAATTTATTTTGAATTTAGAGACCCATTACTGCTCTGATATTTTTTTAATTTTGTTTTTCATATGTCTAAATTTTGTCGGTGTATTTAGAGCATTGCGCTATACAATTGTTTTTCTCGTTACTTAAAATATGAGATTATATTTACATTGTATTTAGATGGTTTACCAAATTCATAGGTTTCAGCAGTATGATAGAGCTCTGTGAGAAAAAAATAAAGTCCTTGTGGAAAGATCTTTCGGATTAATGAGAAGAACACTTATAAAAATCCGAATTGTTTTTAATTTTTTTATTTTAATCTCACAATTAAAAACCACGAATACAATAGAATAATCGATTTAAAGAAATTAAAAATAATAGTGCAGACGATGAAGAAAATTATTTTTGTATCTCGTAATGCTCTTAAAAATTCAGGAGAAATTACGCCACATGTAGAAAAAGAAGACACATGCGAACGCATTTAAATAAAAATTAGAGCAGAAGTGGGTCTCAAAGTTATTTTTTAAAAATTATTTTGTATTGCGTATTTTTTTTATTATTAGATTTTTTTGATGAAAAAATAGTTTGAAAATATTTATCGATACGCCTTAGTAAGATGTACCTTCAGTATTTTTTCATATTTTTGTCTCAAAGCTATTGCGAATGAAAAAACGTAAAAAAAACGAAAAGGTGCATTTTCAACCATAGATCCTATGATGTTCCATATAATGACTAAATTATATGGTACTACTGCCAACATGTTTTATTTAGTACCATATACAATATTTTTCATACAGCTGGTGATTTGGTTTGGGGGACTTTTCACTCCCTTACCCAGCCAGACTCTTTGGAAATATAAAACAATATTTTTTTGTACCGCGCAACATTGAAAAAATTACACATATCTAGAAAAGCCGTAGGAACACATTTAAATATGAAATAAAGCAGTACTGAATCTCTAAATCTCAAAAAATCAAAATCTCAATATTTTTAGTACTTCAATTTTTTATGAATTTTTTTTCTATAATTTTTCTTGATACACCGTAATAAGATGCACATTCAGTATTTTTTTCAAATTTTTATCTCGAAGCTTTTAAAGATGGCGTGAAATAAACGAAAAAGTACGTTTTTCACTATAGATCCTATGTTAAACCATATAGGCGTTCAAATGAACCGCCAAAATTTCTTATTTAATATCCTATACAATATTTGCCATACAGCTGGTAATTTGGTTTGGGGGCACTTTTTACTCCCTTAGCCGGCCAGGCCCTTTATGCTTCATTTATATGGTAGCCCCCCTTAGAGAGGTGGGAGGAGTGTTAAATCACCTTAGGAACGTTTCTTGCCTCCTTACGGATGGGGGAGGAGTGTCTATTTACCATTAATACGTTTCGTGCCCCCTAAAACCTTTACATTGGCTCAATTTGCTTGATTAGTTTTCGAGTTATGCAGAAATTTATGTTTCACTAGCTGACCCGGCAAACTTCGTCCCGCCCAAAATTTATTTTTCGTTATCACATCCATGTTTCCTTCCTAAGCGCTGTTCATGGGTCCAATCGCAGAATTGTTCATTGATTGAACAAAAAATTACCTTTAAAATTACCTTTTACTATAAAATTCCTAGTACTTCTACCAAAACTCGTCATTCTAATATCAGTTTATTTTCAGACACAATTCTCGTTCAAGATTTTTCAACCACTTGCAAATAAAATGTTTCTCCGTTACATGGAATAAATGTTTGATACCGAAAATATGATACGATAAAGACACCCCTGAATCAGACAATTCCTCTCTCGAGTTTTGCTCTTATCAACACATTCGGCGATGCATTCATATTTATACAGATAGAAGACGATATAGGAGTGCGTTTTATCACATTAAAATCCATTTCCATTTTCGAACGAAAATCAATTTCATTAGCGCAAACATTTGTGTTTCATTTGTATGGCAGCCTCCCCTTGAAGAGGGGGGGAGGAGTGTCGAACCATTATAGAAACGTTTATCAAACTCTCAAACCTCTATATGCCAAATTTTATTCCATTTGCTTGATTAGTTCTCGACTTATTCAGACGTCTCCCCCTTCTGTAGAGAGGAGGAGGAGTGTCAAACCACCTTAGAAACATTTATTGCATCTCGAGTAATGCAGAAATTTGTGTTTCATTTGTATGGCAGGCACCATACGACAACCTACACACCCCCCCACCCCCCTAGAGGGGAGGAATGTCTAACCACCATAGAAACATTTATTGCATCCTAAAACATCCACATGTAAAATTTGGTTTGGTTTGCTTGATTAATTTTCGAGTAGCAGAAATTTGTGTTTCATTTGTATGGCAGACACCCCCCCCCCCTTCGATAGGGGGGAAGGGTTTCGAAATATCATAGGAACCATCCCCGACCCTAAAAAGCCCTACATACCAATTTTCGTGTCGATTAGTTCAGTAGTTTCCGAGTCCATAAGAATCAGACAGACAGACAGACAGAAATCCATTTATATATATATATATATATATATATATATATATATATATATATATATATATATATATATATATATATATATATATATATATATATATATATATATATATATATATATATATATATATATATATATATATATATATATATATATATAGATTTGTATGACAGATATTATGAGTAGATAGATGATGAAAATACTGATTTTGGGCATTAACCACCTAATGTAGGGTAATTGATCTTGGTTTGTCCAATTCTGGGTCTTTTCATGCAACTAGTAAATGCAACGCGATTTTTCTTCATTAAAATCACATATAATCAAGACGAGTTTGGGGTTTTTGAAAAGCCCTAAGTCTCCAGTTTCTAATTCTACCGTAAGGCGTTGAAATTATTCAAATATCTATGTCCTTAAAAGATTTTCCTCAAAGAGAAATTATGATTTGTCTACCTCTGATCATGGTGTGTCCGAAAAAATGATCAGGGTTTGTCCAGTTTAAGAAATCACTATTTTTGAATGAAGAAAAAATCGAATTTTAATGTAGATATTGCATTTCTCATTGCTTGAGTTTACTGTCATCACATTGATGCATTCATAATTTAGACTTTCTTCAGAATATTGCCTTTTCTTGGGCATTTTGAAAGTGTTCACATAAACGAACTCAACACAGAGAAATTTTATTTCTGCTTTATTTCGAAAGACACCATAAACAAACTGCAGCGCGCCAAGCGGTTGGCATAGAAATCAAGTGGACAAAACAACATTAGTTAATTGGACAACTTATGATCAGAATTGAAGTCATCGAAATGCATTAATTACATGATTTAGCTATGTAAATCTGATACAAATAGTGTGCAAGCATGATGTTTACAATATTTGTAAGTGTTATAATCCAGAAAAGGTCTGAATACGTACCAAATAATCATCTGCTGATTAATTAAAAGTTAGCCCAAGTGAGGGGCGCATTGACACCAATAGAATGTGGATTTTATAATCCTTTAAAACATGTGAATCCGTAAAAATCTATATATATATAAATGTATTTCTGTCTGCTTGTCTGTCTGTCTGTTTGTCTGTTTGATTCTTATGGACTCGGAAACTACTGAACCGATCGTCATGAAAATTGGTATGTAGAGGTTTTTTAGGGCCGGGGAAGGTTTTCATGATAGTTTGAGACCCCTACCCCCTGTCTAAAGGGGACTGCCATACAAATAAAACACAATTTTCTACATTACTGGAGAATTAATCAAGCAAATGCAACCACATTAGGCATATGGAGGTTTTAGGGTGCAGTTAATGTTTCTATGGTGGTTAGACAGGGGGGGGGGGGGGTGTCTGCCATACAAATGAAACACAAATTTCTGCATTACTCGAGAATTAATCAAGCAAACAAAACCAAATTTGGCATGTGAACATTTTAGGGTGCATGGGTAAATGGGCCATTCAAGTGAAACATAAATTTCTGCATTACTCGAGAATTGATCAAGCAAACGAAAACAAATTTGGCATGTGAAGATTTTAGGGGGCACGAAACGATTCTATGGTGAATAGACACTCCAATCCCCCTCTAAGGGGTGAAGAGAGGAGGGGTATGTCTTTGTTCTATCATATTTTCTGTATCAAACATTTACTCCATGTAACTGAGAAACATGTGATTTGCAATAGGTTGAAAAATCATGAACGAGATTGAGTCTGAAAATAATCTGATATTATAATGATGAGTTTTGGTAGAAGTACTAGGATTTTTTTAAGTAAAAGGTTAATTCAAGGGGGTCGATTAGAAGATCAATCAATGAACAGTTCTGCGATTGGACTCATGAACTTGCGCTTAGTAAGAAAACGTGAATGTTTAAAGGTATTACACACAAAATAACAATAACAAAAACAAATTTTGGGCGAGACGAAGTTTGCCGGGTCAGCTAGTACACTATAAAACTACTGTAAATTATGAAGAAGACAATATTATTTATATGTTTTGAAATATTCGAATACCTAATTTGACACAGGTGCGCTGAACTAGAGCATCCAAAGAAGTGGACAAATCATGATCATATTTTCGACTGGACAAACCAAAATCATTTACCTTACAAGTTAAAAAAAAGGTTGATTTAGCGTGAAAATGCTCCTATGCTTTATTTTTTTCGTCTCATCGAATTATGCTTCGCCCCCTTCAGCTAGTCTGCGTTTTCCAACAGCGCCCCATTTCCCTTCCTTCAAAACATACCATTTATGGCCGATTTCTGAAACAACCGCTTCTCCCATCAGATGATGGAAATGAGCTACGAGTGTACAAAATCTGGTCGGAAAAGATTATTATCGATGTGAGCTTGCTTAATCCAAATTTCATTGTTTACTTGGCGCTGTGTTCACGCAAACTCCTTCCTGAGTGGCTTAAATCGAAGTGGTGTGTGAGATCAAGATTTTTGAAATGAGATCAAGATTATTGAAATTTACAAATATATAACTTACAATACAATTAAAAGAACATTGGAAAAGATTATTGGAGTTATTGACACAAGTGCATAACAGAGCTGTTTGAAATCAAAATGTTGTTAGACACTTTTCTGATTGCTTGATTTGATGTATTCTCTTCCGGCAATGAATGGAGCGGCGATGAAAAATGCGATACAATGAATGATTAATGTTTATGAATATTCTAAGTCATTGCTTCGTCATTTAATTGAAAGGTAGTGGGATAATTAGGCTGCGCATAATTTGAGCAAAATGTATCAATCAAACTTTACTAGCAAATAAAGTACTGAAGTTTCTGACGAAGTGATATGCCTGAATATTTTTTCTAATTAGACCAAAATTCACCAATATCATCAGTAGCCTAAGACATCATGAGACATATCACTAAGGCTTCTTTTAAATTCTGCTTTGAAGAAGTCAACAACTGCTGCTGGCAAAATTGTCTGTAAAACATTAAAATAAATTTCGAAGTGAACAAGACATTCACATATTTTCCAACTTCTATTTCTCCATTTCCCTTCAATGAAATAACAAGAAGCCGTTTTTACACATAGCAGCCGGTAGTTGCCAAACGACCAAATCTATGAGTTTCCCATCCACTTCCGGATAATCCCATTGAGTTTTTCATAATGTTCCTCCCCCGAATAATTCAGGCGGAATCTCCATTGAACTTAGCTGAAAAGAAGGAAGACAGCCGTTTCCCCGGCGGAGAGGGGGTTCGTTGACTTTTGAAGTAGATGTTTGTTATGCTTCCCTGCCAATAATTACCCTTATAATAGGCGTGGAGAGGAGCTGCCGCTGGAACAGGATTTGTACAACGTGCGAGAAAGGTAGAATGGCGGGGAGCGTGATGAATTTCCGATTGCCTTAAATTTTCTTCGAGCGATTTACCCGTGGCATGGCACTACAAATAACGAGCAAGAAAATTGAAAAAGAATGCATCCGTGTCGGTGGATGGGAAAAATTTTGGAACAGAATCTTCAGGATAATTGATAAACGATTTTGAGTGCCCATTGGGACGCTTTTTTAACGCATACTGTAGGCCTTGCTACAGTATCCTATTTCAATCTACTCACCCCACGCAAACTCAATTTCTTCTTCCTAAATCCTAAAGGTTTAACTTTAAATTCTCAATGATCTTTTTTTTCTAATCAAATTAAAAGTCAAAACATAAAAATTGACCAAAATGGAAACCGTTAAAAAATATGATTCTAACTCTTTGTGGTCGTTTGTCTGCTCTCAGCCAGAATGCTAGTCTTATATTTTACTCAATCAAAAAAAAAGTATAATCAATACATAATTTTTTAAAAATAAAATTATGTATTGATTATACCTTTATATGATTTACTCTTGGAGACTGTTTAAAAAGATTTCACACGAAGACGAATTACAAACTATAATTTTTATACCAAAACAACGCATTAAAATACATTGTTAAGTTAATACTTATACATAGTTCACAAAAACAATAAAAATATTTATGTTTCATAATCTTGCATGTATCACTGCTTTTTCAAGGAAAAATAATTCCGACCAGTACGATACCCATGACCAAATTTATTATATTACATACCGCAAGGATATCGATTACCGTATATTTAATACCGATTAGGGTGACACTATGTAAAAAAACATTTTTCTGAATTTATTTTTTTTTGCATTTTTTTAAAATTTGGTTTCAGAAAAAAACATAAGAACTCAAAGGGCCTGGCCGGGTAAGGGAGAAAAAAGTGCCCCCAAACCAAAACACCAGCTGTATGGCAAATATTGTATGGGATATCAAATAAGAAATTTTGGCGGTTGTTTTGAACCCCTAACATAGGGTCTATGGTGAAAAACATACTTTTTCGCTTATTCCACGCCATCCTCAAAAGCACTGAGATAAAAATTTAAAAAATACATCTTAGTATGGAGTATTAAAAAAAATTCATCAAAAATTGAAGTACTAAAAAAAATATTGAAATTTAGATTATTTTTTTTATTTAGAGATTCAGTACTACTCTTATTCATATTTAAATGTGTTCCTATGGCTTTTCTAGATGTGTGATTTTTTTTCAGATTTTTTTTCAGTGTTGCGTGGCACAATTTTTTTTTTATATTTCCAAAGGGTCTGGCTGGATAAGGGAGTGAAAAGTGCCCCAAACCAAATCACCAGCTGTATGGAAAATATTGTATAGGGTACTAGATAAAACATTTTGGCAGTAGTACCATATATTTGAGTCCTTAAATGGTACACCATAGGATCTATGGTGGAAAATGCACCTTTTCGTTTTTTTCACGCCATTCTCAATAGCTTTGAGACAAAATAAGAAAAAAATACTGAAAGTTCATCTTTCTTAAGTGTATCGATAAATATCTTCAAACAATTTTGACGTAGGACTACGTCTTTCATTTCTATACCGGGGTGTAAAATCAAAGTTTCGGAAACGAAAGCGTTACGCCGGAGACCGAGATTTTGAGCGTTAATAGCTCCTAAACAACTGAACGAAATGGTATGATAAACACTTCATTCGAAAGATAAAATGTCTACGCGTTCTATACTTGTTACTTTTTGATCCAAAAACTTGTCTCAATAGTCTTAAAATTGCTTTCAAAACAAGCTATTGAAATCACCAATCAGTATATAAGCGAGCGCCGCTCGGAAATCCACTCAGTTCTAATTGAACAGCGATTGGAGCATGTTGTCGCTGTTGTGGTGAAGCTCTTCGTTTATCATGAAAGCGCGGATGAACGGTGTCACCAAGAGCCTGTTTGTGCACCCTAGGCCAGAAGGGAAAATAAAGGAGGAGAGTGATGCAACAAACGGTTCCCCGGGAAGACATCGCTACACACACATACACGCGCGGAATTCTTTCCGTTTGGATGCCATTCAGCATTGAGAAAGTTCCGAAAAGATCTAATCTTTTCTGGAAAATAATCTGCCAGTTCCTCTGGGAATTTAAAAATACATTCATGTGAAAGAGTTTATTTGAATGTTTTCTATCCATGTAACACTGTGACCAAATACATTTGGTTTTGTGGTTTTTCAATCAATCGCAATTAACAGGATAGCTTCAGAAGATTATTCTTCCCCATCAGTAGGATATTTCCGTATCCAATATTGTATGCGCCCGCAATCGATTATTGCTCAGTCGCCGAAAGTTCCGAGCTCAGAGAGTTCATTCCCCTCTAGTTTGCCTTCCAAATTGCCATCGTAAACCACACCTTCTCTCGATTCAATCACACACAAAAAGTATACTTAAGCAATATTCTGGTGGTGAGACACATTCATTTTTCGTGAGGACATCGACAAGACAACATCGTTGCCTAACGTGCTGGAGGAGGTGGACGGCGAAGGATCGACACATACACGCGCAGAATTCTTTCCGTTTGGATGCCATTCAGCATCGAGAAAGTTCCGGAAAGATCTAATCATTGCTGGAAAATGATCTGCCAGTTCCTCTGGGAATTCAAAAATACATTCATGTGAAAGAGTTTATTTGAATGTTTTCTATCCGTGTAACACTGTGACCAAATATTTTTCAATCAAGTACTATTAACAGGTGGTTATCGAGTTAGTATTAACCACTGGTGGGCTTCCAGTATCGAGGAAAATGTGGAAATATCTAAACGTTGCTGGAAAATAATCTGCCAGTTCCCCTTGGAATTGAAAATTACATTCAAGCGAAAGAGTTTATTTTAATGTTTTCTATCCATAAAATATCCATATAATACATTTGGGTTTGTGATTTGTCAATCAAGTACAGTTAGCAGGTTAGCTTCTGAAGATTATTCTTCAGAACAAGGTTTTTCGTATCCTATATTGGATGCATAAAACCTTGTGCCTCCAACGTAACGCTCTCGTTTTCGAAGTCCCCCAAATATTCATTTATTCATTCATTCAGAATGGGTTTAGATTCAACTTCGAACTAATGATCTCTAAATTAACGATAGTCCTACGTCACCCTTGCGGTTATACCATAGATATAACCCACTTCCTGTTTTTTCATCAAAAAATCTAATAATAAAAAAAATACGCAATACAAAATAATTTTTAAAAAATAACTTTGAGACCCACTTCTGATCTAATTTTTATTTAAATGCGTTCGTATGTGTTTTTTGTTTCTACATGTGGCGACACAAAAATAATTTTCTTCATCGTCTGCATTATTTTTTTTTTTATTTTCTTGAAATCGATTATTTTATTGTATTTGTGGTTTTCAATTGTAAGATTAAAATTTAAAAAAATATAAATTTGGATTTTTATAAGTGTTCTTCTCATTAATCCTAATGATCTTTTCACAAGGAGATTATTTTTTCTCACAGAGCTCTATCATACTGCTGACTCCTATGAATTTGGTAAACCATCTAAATCCGATGTAATGATCTTATATATTTTGAGATATGAGAAATCAAATCTCTGTACAGCGCAATGCTCTAAATATATCGACAAAATTTAAATAAATATTAGAGCAGTACTGGGTCTCTAAATTCAAAATAAATTAAAAATGACACAAAGCAACAACAAAAATCGCGCAATCCTCTTGAAAAATTCAAGAAAAAATCACGCTACATGTGGAAAAAACAACACATGCAAACGCATTTAAATGAAAAAAGAAAGAGAGCAAAAGTGGGTCTCAAAGTAATATTTTTATCGAATAAGCACAATGAATTATTGAAATCCTTCAGATCACACATGCTCGGATAGCAAAATGTTAATCACGCTGTTGTCATCAATTCAGATAAATCATCAGCTGGAAAACACGTGATTCAATGATTCGAATTAACGTTTATGAAAATGTAGTTACAAGAGACGAAACAAACAAGAGAGCTCGATGAATTTTTATTATCGAACGATAATTCAACGCAACTAGGGCAACGTTTTTCTACGATGCCGTGGACTGTGCCAACAATTCATGGTCGGCATGTACGCGAAGGTATGGAGCGAACGACTGCGATTTCTGCGACACAACCGACAGAAGCAGCATGACGATTAATAAACTCACCTGCGAGAAGCTATCAAAAGCAACGCCGACACAGCCTTTGCTATTACCAGGCTAAAACGCAAATTCTAAATCCGTCTACTGATCCACTACTCACCCGTATTTTTAAATACGATCGAGTCAGAATAACTCGAACGGATCTCATTTTTAATTCGGTAATCCGTTCGACTCAAGTCCCATCAAGCTGCAATAATTTGATAATGCATGGCAATTTGACAGAGACGACATTGAGTTTCGTGTTCTATTTCTGTAAAAATAGAAACGGGTTTATGGGTGGAATAAACATGCTTTTAAAACGAAAAATATTG
This sequence comes from Toxorhynchites rutilus septentrionalis, assembly GCF_029784135.1. Lineage (NCBI taxonomy): Eukaryota > Metazoa > Arthropoda > Insecta > Diptera > Culicidae > Toxorhynchites > Toxorhynchites rutilus. Next base: position 242,827,094 of record NC_073745.1, read on the forward strand.
AAGGAAATTAGCTATACCCTTTGTGCTCCCGTGGCCGAGTGGTTAGCGTCACAACTAACATGCCGGGTGTTCGGGTTCGATTCCCGTTCTGGTCGGGGGAATTTTTCGTCAAAGAAATTGCCTCCGTCTTGCACTGTGGTCACGCGTATTCTAGAGCTTGCCACTCAGAATGCATTCAAGGCGTGTTATTTGGCATAGAAATCTCAACTAAGTACTAATAAAAATGACGCAAGTAATACTACGTTGAGACGGCGAAGTTCCTCTAGGAACGTTAGTGCCATTGAAGAAGAAGAAGAAGAAGCTATACCCTTTCAAACGTGTTTTGTATGTAACACAGTAACACATTTTTTGCAAATGGGTAAAACTCGTGTCTGATAATGTTTTTATATTATGGATAAAGTTTTAGCGGAAATGTGGTTAAAAATTATAGAAAAAAAAAGTTGAGTTAGGGCCATGACTATGTCCTCTAAATATTCAAATAACATGAAGTAATAATCTTCATTCAAATTTTAACAATGTAAAATTGATTTTGGTCTGCTAATCTGATAGAGAGTAAATTGCTCCACAACTTCTATTTATCATCGAGGCAAGGTTGCCATATTTCCATAGATCAATTAAATTTGAGTCGAACAGATTTCAGAATGCAAAAGTCGATTTCGTTCGAATCGTGGAATCCGATCGGCTTTCAGACCAATCGGATTCCGGAATATGGGTTAGTGTTGGATATTGTCCCGACAAACATGGTTCATGGCCAATGCGGTGATCTGAAGCTTTTACCGCCTTGCGTTGAAGAAATGGACAACCATTGACAAATATCAGTAACGCAGACGTTGAAAGACTGGAAATCGTTGGGTAGTACCATACTCACCTCAGCTGAGCAAAACATTCAATGTTTATATCAATGTTGAGTTCCGTTTTTCAGCGAAAAGCTGTGAATACAAATAAAAGCCCGTGGAAAAGGGAAGCAATATGGCTGTGTTTCAAATTTAGAATATCGATCTGAATACTTCTCGATTGAATGACAACAGCGAAATGATGCGCCAACAAATTGGCCGGTATATCAGCACCAACGAAGTTGTCTGTCATATCTTTGATTCCGCCATTCATGAATGGGACCTAACAGTCATAAACTTGGCTGTCCATTCAAAAACCTATTTTTCACTAACGTGGCCATAAATGAACAAAAATATTATTGATTTTCTCTATTTCATTTTCAACTTTAAGACAAAAATATATAACTTTCTTTCACTCCACACTTTACTTATTAACATTATTTATGTTTTGACCTATTTACATTTTAACACTTTACAGCAAATACATCAGTTACGTGAATGAAATACATAGAAATAAGATGGTTTGAATGGTTTAATTTTTTATCGGCGGTCATCGTCTAAAGCGCTCAATTCCTATTCCTAGCGCTCTGAGACGAACCAGCCCAGGAGGCTGAAAGTCTCAAAAATAAAGAATAAAAAAAAATATATTCCTAGCGCACCAAAATATTCACTAGAAATAATTTATTTGGCAGAACAACGTTTGCCGGGTCAGCTAGATTCACTATGAAACACCACAAAGCATTCAAAACAGTGGGTTGGCTAGCACATTTCAATTTAATTTTATTGCTGCTTCTGATACTACATCGTGCTGTATGACTTTGATTTTCATTATGTATAGATGTAAGCCTAATTATCATGTGGATCGGTACTCATACCGTACCCGTAATTCGCGTTCCGTGTCATAATTATCAGATCAACGCGTTGGGAAACGCCTACCCGTCCAGGAAACGTGAAACGGTACATTTCAATTCCCGCTGACGTTGGTAAATTTCTATCCCCCAACTACTCCCACGAACTTTCGCATCAATGCTGGAACGACATCAATTGATTTCTTCTGGATAAAAGCTTAATTTTTCGTGTCTCTCACCTGGTTTGATAACACGAAGCGCTGACATGTGACGTGTGTATAAACGCGTTTTACACAATAACTCTCACATAAATGCCATGAATTTTAACAACGTTTCGTTTTAATGATAATCGTTGCCTTGGGTGCGAAAATGCTCAACACACACGACGTAATTAAATTGCCTTTCGCGGAAATTCGATTTTTTCCCAGAGTACCTGAAATAAAAACGACAAACGGTGCAAACGTTCGTTTTTTTTTTTGCGCGATAATCACATTCTGAGCGACGAATCGAATGCAAGCCTCTATAATTCGCTTCCCAGAAAATGACGTTTATCGGTTTGCAAATACGGATTATGCATGAGTGCGTTCCGTGCGAAACGAGACGCCTCTGCACAACAGGCATACTTGTGGAATCAATTCTGTTGAAAATGGTTATTTGCATTCAGCTCTTCATTCCCATCTTTCGCACAACGCATAACGATAGACAAGCAGTCGTTTGTCGGGAAGGCGGCTAGAAAAGTTTTTTTTTGTCGCTATCAAAACAATTTTTCTCCAGCTTCATTCAATAAATGTGCTTCTCACGGTTTAAAACGAGAATGGAAGCAAACGCAATCAATCAATATATTCTATTATAATGTCGGGTTGGAATCAGAATGGAGGGATACAATATCCCATAAAATTGTGAATATACATTATTCAGATTCATTTTCCAGCGTAAAACTAAAAACAAAATCTCAACTATTTGAAAAGAAAAAGTGCTGTGCATAGAGCATCCGCGAATTCGAAGAACACTTAATAATAGTAAATTCAAGCATCCTCATTTGCTCATCAATTCGTAAAAGTTTCCTCCCTGAACCACTGACGTACATAATTTCATCCAAATTGTTTCATCCCAAATTAACCAACAAATTCCCAACTTATTATCACTAGCGTGTGCAAAATTTTCTCGTTTGCACTGCGGGTGGCTGGCGGAACAGATCTGCTTCGGTCTAGAGAGCTACAACTGCCGAAAAGTTTTCCGCGAATTTATGTTTCCCTCGGTGTGTGGCTGAAAATGCCATTTGGCAGTTTCGTTCCCTGTTGTTGGTGATGGGGAAAATTTCAATCAAAGGTGCGGGGGATTGTTTGTAAAACAATATTAAAATACAAATTTTCACTAACTCACCTCCCGACGTTAGCATCAATGGCGATGGAAGTTCATCAACTGATTATCATCAAAGAATAATGAACGATGTTCTCATCCGACCATGAACTTTAACATTGAGTTTCACGACAATTAATTTCGTGTATATCGCGTTTACATATGAAACTGCTCCTAACAATTATTTAAAACTGGTGATTATAAGTCCCACTTCGAACGATGGGTATAAATTTACTGGCCGCCAATTGAACCATTATTCATTCAAGTGTCGATTATTCCATAGCACACATCCAGCTTGTTGTTGAATTATTCGCCTCGAACGAAAAATATGTGTTATTTTACACTGGCTGATGAGCCTAGAGCAGGGGTTCTCAAACCCTGGCTGATGACCCTATAGCAGAATTTCTTTGAGAATCCTATCTTCAGTTTTTTTTCTTACTGAATGATTATCAATGTAAAACACTGCAGTTAGTTCAATGAGTAAATTTGACATTATTTTCTCATGCAGGTGATCTGACATAGTGGTAACAACCGTACCTCTCACGCAATAGGTCACTAGTTGAATTCTCATTCCCAACATTCTTCCAAAAATGAGAGTAATGTGACAAAACAGCCAAAAGTGTTGAAAGTCACAAAGTCATACAGAAAAAAAATTATTTTCTCGTATTCAACAACAAATAGACATAAAATTTAGTGAATATCAAGTGTGATTGATAATTATTAACTTGCAAACTTGCAAATTACTCACAAATTATACAAACATTCAAATAGCAAATCAGTCTGTCCGCAACTACCAAAATATCAAAGTACGGTTCAATAGTTAGTTAAAGCATTACATTTCCGCGTTCGTTCATTTTCAAATGGTTCCTTCGGTTTCGGGTTGTTTGTAACCACGCTGAAGCCTTTTTCGGAGGATGATGAAAAAACGAGAAAATTCATAGAAGATATTTCAGCAATGTCCCACAATGCAGGATATTGTGTTTCAATTTTGTGTTGTAACCAGAACTTATGACAATCTTGGTTGTACTCCTGCTTAAGCTCCTCATCTGTGCTGATGATAATCAACTTTTCTTGCATTACCACCTATTATTCCATGGCTGATAATTTATGATAATTTTGACAAATGCAATTTGCTCTTGGTGGTAAGTGAACCTAAGCGTGTAGAAGTTACCGATTAAAGATTTCTCCGTTTTACTCAGCTGAGCAAATAATCGAGTGTTCAAAGAATTGCTCCTAAGTTTATTGATAGCACTTATACGAGGGTCACTATTTATTTTTCGGGAATAGGAACAAAAACAAATAGTTAAGCTGCGAATATATTTTTATTGTTTTTCAAAGTACTCGCCACGATGATCGATACACTTTTGCATGCGCATAAACCAATTTTCAAAGCATTTATTCCAATCGACACGAGCCTTTTTTTTTTTGAGCGATTGTCAAATTATGTGGGATCCAACGTGAACATAATTTTCGCACAACTAAGTGTTCATGTAAAATCGCATATATGCTGGTGGAACTAATGCTTAGGGATGCCTCAATCTCACAATAGGTTACATGACGATCTTGCATAATCATTTCGTGCACAGCATCGATGTTTTCTGGCACTACAGTCGATTTTGGACGACCTTTACGAAACTCGTCGGACAGCGAACTACGACCACGATTGAATTCACTATACCAGCGATACACAGTGGTTTTTGATGGAGCTTCACCGCCAAAAGTCAAATTAAGTTGATTGACGCACTCTTGTTGTGATAATCCACGTCGAAAGTCGTAAAAAATCATCGCACGAAAATGTTCACGATTCAGTTCCATTTTTTTGCCGAGACCAAACTTTCAACTAAATATAAAATAAACAAATAGCGTCCGTATGACAAAATGTTCTGAGTACGTATATCGTCAAAAATTTCAAACTTCACGATGGAACCGTCAGATGGACTCACATGACATCAGTGTTGCCAATTCCCGAAATATAAATAGTGACCCTCGTAACGTATAGTAAAGACTGATGCGATCCACGGCTCAGATTTTTTGCTACTAAATGCTACTAAAATCACGCTCTGAATAACCAATACCTGACCACGGCCTGGAGAATCGATTCTACTCTGGTATCAGTCTCAATATATGTAGAAAAAACAGTTTCTTGCCACATATTTTATCTTTAATAAATCGAACATACCCTAACAACAGAGCTTCATTGCTGGGTAATGTAGACTCGTCCAGCAGGAGAGAAAATCTGTTGGTCTATAATAAATTGAATAACATTTTTCCCTTTTCGCGACCCTCTAAAATAATTCCAAATAATCCTGAAATAATTTGAAAAAAAAAACAATGTCACGTCATGCACATGGATAACCAAGCATTTTGTAAATTCTTTCTCAATAACTTTATTGTAATTCACTTAGTTCAGCTATGTAAACACGTTGTAATCTCTTGAATAGAATCAGTACAATTCAATATCCATCGTATTTCAGAAAGCAAATGAACTTGCAACCTGAGGGTACGCTTGTTTTTTTTTATCCCATTTATTTATTTAAGGCTCATTAGCATTGTAGATGTAACAGAGCCGAATTTTGATCGTGTACATATCACATGGTTATCATATCTATAATTAGCACATTACACAGTAGTTGTCATTCGCCAGTATTCCTTCTATATCATTACATATGGTACATTCACACAGTAGCCATTTAGGCGTAAGAGTATTCTTTCTGTTCTTCCATTATCTTGTTGGACCACCGGACAGCGGAGACAGTTGATTGATCATTGTTGAGTTATTTATAGAACAGCAGCCCGATGTGTCTTGCAGAGCAGAGCAGTTGTATGGATGAATCGATCTTATTTCGACCGTGGATCGATCTCCATCGCTGATGATTGTTGCGAGGACGTAGCTATTCTGTAACAACACAAAGATGGTCAATGAGGGTCAATGTCCTGAGTTTCGAACTCACGATCGATCGCTTACTAAGCGAACGCGCAACCAATGTGGCTACGGAGACCCCCATGGATAAACCTGTTCAGCGATTTCGTTTGCCACTCGCCACAGGATTCACAGTTGGAAAATTTCTTCCCATCCAGCTTTGTGACATGTTGTACTGTAAATTATATTTAATGCGACATGCCGAAGCACCACTCAGTGTCGCATTGGAGGCGATTTTAACCTGTAATTGAACATTTGCGATGACAGTGGTACAGCTTTCACAGTTGCAGAATTTATTCCCATTCAGCTTGGAACATGTTGGGTCATAATTTGGCCCCCAACTCTATGTTTACAAAAATGTCCAACTAAATATGTCACATTACAGGTCCGTCCAATTAGCTAAATGTCGAACTAAATGTAAATTACTGTACTTTCAATCTGGAAGCAATTTAATTGGTGAAAATTGAATAATCGAGAAAGTCCCCAACCATCAATAAGCTCAGCACAACTGCCAAATTCTCATACTCATCATATCCTGGCAACAAATTATGAAAAAATCAATTTGTGTTTAATTATTATTTTGGATAATATTTTAGAATGCATTAAACTGTATTTCGTAAACTCTTTTTTGAAAGGTTTAATAGCCCTGATAAGCGTCGTGTTTTATGGTTCCAATGGTTCCAATTTAGAAAACTTTGTACTCGTGGTTTTGAAAAAAACCATTTCGAACGCCCTCGATGCCGCCTTGTTCTGGATTTAAACAACAAAGTTAAAGAACAAACTTTTTTCTTCTACTACCTGATGCCGTTTTGCGATTGCGTTTGCCACTCGCCACTCGCTGCAACTGCCTGTTGTTTTGATGTCCACCGAACCGAATGTGTTCTGTTCCGAATGCGGGTTTTCTTATCGTCGCGAGCAGCTTTGCCAGCTAACTCGATCACTTCGGCGGCCGAAACTATATAACGCCGGCTAGGTGGACTGATGCACTGGTACTAACGCGCTCGGCCTAGCTACCCTTGCGGAGCAATTGGCGGATACACCTACGGGGAACTGGAGACCAACACGGTTCGAGCGGGATTTTGCCTTTCCCTTCACTTTTCCTCCTTTACCATGTCCAGACATGGCTGCTTGTGTTGGTTTGTTGATGTGTTGTGATGCGAAACGATGTGGTGTACGGTTTCGATGAGAATGATCGTTACGGCAGCGGAGCGAGGATTTTTAAGCTGACTGGCTGGCTCGAGAATTACGCATGTGTGAGACTGCGACCAATGTTTCGTTCATATTTTTTCTTTTTCCTTTCCAATCGCGCTTCATTGTATTTCGCTGCTGCTCTGGTTGCCCGTTTTGGTCGGTACGATTTGAGGAGCACAAAATGGACCAATCAAAAATGGGCACATAGTGCATTTGGACAATGCTTGATATTTCACAATTATTCAATTATTTATCTCAAGAAAAATGAAATGTTATTCGTTATGATAGATGCGTAGATATATTTCCTATCAATTGATGCAAAATCATTTGCGATCTATTGAGAAATGCTCGAGTTATAAGCGTTCCAAATCTTGCATTTTTGACGTGGGACTACGTCTAACCGGAATATATGGGGGGTAAAATGAGAACATAAACACTGAACATGCAGGAAAAAATGCAAGATTTTGAATGCTTATAACTCGAACATTTTCTACTGAATCGGAAAGATGTTTGCATCAATTGATAGGGAATATTTCTACGCATCTATCGCAATTAGTAAAGTGTTATTTTCCATTAGGTAAATAATTGAATAACTGTAAAATGTTGAGCGTTATCTAAACGCCCTTACTGCCTCGTTTTGATTGGCCCGCTTTACGGTTTCCCCAACACAGACTTCAAAACCAAGCAGCCTTGGGGAAATCGGAATTGCAAATACATGAAAGTAGGGGGAGCTTTTGTTCCCACCGAAATGTGTTTCCCTATCACAGTCTTCAAATCCAAGGAGTTTGGGAAAATTTGCATTGCGAATTCATGCATTCGGGGGTATTTTTGTTCCGACTGAAATGTGTTTCCCTAACACAGACTTCAAATCCATGAAGCGAGGGGAAAATGGCATTGCAAATACATGCAAGTCGAGGGCATTTTTGTTCCGACTAAAATATGTTTCCTCAACACAGGCTTCAAAACCAAGGTGTCTAGGAAAGTTGTGATTGCAAATTCATGCAGGTCGGGAGTATTTTTGTTCCGACTGAAATCTGATTACCTATAAAGACTTCTGAACCAAGGTGTCTGGGGAAATCGGCATTGAAAATACATGCAAACTGCGAGTACTTTTGTACTCGCTTACCTTTGTACAGACTAGAATGCGTTTCCCTAACACGGTCTTCTAAACTTAGGTACCTGGTAAGATCGTGTAGACACTAGAGACATTGCATTTATTCAAATTTTTTCTCACAACGCGAATATATTGAATTCAATTGAATTCGGAAATTGTTTTATTCAATCAAAAATTTAATCAATACAAACAAATGATTACTAAGCCTAGGTAGTCCCACGTCAACCTTGCGGTAATATCATAGATATAACCCACCCATTTGTTTTCCTACTTGTTCAGTGCCTAGATTTTCATTTCACCCCCTATATCTTCCGGTTAGACGTAGTCCTACGTCAAAAAAATACGAGTACATATAATATTTAAAGGTAAGGAGCATAACTACAAATATTAACACCTTAAGGACCGGGAAGAAATATGTAAGACATACGCCTGGGACCGCACGTTTTGATGTGTGTGAAGTTGCTTGCTTTGCTTGCAAGTTTTTAAGAAGCTTTAAACTGTTCATTCGCCCCTGTGTGAAATTAGCGGATAAAAGTTTTTGTTGCGTACAAATTTCTATTCAACGTCTTGCTGGATTTAACGATAAATGAATTATTTCAGTTGAAATAAATTGATTGTTTATCAAGCAACAACCTTCAAAATCATGCTCATTAGATAGAGAATTGAATCATTCATATTTCCACATTAATCATTTTTTTGTTGATTGTGACAGAGAAAAGTTATAGAATGAAACGTGAGCATGGGTCAATATACGAAAATATACAGTATTTTGAAAAACAAAAGAAGTTGTTCGAATAGAGTTATCGAAGTTTCTCGATAGAGAAATATTTCACCTTCCACCTTCCTTCTTCCTTCTTCCAGCCACAATTTGATAAACACATAGAGTGCCATGTCAGTCATAGGTGACTGAGACCGAGCTTTCCGTTCAGATCGTGACTGACACCGAGCTTTCTAATTTGCCAATATTGCGCTTCGCATTTGCTGTACACGATACCGGCGCGCGCGGCCTGCCGGGAAAGTCGCTATAAAACCGCGTGGCACTCAACGTATTAATCGGAAAAGAGTCTGAGAAAAGTTATAGGCCAAATGGGAAGGAGTCAGCCGCGAGTAATCGGTTTTCTACCTTACTAACCACAGAATTAGGAAATTGTTTATATACTCGTATTAACTATTAAATATATAGTTAAGAATTCGGATCCTTAAAACTTTTTTAACTGAGCCTGTAAAAATAAACGAATTAATAATAAATAAGTTGTATGGGAGAAATTGATTATGTTAAAGAAAATTGGAAAAAGTTATTTGAAAGGACCGAAAACACATTCTCGAGATAGTACTCATTCGATAAAGAATATTTTTATTTATCTTTAGCCAAATTTTCATTGGTCGGAAAAGGGGCTAAGGAAAGTTATTGGCCAAAACGTTCACGAGTAGTACGGGGGAAAAGTTCTGGCTGGGTATGAAACTAAAAAGTAAAAATGAAGTAAAAATTTCTTTTCTATACGAATTTTGACTATTTTTTGAATCCCTATTCATAGGATCTATTGTGAAAAACGTCCTTCCACTTTTTAGCATGCAATTCTCAATAGCTTTGAGATAAAAAAATACGAAAATACTGAAAGTGCATCTTACTATAATATATCGAGAAATATAATCAAAAAATAAATTCCTAAAAAATTGAAGTACTGAAAAAAATCTTGAAATATTTAATTTTTTTAGTATTTAGAGGTTCAGTACTACTATAATTCGTATTTAAATGTGTTCCTACGCCTTTTCCAGATATGTGTGATTTTTTTCAGATAATAATAAGATAATTCTCCTATATGGTTCACTATAAGAGCTATTGTGAAAAAATGAGTTTTCCTTTTATTTCCCATTCTCAATAGGCTTGAAAATGAAAATTCGAGAAAATACTCAAAGTACATCTACTATGTTGCACCGCGACAAATTATAACAAAATTCTATCCCCCGCGTAAAAAAATCCTGGGTGTATAGAATTTATTAGAGTTTTCAAAACTGTTTTTCGATGATTATTTATTGAACTATTCATTATCAAATACGAATTACAAATTTTTCGTTCATACAATAATATCTCAGTACACCAAGTTTTTTTTACGCGGGGATACGTACCTCGTAAAGAAACCGCGTTAATTTGCAAATCGCGTAAAAAAACCGCGTTAATTGGAAAATCCGCGTAAAAAAACTCGTTAAAAACCATAGTGTACTGAATGGTCTACAACAACAATCAAATGAAAGATAGTTTATAACGTTAATTGGATTTGCTATCTTTGAAAAAACAGAAAGAAATCGATTTCTCTTTTCTTCCCGATATTTATACAGGGTTTTCCAACTTTAAATTCCGAAAGTAAATTGAAATAAAACACACTTAGAATTCGAATTTCGATGAATCTTTTATTTCAAATTAAAGTCAAATTTCGTTCGCAATATGGCCATGTTCGGTCGTGTTGTGTGGCACGTGGCGCCGTCCTGCTGAAACCACATGTCATCCGTATCCATATCTTCAATTTGTGGCAAAAAAAATCGGTTGACATGCGGCCATAGCGCTCACCATTCACAGTTACCGTCTCGCCGTCCTCATTTTCAAAGAAATACGGCCCTAAGACACCACCAGACCATAATGCGCCCCAAACAGTGACTTTTGGCGGATGCAATGGCCTCTCAACAATCACGTGTGGATTTTCTGAGCCCCATATACGGACATTTTGGGTGTTCACATAGCCACCGAGCTCGAAATGTGCCTCATCGCTGAAGAAAATTTGATGCGAAAATTCAGCATTTTGCTGCTATTGTTCGTTCACCCAATCGACGTATGCCCGACGCATTCCATGGTCACCACGCTCTAATTTTTGTATCAGTTGGACTTTATATGGATGTAGGTGCAAAATTCGCCACAATGATGTGTTTGACAAGCCCAATTGCTGAGCACGCCGTGGAATCGAAACATTCGGGTCATCCTCCACACTGGCAGCAACAGCAGCAATATTTTCGGCCGAACGCACATTACGATGATGCACAGGTTTTACAGTATCCGCTACGGATCCATTTTGTTCGAATTTACGCACTACATTAGCGATTGTGTGCTCTGTAGGCCGTCCATGACGACCAAAATCCTTTCGTAATGCTCGAAAAACATTTGCCGGTTTTTCATCTCTTTTATAGTATAATTTAACAAAATTAACACGTTGTGCGATGCTAAAACGATCCATATTGTAAAATGGCAGACATTCAACTAACGATATGACGCTTTGGTTGACAGCTATGTCAAACGGTTGTCAGCGCAGGGCTGTATACTTTCGGAAACCCGAAATGGAAAACCCTGTACATCGAAATACAAATTTCTCTGTAAAATATTCCGTGTAAATCCTTGTAAATTATGCTTTAAAAATATTTATATCCCATCTTCATGCGTTGATATTTCACGATTTTAAAGCATTTCAAAAGTCGCCTAAAATTTCAACTTCGCACTCTGTTCCATCTTTTTTTTTCGAGTGTGAAAAAGTTCTATTTCCATTTTCGACAAATTTATTAATTTCCCTCTTACAACTTGTATACATTTTGACCCATATCTTTTCTCAGACTCTTTTCCGGCCAACGAAAATTTGGCTGAAGATGGATAAAAGTATTCTCTATCAAATGAGTATTATCTCAAAAATGTGTTATGGGTCCTTTCAAATAACCTTTTTTTGAATTTTCTTTAAATTAATTTATTTCATCCATACAAGTTATATAGGTTTTGGGCTTGGCTTATAACTTTTCTCATACCCTTTTTCGATTAATAAAATGGTGGCTTGAAGATACGTAAAATAATTTCGATAACTCTTTTTTGTATTTTCTAAATTCTGTAAACTTTCCTATATTGATCCATGCTCATGTTTCAGTCTATAACTTTTCTCTGTCACAATCAAGAAAAAAACGAATTATGTGGAAAGATGAATGATTCAATTCTCTATCTGATGAGCATGATTTTGAAGATTGTTACTTGATAAACAATCAATTTATTTCAATTGAAATAATTGATTATTCACAAAATCCAGCAAAACGTTGAACAGAAACTAGCTTGCAACAAAAACTTTTATCCGCTCATTTCACAAGTCCGTAAAGAAGGAACGCGAAAACGAGAAATCTCGTGAGCGCTCCGCAAAGTGTTAACGATCATCTGAGAACCACTATATCGGTTCGGCATAGAATGGCTGTACAAATCTAAAAGGAACATGGTCGAATATGGCAAATCGAGGATTCGAATCGGTCGTTCGATCGCCAAATTGGTGACGATATGCTAACCATCATTTAAATTTGATTGACTATTCTAAGTTTCAATTCGATAAAAATTCATATGGTTTCGTTCAGTTTGCCAATTGCATAAAATAACGACAAATCAACCACGTACCGGTATTGACATAAACCTGTTATCAGACAAATCACCGCGTTGAGGCTTCGTGTTGCACTTTATTCATCAAAGGTCGATGTCATTGTACCCGAACGGAGCCATGTCGATGTGAAATTCCTTCATGGCGTCCCATCGTTTTCCCGTTTTTCACCAGCCGTATCACACAGACGATATGGTGTCGGTACAACGTAGAGTACAATCGCAACGCAGACAGCGATTGACGTGACACTTTCATTAAAACTTTTCAATTTCCCAGCGCATGGAGTGTTGAATATTTCGTCCGACATACCGATGGCGAGGCGGCTGAAAACTCCTCGTCGGTGGTAGAATTTCGGAAGCTTCGATTTTCCATTTAAAGTGCTTAGATGCGTGTCGTTCAAAATGGGTGCTTGTTTTTGATTTTGATGAAACGTTGGATGGAATCGTCAGCTGTTTCACATGAATGTATGATATTGTTCAAAGAAACGAAAATGCAGCAGTGTCAATTTATGTTTTATTCGCTCTTGCAACGAACCTGTTAGATGAGTGATATACAATTTGTCCAACTTCTATAAGACCAACCAGATTCTTTTTCGTTGCAATATAAACAATTAGAATTTCAACAAGATACATTCACACAATGTTGAATGCTTAGAATAAAGTATATTTAACGTCAATTTCGTTCAAAAGAGTTGTTTGTTTATTTCTTCTTCTTCTTCAATGGCTCTAACGTTCCTAGAGGAACTTCGCCGTCTCAACGTAGTATTACTTGCGTCATTTTTATTAGTACTTAGTTGAGATTTCTATGCCAAATAACACGCCTTGAATGCATTCTGAGTGGCAAGCTCTAGAATACGCGTGAACACAGTGCAAGTCGGAGGAAATTTCTTTGACGAAAAATTCCCCCGACCAGAACGGGAATCGAACCCGAACACCCGGCATGTTAGTTATGACGCTAACCACTCGGCCAAGGGAGCACGATGTTTGTTTATTTATTGTGCTTAAATATGCTATTTTCAGCTGTGTTTTTTTCAGATTTTCAACAGGATTCAAGTCTGGAGGCTCGCTCTCCACAAAATTAAGTATTTGGTCCTGGTCCTGGTCCTGGTATGAATAGTAGCATTGTTTTGCTGAAATCTGATTTTTTGTGATGATATCCACGCAAAAACGGTAGGAGAGAGGATTCCAGAACATGTATGTAATCCATGAATGATGTGAAAGCTATCTTGAACTTTCCGGTTGCTCAGAATCCCGTCCAAACCATGCACGAGCCTCCTGGTTCCTGGTTGAAAAATACAGTTCCTTCTTCCGCAAATCACGCCAGTACCCCTTGAAACCATCAGGACCAACCAAATTAAACTTTTTTCGTCAGTGAAGAACTTTTCGTTATGGTATATTGCAAAATGTATTTTTTGGAAACATTCTTTGTCATAACATACCATACCCCACTGTCGGTCCACGTGAGATTTGGCATAACTCAGACGTCTTCCGATGTGAGATGGTGTAAGATGAGGAGCTTTAACCTTTAAAGCCCTCTTCATGTGAGTATTTTCTTACCAAAACTTGACGAATTGTCACCCGATTAGTTGAGTAGTTGAAATATTACTTTATTTGCACATGCGATTTTGAGGTATTCGAAACTGTTCTAGCTATTTTTGCTTATCCTGGTCAGAGAGCTTCAATTTACGTGAATCTCTCTCCTTCTTACCGTATCCTTGAGGATTCCTCAAATAATTGAGCACTTGATGGGATAGTCCAATCCGATGAGCGATTTATCTGATAACAAACATTTTCTTGGTGAAATGCATCGATTTGTCTTCCTTCTCTTTTCATGAGCACTTTTCCCTTCGGCATTTTCCAGATTTATTGATCAAAACAACTAAAACAACGGAAAATGTAAATGGTCTTATAGAAACTTGACACATGAAAAATACATAAACATTCGTTTAGGTTCAGCGCTTGCACACACACATATGAAAATCATTCAATGTATGGTAGTCACCAATACACACTAGAATATAAAATGAAGCATTGTTTGTTTACAGTGACACAAAGCAGCAAGATCATCACCTGGTCTTATAGAAGTTGGACAGAGTGTATGACACAGAAAAATAAACGAGAATAATCCTTTCTTCATTTTGGAACAAATGTCGAGCGAAGCGCCTTATCGTACATAATATCACCATATCTTATCATGGCTATAGGTGTGAAAAGCCGTAGCTGAGCTGTTTCTGTTTTTGGCGTGGGACTACGTCTAACCGGAATATATGGGGGGTAAAATGAAAACCTAAACACAGAACATGCAGGAAGAAAAGGGAAGATTTCGAATGCTTATAAGTCGAACATTTCTTAATAGATGCGAAAGATGATTGCATCAATGGATAGGAAATATTTCTACGCATCTATCACAAATAATGAAATGTTATTTTTCCTGAGATAAGCAATTGAATAACTGAAAATTTTTAATCGCTATCTAAACGCCCTAACTGTCACGTTTTGATTTGTCCGACTTGCGGTTTGCTCAACACAGACTTCAAAATCAAGGTGCTTGGGGAAAATCGGCGTTGCATATATATGCAAGTAGGGAGAACTTTTGTTCCCACCGAGATGTGTCCCCTAATACAGCCACTAAACCAAGGTGCTTTTCATTACATGGAGTTTGTTCTTGATAGAGACGAATGAACTCCCAGAGTTTGCAGTCTCGTTAATTCAATATCATCATCATCAGTTTGCTCTTCACTTCTTTACTTACACAGCAAATATGTTGAATTCAATCGAATTCGAAAATTGTTTCATTTAATCAATAATTTAATCAATACAAACGAATGATTCTTAAGCCAACGGTAGTCCCACGTCAACCTTTTGGTTATATCATAGATATAACTCATCCATTTTTAATCATTAATTTAATCAAGCATGAGAATAGGTCGTAAACTATATATGAAACAGCTAGGGTACCGTCAGAAGAAATCAGTCAGGAGTCAGAAGAAATTTTTCTAAGAAAAATCCCCCGGCCCTTCTGCAAAGACAAGACGGATATTGCATAAACATTGAACAACAAGATCCAGCCACAATTACTTCATCCATTATGAACGTCAATTCTCATTTTGAATTAATTTTTATGAACATGCGGTTAGAGGAGACGAACCGAACAAGAGAGTGACAAGAGCTCGATGGATTTTTATGTGTATTGTATGACGTTGTGACACGGTCAGGACAACGTCTTTCTACGATGTCGCTGACAGTGTCAACTCTTCATTATCGACGTTTACGCGAAGGAATACATTTTCTTGCGAGACGCTATCATGGGAAACGTCGACACAGCCATTGCTATTGCCAGGCCAAAAGACAATCCATTTTCATGACATTACAGCAAATGTGTTCAAACAAAAAATGATGTTTTCAATGAGTTTTATTACGACATGATTCTCGTCTGATGCGCTGGCGGCTTTTGTTTATAATCCCCTCGTTTTGATGATGACTAAGTGTGCTCATACACTGTTTGACCGAAGCCAAATATTTGACTCTTTTTGACAGATAAAATTTTGTCAACGTGTACTGATCAAATATATTCTACACAAAACACGACAAGCAAATATTCAATTATTGGATGTCTAAAATATTTTTTCAGTCTGTTCTTCGAACCTGTCGATACATGGTTAGGTTGCCTTGAATATTTCAGCGGATTTTTTCCATGTTCGGTGTTTGACATTGTTTACCACTGTTGAAAATTGAAGAGTGGCAAACAAAATAGTGTTTGTACAAATATCAAATCAAACCTTATCTGTCAAAAAATATCAAATATTTGACCTCCGGGCAAACAGTGTACGGCCACCTTAAGGATTGGCTGGATATCAGGCTGGATGAGGATTTTATTCGATGATGGGTATTTTGTAAACGTCAGATAATGTTGGATGGCGTGGTTCTACGGATTCGTAAGAATTCCTCGGAGCATTGGGTGAATGATGCGATGTTTGGAAAGATAAACGATTATGGTGGATGGCGTGATTCTATTGATTCGTCAGCCTTACTCGGTGCATTGGTTGAATGATGTACATGTTGGTGTTTGGTTGATCTGTGGTTTTGGATATTCTTTGATACGGAATTGATATTCACGTTTTCAGGATCGGAAAAGTAAATGTGCTCGTTGAGTCATCCTTCGGTGAAGGGGTATTGTGATAACCTGTAAACGGTCGAATGGCAGAAGCGAAGACTCCCTTATACACACATTTTCGTATGGTTAGAGAACAAAATACGCCCTGAGGAAATCGATAGTTTTTTAGTGGGCTTCCTGGCTTTCGGACATATCGGTTTTCAAACAAGAGTTGTTCTCCGAGTCCCTTCAAAATCCCAGATCTGACCGACTTAAGTCTAACCGAGTTGTGCAAATGTGGCAATCTTGCCACGCAATTCGACATAAACGACATTGAGCTTCGTGTTCCCTGAAGCGGAAGTGATAATATATTTTCTGGAGTAACAAACACGCTTTCAAAACCGAAATTATAAATGAAAACAACCTCTCCCGTATCAAATATGTGTTCTATGTAGCAGAATAACACATAATCTGCAATTGGGAAAAATCTTGAACGAAAGTTGTGTCTGATGATAATTTTATATCATGAACAAAGTTTTACTGAAATGCGAGGTTATTTAGAAAAATAGTTAAGTTAGCGTCAGGACTACGTGTTTTAAGTATTAAAATAACATTGAGTAATAATTTTAATTTTTTACATATCTTTAGCATTTCACCTTTTACATTGTTTCTTTTCTTTATCGTTGGCGATCATCGTTTATAGCAATCCATTTCTCAGTATGTGATAGATCCCATCCCCACATATTCGTTTGATCTTCTTAAAAGAATGGGCCGAGATCATACTCAGAAAATACGTCATGAAATGCTGGATTACACCGATTCTTTTGAATTGCTCCGCAAGGATATGCAACATGCAACAACGATGCAACATTTTTCTTCATAATAGAACGCAATACAGGTCGGACTCGATTAAATATTAGGCTGTCAAAAAAGTCCTGCGGTATTTCCGCGAGGTGTCGTTGTAAGCGCGTAGTTCTAGTTGTATTCATTGTATCGAGTCATACTATAGCTTGTTGGAAAGGTATTTTGCGCGCTATAATATAGTCCTTGACAGTGTTTTGTTTGGTTAAGTAGTTCGTGAGTTATATTTAGTGTCGCAAATATGGAGCAATATAAAGAGAAAATCCGACATATTTTACAGTACTATTATGACAAAGGCAAAAATGCATCTCAAGCTGCCAATAAAATTTGTGCAGTTTATGGACCCGATACAGTTTCCATTTCCACCGCACAACGATGGTTTCAACGTTTTCGTTCTGGTGTAGAGGTCGTCGAAGATGCGCCACGCTCCGGAAGGCCTGTCGTCGAAAATTGCGACAAAATCGCTGAATTAGCCGAGAAAGACCGGCATAGTAGCAGCCGTAGCATCGGCCAAGAGCTGGGGATAAGTCATCAAACCGTTATTAACCATTTGAAGAAGCTTGGATTCACATAGAAGCTCGATGTATGGGTGCCACACACGTTGACGCAAAAATACATCTTTGACCATATCGACGCATGTGAATCGCTGCTGAATCGCAACAAAATCGACCCGTTTCTGAAGCGGATGGTGACTGGAAATGAAAAGTGGGTCACTTACGACAACGTGAAGCGCAAACGGTCGTGGTCGAAGCCCGCTGAAGCGGCTAAGACGGTGGCCAAGCCCTCATTAACGGCCAGGAAGGTTCTGCTGTGTGTTTGTTGGGATTGTCAAGGAATAATCTATTATGAGCTGCTTCCCTATGGCTAAACGCTCAATTAGGACCTGTACTGTCAACAACTGGACCGCTTGAAGGTAGCACTCATGAAGAAGAGGCCATCTTTGATAAACAGAGGCCGCATTGTCTTCCATCAGGACAACGCCAGGCCACACACTTCTTTGATGACGCGTCAGAAGCTCCGGGAGCTCGGATGGGAGGTTCTTTTGCATCCGCCGTATACTCCGGACCTTGCACCAAGTGACTACCACCTGTTTTTGTCCATGGCGAACGAGCTAGGTAGTCAGAAGTTAGCCACAAAAGAGGCCTGTGAAAATTGGCTATCCGAGTTTTTTGCCAATAAGGAAGCGAGCATCTATAACAGGGGTATTATGAAGTTGGCATCTCGTAGGGAACAAGTCATCGAACAAAACGGCGCATATTTGACTTAAAACAGATGATTGTAACTAATCTTATGAACAAATGAAAATTCAAAAAAAGTACCGCAGGACTTTTTTGACAGCCTTATATAATCGCAATTTCACTTTCAACGTTAATTTTCGAATCCAATACATAATCGAATAAAAAAAAAGCTATTCTTCTATTAATGTTTGACATTCATACATTAATGAAAAAAAATGTTTTCTTGAGATTCGATTATGTATACGATTTGAAAATAATTGTTGAAGAAAAATGGTCGACTATAAATAATTGAGTCCGACCTGTATAAGTGGATAGAACAGATGAGTAACGAACGTTCCACGTTTGTTTATCGAATGAAAATCCGCACCGTAATTTCCGACAGCATGAAAATCAAACCCATTTTTGATTAAATCGTTTCATTCGTTCTATTTTTTCGATCACATTCGAACATTTTTATAGATCGTCAAAATATTCAAAAAATATTTACGATACATTAATTATTTTTTATATATATATATGGGCGAACAACGTTTACTGGGTCAGCTAGTGTTTTATAATGTGTTTAATTTTTTTAAACTGTGAAATCTGGAAATCTGAAAATCTGAAAATCTGAAAATCTGAAAATCTGAAAATCTGAAAATCTGAAAATCTGAAAATCTGAAAATCTGAAAATCTGAAAATCTTAAAATCTGAAAATCTTAAAATCTGAAAATCTGAAAATCTGAAAATCTGAAAATCTGAAAATCTGTACATAATCATCTGACGACACGGTCTACAAATCAAATAATTTGAAAGTCTGAAAATCTGAAAGTTGGAAATTTATTCGTTACTGATGAAGGTAGCTTATTCTTAAAAACAAGATCACTTCAATTTTACTATCGTAATCTGATGGGAAAAAAAACAGATGAAAGTGAAAAATTTACCCTCCGTTTATAGATAACGATTGTGAAAAGCTTCGCCCGATATTAGCTTTTTTCCAAAATAGAAATACTTCAAAGTATAGTCAAAATGAAATGTCCTCTCTACAGGATTTTTCAAGACAATCTCATAATACCCAAAACCGATTGATCATTGAAGCATTACACTTAATTATAACAAACTGCATAATGTACCCATGTAATTAATTATCATGACAATCCAAACACGTAGTTCTACGATTGGGTCTAATCACTTACCTACGTATAACTAGCAGCGCAACTTCTTCATCATGAATTCGGAAACGAGTTCGACATGTTTTCCCAGCTCTCGCAAATAAAACTAATCAACGAATGGATCCAACCTTCCCAAATCGCACCACATGGCCATCGTTTGCCCGTTGAAATGTGACTGTCCACTGGAATAGGCTATCACAACTCCCGCGGGACCTTTTATATTCCATTCATGTCTGCGCCCGCTCTGGTAATGCAATAAACTATCATGGGAATCGGGTTTCAGCGAACATTTGGAGCCGAATTTAATTGATATTTCTGTGATTGGTTTTTCATTATGCTGAAAGCGAATTTCGGTTGGTTATTTCTGCCCACATGTTTATTCTGAAATTTACTTGTTTCCCTGGTTTGGCGCAGAAGTAGGTAGGTACTTTGCTGCCTCTTGGGGGAAATGTGAACATAATCGAAGGGGAGCAGCTGGTGAAACTCGTCATATAGAATTTGGGATGCTTTTTATCTGGTACAAACGTTTCGTTCCCACAGTTGAGTGCAACTAATAACCCGTGGTTATAATGCTACAAGAACTGACTTCAAATTGGGACAAATTTACATTTCAAACGTTGCACATAATTTATTCAAATTTTATCCCACTTCAAAAAGCGCCAAAATATAAATGATGTTTGCGAAATTACATTTTGCCAATTCAACCTGAGCTTCGTTGAATTGAGGGAACCAAAACCCTTTGCGGTGGGCTGGTGTAAATGATCAACAGAAAAGCGCTCCACTATTGGACACATTTAGAAACGCTCCAGCTAGCTCTTAATGGATGCCAGGTATGCCGGTTTTCCACACCTACACACACAGATTGTGACAGCAACAAAATCAAATGCATATATGCACATCAAGAATAACCGAACTTGTTAGCTTTCAACTTGATTCCTAATTTGTACAACTTGTACAGGGAACAAAATTTCACCAAACTTTGCCATTCCCGTGCTGTGAACGCTCAGAAAGTATTACTTTTTTTGGAATTGTTTCCGACTGTTTCATTTCTATGTCGGAGCACCGAAAGTTCTCATGAATTCATTAACATAGATGAGACCCAAAAATATACGGTGCAAGCATTCTCTCGAATCCATCCCTCGGATTTGCAAAAAACTTTTGTAATACATTTTAATTATACTGCAATTTGAATGCTAACTTTCGTAGCGCTTGTTTTACAAGCAACTGAAAAATTATATACAACATATTACTCGTCTCAGAATTTGTTGCTAAGCATTCCTTGATGGCTACGAACATGTATGTAAACTTTGTTTAATTATTCGAACCTGTATGGTTGAACATGAGAAACGTTCTGTAGAGCGAGTTATTAGACTAAAAAGCTTTTTTTTCGAAACAAACTGAACAAACAAATGCTTTTACAAATATACAACATATGTTATTTGATACAAAATTGATCAGTGACATATTGATTGGAATCTCAAAAAAAGTGGATGTGGAATAGCCTGAATCGAGCCAATTCTGGTTCAATATTATCAATTCAACTTATATTTAGTAAATCAGTATTTCAAATTTTCAATCATTAAATATAACGCATTTGCCTGATACTCGAGATAAACAAATTGCCGTAATTTCATCACCTCTTCTGTCACATCCGATTATGTTGTACCCTACCGAATTCTGTGAATTTGAGTGGAAGCCATTGCTTCCGAAGTTTGCTTCACCTTTCCATTTCGTTTAGTCGGATTCAAGAATCCACAAATTCATTCCCAACGATGGAAGTCTCGGACTCGTTCAGAGGAGGGTTCCGTTTGCTTGAGTTGGCATCGATAGGAAGGAAATTTTCAATTTATAATTTGTCGCTAGGCGGGCTTCCATGAGAACAATTACCGTAATAAAGGACGTGAAAATATAATTTAACCTTCACCGGTTGTTTGTGTTGCCTTTGGGGAAGGCCGAAGTCGTTGGAGCGATCATCGGAGAGGTTTTCTCGGATGCCTAAATCTTCCCTTCTCCATTAGGTGCGTTCTTCTGCATTCGCAGACCCCCCCCCCCCCCATCCGAGGAAAATATGCCTTATCGCGAAGAAAACGGAAAAATAAATGAAGTGCTTTTGATTTCTGAAAATTACAGAAACCATTGAAAGCTTGGATCTGGAATCCATATGTTATGAGCTCATTATAAAGAAACTAATAATTATATTCCACAAGCGCGCAATATTTAAGCAATTATTTCAATGAGAACGAGTCAAATTTTTGAACTGGAAATTTTCCAAAAGACATACCATGAGCGAGAAGTATGGCTTCTGAAAATTAAGCGAACTATGAATGATTGCTCATTTCAATTACGTTCAACTCCTTCCAAGATTGTTCCCTATTTTTCATCGGAAATTAGTGTTAATCAACTGAAAAGATCTAGTAAACAAATGAGTCAACATACATATATGTTCACAGTTTGCCTCCATCCGAATATACCGTTTAGAACATAGTTCGGTTGATGATGGTTTGTGTCAATATTGGTATCTATTTATGAGGACAAAATATCTCCTGGAGGCATGGAATGAGCAAGTCTGTTTCGAAAGTATGTCAACACACAACTTGACGATGATATTACTTCACCATAACCGTTTACTGATACTGCACATAAGGCTGTCTTCTATTGGTAGGTGAAGGGAGTTGCTTTTGCTCCCTTTCTATGATCCATAAATATCTGTTTGCACAGGTAAGTGTTTGTTGAGTGTTCGTTAGAAGGATTCATGAATCGTTAGTTTGTGTTTATTTCTTCTATATGCCATAATGATAAAAATAAGTGTAAATAAATGAATCTAATCATTGAACCATACTGAATGAGAACCATATATCACTCAAGTGGAGTTTTTATGTTTTTTTGTAATATACTTTCTGGGTGGATGGCTGATTTAATTAGTCAATTCATATCGCTATCATATTCAATATAATTTTCAAGGAAATATGTACACTAGAAGGATTTAATAAAAATCAAAAAGGATCTACATATTGGACTTATTGAGTTGACCTAACATGAAATTTCCTCAACCGATGAATCGTCAATCGAATTAGAAAGTGTTTCATTGAATGATTAATTGAAACTCGAGTGATCTCATCTGATACCTCTCGGGAATATACGATGAGAAAAACTATTTGAGGAAGAAACATGAATGTTGTTTTTTTTTCAAATAATGTTGTGCCTTATAAAGAATTAATAAATTCAACCCATACGTGAAGCGGGCCATATTTGATCACCGAAATTTCATCTTTTATCATTTTTTTTGTTATCAAGAAATCAGGAAGTAAAGGGTATATTTTTGGCGTTTTGTTTTTTACAGGAACATTGTTAAAAATAAAGAATTTACTGCTTGTTGTTAAAAATCAATCCTTGATATTTTTTAAAGATTTTTTCATGTAAGTGTTGGCCACGATTACGTTTTAGGTGATATATACGTGAAGTCCAATTGGGATACTTCATATATCGGGCGGTATCTCACCGATTACACGCGGGATGTTGTCGATGCTGGTTTATCGACATACACTAGAGATTTGACATACCCCCACAAAAAAATTGTCAACGGCGTCAAATCCAAATGTTGCATTTGTAATATTTTTCTAAAGAAGTCAATCTCATTGGCTTCAATTTGATATGTCGATCATCTGAATCGGTCCAGCTGTTCAAATTTAGGAATTTGAAAATAAAAATTATTTTTGGAAAAAAAACCGAGAAAAATGATTTTTCGGGCCATCGGTTAACTTTGAAAAATCATTACTCGGAAACGCAAAAAACGACTCTTGAATTTTTGGATATGTTATGTAAAAAAACTCAGCTTTCAAGAAAAAATATGAACAATATATCGTCCTTGGTCCCGAAAGTATTTAAACCAGCTATACTCAACCTGCGGCCCGCCGGGACTTTTTGGTTGACCCACCTGGTGTCATTTTGTTTGTCGGTCATGACTTGTTCTGAATTTGCCTACTTGATACAATGATGTCACACCTAAGACAATAACATCGCACATTGGTATGCTATAAAAGTCTTCGCATTAGTAAGGTAATTTGGTTTGTCCAGTCGAAATAATGATCATGGTTTGCCCACTTTTTTGAATGCTCTAATTCAGCACACCTTTGTCAAATCAGGTATTCGAATGTTTCAAAACATATATGAATAAAATGGTCTTTTTCATGATTTACAGTAATTTTATAGTATATTTTTACGGAATCACATGTTTTGAAGGATTATAAAATACACCTTCTATTGGTGTCAATGCGCCCCTCATTTGAGCAGACTTTTAATCGATTACCAGATGATTATTTCGCACACTGCCATACAAATGAAACACAAATTTCTGCATTATTCGAGAATTAATCAAGCTAACGGAACCAAATTAGGTATATGGAGGTTTTAGCACATTTTAGGTATATAAATTTGGCATGTAGAGGTTTATGAGGAAGAAACATTTCTAAGGTGGTTCGACACTCCTCCCACCTTCTCTAAGTGGTTGGGGGGGGGGTGTTTGGGTCTCACATTCTCATGAAACACAAATATCTGCATAACTCGAGAACTAATCAGGCAAACGAAGCCAAATTTGGCATGTGGAGGTTTTAGGATGCAACAAATGGTCTATGGGTCTATGGTGGTTAGATACCCCTCCGCTCTCTTTTAGGGTGAGCTGCCATACAAATGAAAAACAATTTTCTGCATAACTCGAAAACTAATCAAGCAAATGGATCCAAATTTGGCATGTGAAGATTTTAGGAGGCATGAAACGTTTCTATTGTGAATGGACACTCCTCCCCCGTCTCTACGGGGAAAAGAGGGGAGGGGTCTGTCTTTATTCTATCTTATTTCTGTATCAAACATTTATTACATATAACGGAGAAACATGTTATTTGCAAGTGGTTGAAAAATCTTGAACGAGAATTTTGTCTGAAAATAATCTGATATTATAATGATGAGTTTTGGTAGAAGTACTAGCAATTTTATAGTAAAAGGTAAATTCAACAGGGTCGATTAGAAGATCAATCAATGAACAGTTCTACGATTGGACTCATGAACTTGCGCTTAGTAAGAAAACGTGAATGTTTAAAGGTATTGATAACAAAAAACAAATTTTAATGTGCCGGTGAGAGATGTGTTGGCTCAGTTAGACCTTGATTACATGTCCCAAATATATGTCTTCCTAAAAGCTATCGATCTTCGTGTGTGATTGTCCTTATATCCTTATATTCTCCTTTTCCTTTTCCTTCGCGAGAAATCAAATCCCTTCTTACTAACAATAGAATAAGGTGAAATGTAAATACATATTAGATATAAGATAGGCTTAAGAATTGAGTATGATGAATGTGAGTGCGAATGTGAGTGTGAACATTGTCAACATATCCTTATATCCCATCCTTTTCCTGAAACAAAATGTCACCCTTCTAAACTCGAGCAAACCGCGAGTAATCGGTTCTCTCCTTCATTAACATTAGAATTAATAAAAAATGTTTATATATACTTGTAACTATACAGAAAGGAGTTTGGCTCCTTTAAACTTATGTAACTGAGCCTGTAAAAATAAACGATTTAATAAAAAAGAACAAATTTTGGGCGGGACGAAGTTTGCCGGTTCAACTAGTCCCTCCTAAAACTCAATTTGGTCAATAGTAAAAACGGAAGAATAAAGAAGTTTACATCATATCAAAAAACTATTCTGGTCAGACCGCTCTCCGTAGTGAACTGCACCTTGAACCAACAACCAACCCTCACGTTCATGATTGGCGTCTTCTTGGGTGCCATGCGATAATGTCTTAATCAGAAGTATGGAAAGAGAAACATGAGTTGTTATTAATTGGTTCATAACATGAAACTGTGAACATGTTTATGTAAAATGGTAATCAGGTGTTACACATGCGAAAGGGCTCTAGCGACTTATCGATTGCTGTGGCATCAAAGAGCAAGCTTGTCAAAATTGGTAAATGAGGGATTTCGCGCCAATTCCTCTATGAAGTTTTTGCAGAATTTATTGAAACTATGTGGGTGTGAAGAGCATTCTTAACAACATGACCAAATATGAATCCTATCCTTACGACACCAACAGTTTCATTTTCATAAATCTTTCTCTGGCATAATTTGAAAATGTGAGCCTAGCTGAGCTGCAAATACCCTTATTTCTCGAAGACTAAAGGGCGAACACGAAATTATTGCGACACATTCAACAGGGCATAACTTTTTTACCATTGGGTAAAAATCAACCAAATTTTGCACACTTTCTCATTGATGTGTATTGTCTACATGCTGTCAAACTCGAAGTCGTGTTTTTCGATTCAACGAAAATGGAGGTGAACCAACGCGAGTCGAGAGAACAAATTCTTTCCAAACACCTGGAATTTCCTGACCTGTGCACCGGCAGTTGGGAAAAATGTTGAACATTCACCATCCAACCGTCTCCAGAGTATTGAAGCGGTTCCAGGAGCGGTTGACGTTGGACCACGGCAAAGGAGCTGGAAGAAAACCGGGACCGAAGGACAAAAAGACGGAGGAAAAGGTGAAGCGGATGATTAAAGCAAATCCCAACGTCTCAAGCCGTGATTTGGCTAAAAAGATCGGCATGTCGCAGAGCTACGTCCAGAATGCAAAGAAGAGAGCTGGATTACATACATACAAGGTACAGAACTTCCCAAACCGCGATGAGCGGCAACAATCGACGGCTAAAACTCGGGCACGGAAGCTCTACGTGAAGATGCTGACAAAATATGGCTGCTGTGTGATGGACGACGAAACGTATATAAAAGCCGATATTAAGCGAATTCCGGGGTAGCAAGTTCGATGTGGACGACAAATTTAAGAAGAAGAAAATGTCGAAGTTCACCTCCAAATATCTCGTTTGGCAGGCCATCTGCTCTTGCGGACTGAGGAGTGAGCCTTTCGTGACAAATGGCGAGATCTACAAATCTGAGAGCCTCGAGAAGCGCCTTTTGCCGTTCTTGCAGCAGCACGACGAAGCTCCGCTATTTCGGCCAGATTTGGCATCATGCCACTATTCTAAAAGTGTCCTGGAGTGGTATGAGGCCAATTCTGTCCATTTTGTTCCAAAGGACATGAACCCGCCAAACTGTCTGGAGCTGCGCCCGGTGGAGCAGTACTGGGCAATAATGAAGCGGGAACTTCGGAAGAGCAAGAAGACAATCAAAGACGAGAAGGGCATGTTAAGAAAATGGAAAAATGGAGAAACAGGTACCGGATGACACTGTAAAGACTTTGATGGAGGGCATCAAGCGAAAATGCGTTCATTTTTACACTCAAGGCTCCATCGATTAACTTTTCTTTTGATTTTTGAAGTAAATATATGTATAAAACTACCCTAAAATTTTGGTTTGATTCTAAACATTATAAGAAAATTGGCATGACATTTTCGGTGTCGCAATAATTTCGTATTCGCCCTTTATACATGTTGATACCTTGCTCGAGCATTGCATGATATCGACACATAAATCCTTCAACGAACAAACATAATGCTCGTTAATGCTGAGGCAAAAACGTACCTACTTCTAGCGAGAACGCCTTTTCTTGTGAACAACAAAAGAGGTGCCTCTGAGAAGCACTTATTTGCATGACTGCTCATGTGTTAATTATTGTATCAGCTCGATATCAATCCCCTAACAATATGTTTGGATAAGATTGTTACAAGAGTTGCTATCGCTGCTTTCTATTTCCATTGCAAATCACACGTTTCCACAGAACCACAGGAAGACCTCTGGGGGTTTGCTGGGAAAGTATTATCAATACTTGTTGAAGCGAAGCAAATTGTTCAATCAAATGCAAATCTGTAGCCATGTCCAATCGGGGTTCTGATTTAAACTTCAATCGCCGCAAAATGGACACAGCGCTGCGGATCTAATTGGGAAATAATCTGGAAACAACATGGTGATTGCCAATCATGTTTCTGTGGAGATTGTGCAACTATTGATGTTTGATTTATTTTCCGCGTTGCAAGCGTAGCCCTGATGTATGATATTTGGGTCATTACACTCTGGATTGTATCATTGTAGTATCGGGTTCTTCTTACATTGACGAGATTCCTAATTTATAAAAATTTCTCAGAAATGGTACAAATACATAGTGTGAGGTTAATTTTATCCTCGAGACAATAGTGGAAAAATCTGTTCCAACTCATTGAATATGCAATCAGCTAGCAAAATTTGCTTTGCTGTTTCCATGGATAAAAAATACTCTAAGTTTCCGAATCCAGCATCACTCCTCCCACTCCCAAGTCGACGCTCACTCGTCTTGCAGACAGTAATAAATTGTCTTTCTATATTCATACGGTTCACTGCAGGAACCGTTCATCGGATCCTGTTTCTGCTACATATCATCTCGCCCTCGTCAGGAGTCGAATGGAGTTCCGCTCCACATTCGGTCTGATGCGCCTCCAACTTTATATTTATTCCATCAGCCACATATATGCTGCTTGGCAACAGTTGCAATTCTTGGGAACGAAAACAATATCCGAACTGAAGTTAAAATTGGTAGGAGAAAGTAGGGTTGATGGTTTCATTCAAGTTGAAAAATCTCTTATATTCTCATGTGAAACAGCAGTGGACTGTATGCAGTAGCAAACTGCGTTTATAAAACTCACAAATGCAACAAACTATTGGGAAAAGCAGAATTGAATTTGAGATGTGTTTTTCTTGTGCCTCTTAGAATTCCGGACGCAATTTGTATGCTATCATAAATAGATTCTGGCGTCAATATGTAACAATGACAGTTTTGACGTCGGACTACGTCTTTCATTAAATTTGCTACGTAAACTCCACCCTTGCAAAAAAAAACTGCGCACTCACTAGCGTAAAAATGATGCATCTCCTCTGAGGAAAATTACATTCTTTGCTTGATTGGTGAACACCGTTTGCTGAACGAGCCTTGGCGAAGGATAGAATGCCTTTCTCAAGGCTTGAGTGAGAAGGAGTAGCTGAATGGGAGTTTTCGCGAAGGGACTTTTTCAAGGATAGAGGCGGAAGAACTGAAAAAGTTTAGAGTCTCTATAATTCACCAAGAAGAAGAAGAAGAAGAAGAAGATGGAAAATTTCCACTTCCCGTTTTGTGGTCATTTAAGCAACATCTTTACCGGCTTTGCGTCGAGCAAGAATGAATTATCATTCTCATCCTGCTCATTTTATGTTTCC
Source organism: Toxorhynchites rutilus septentrionalis (assembly GCF_029784135.1). NCBI lineage: Eukaryota > Metazoa > Arthropoda > Insecta > Diptera > Culicidae > Toxorhynchites > Toxorhynchites rutilus. The sequence continues at coordinate 242,856,256 of NC_073745.1, forward strand.
TCTCGAAGTTTCCCCTCGAAGGGCGGGTGCGAGCGAATATTTCACATACTGTGCATCTGGCAATGCAATCAAAATGTCGAGCCATGCCATCGCAAAGCAGGCGTAATCATAATATTTTTGCCTAATTATATAGGGACAATCAAACCATCATCGTCGGCCCACAAGGAAAATTAATCTTCTGCTGGAATGTTATGTGTGATTTAGTTTCCCGTTTCAGCCGCAAAACTGTCTCCACCGAAGATGACTTCTACGCAATACAATTACAACTGCAATTCACCACGCTATCGTCTCTTCGAGGCCAATAATTCTAACAAGAAGAAGAAGAGTGCAAAATAACTATAGGTGTACTAGCAGAGCCGGCAAACTTCGTCCCGCCCAAAATTTATTTTTGTTATCACATCCACATTTTTCTACTAAGCGCACGTTCAATCTCAGAACTGTTGATTGATTCATCTTCTAATCTACCCTTTCAAATATTTTTTTACTATAAAATTTCAGTACTTCTACCAAAACTCGACATTATAATATCAGATTATTTTCAAACACAATTCTCGTGCAGAGTTTTCCGAAAAATTTTAAATTGTCATGTTTGGTTGGAATATGTTTGGTTGAAATATGTGCATCCTTTCCAGAAGAGGAAAGGGGGTCATACCATCATAGAAACATTTTTCGTACCCAAAAACCCTCACGACCTAAATTTGACTTTTGCAGAAGTTTGTGTTTCATTTGTATGGCAGCCCCCTCCCTCAGAGAGAGGGAAGGAGTGTCTATTCACCATAGAAACGTTTCGTGACCCCTAAAACCTTCCCATGCCAAATTTGGCTCCATTAGCTTGATTAGTTTCCGAGTTATGCAGAAATTTGTCTATCATTTGTATGGCAGTCCCTCTTAGAGAGGGGGGTGGAGTGTCTAACCACCATAAAAACATTAATTGCACATTAAAACCTCCATATGCCTAGTTTGGTTGTATTTGCTTGATTAATTCTCGAGTAATGCAGAAATTTGTGTTTCTTTTGTATGGCAGCCCCCCTTTAGAGAGGGGGAGGAGTATCTAACCACCATAGAATAATTTATTGCACATTAAAACGTCCACATGCCAAATTTCGTTTCATTTGCTTGATTAATCATTGAGTAATGTAGAAATTTGTGTTTCATTTGTATGGCAGCTCCTCCTTAGAGAGGGGGTGAAAGTCTAACTACCATAGAAATATTTATTGCACCCTAAAACCTTCATATGCTTAATTTGGTTTCATTTGCTTGATTAATTCTCGAGTAATGCAGAAATTTGTGTTTCATTTGTATGGCAGCCCCCTCTAAGAGAGGGGGGAGGAGTATCTAACCACCGTAGAATCATTTATTCCACCCTAAAACTTTCTCATGTCAAATTTCGTTTTATTTGCTTGAATAACTCTCGAGTAATGTAGAAATTTGTGTTTCATTTGTATAGCAGCCCCCTCATAGAGAGGGGGGATGAGTCTCGAACTATCATGAGACCCCAAAAACCCCTACATACCAATTTTCATGTCGATCGGTTCTGTGGTTTCAGAGTCCGTGAGAATCAGATAGACAGACAGACAGACAGGAATTCATTTTCATATACAGTTGTGTTCAAAATAATAGTAGTGCTGATTTAAAATCTGAAATAAGATAATAATTTGTAATTAGCGCTTTGCTCCGAATTTTCTTCATAGTGTATTTTGAACAGAGTTTCAATAGAACAAGTGTTGGTTGCAAGATTTCATTTTATTATTCAATAAAATAATCATTTGTTCAAAAAAGTTAGTGTTCAAAAAAATAGCAGTACTTCAGTCAACACCAGGAAAACATGATTAAAATGATGAAAGATTTCGAAGTTGTTCTGTAACATGATTATCCACCTTAGTACTTTGTAGCGTAGCCATTATTCTTAATAACAGCAGCACACCGTTTCGGCATAGAGTCCACAAGTGCTTGGCAGCGAGAATCAGGTATTGCAGCCCACGAATCACGAATTACAGACCATAATTCTTCAACATTTTTTGGTCTGGCTTCAGAAACAGAGTGTTTGACATCTCCCCACAGATTTTCAATAGGGTTTAAGTCTGGAGACCGCGCTGGCCATTCCATAACCTCAATATTCTTTTCCTTAAACCACGCCTTAGCACGTTTGCTCGTGTGTTTAGGATCGTTGTCTTGCTGCATCACCCATTTTAGTGGCATTTTCTCCTCAGCATAAGGTAACATAACCTCACTGAGTATCTTGATGTAGCCATGTTGATCCATGATGCCTGGTATGCGATAAACTGGCCCGACACCGTTGTACAAAAAACTTCCCCATGTCATAATTGTTGCTCCGCCGTGCTTTACCGTCTTAACCGTGAACTGCGGTTGATATTCCGTATTGCGTGGATGTCTCACATACTGACGACATCTTTTGACCCGAACAAAACTATTTTGGACTCATCCGTCCACAAAAGATTACGCCATTTTTCTTTCGGCCAATCGTTATGCATTTTAGCAAATTTGAGGCGATTCGAAACATGACGTTTTGTCAACAATGGTACCTTCCGAGGACTACGTGCGTATAGTTTGGCTTCCTTCGTCGTCTGACTGTAACAGTGCTCACAGTTAGGTCTAGTTCATCTTTGATCATATTAGAAGACAAAGTTGGATCAGTCCGTGACATCTTGATGATTCTTCGATCATTTCTTTCAGAAGTGCAACATTTCCGGCCACGAGTTTCCAACTTGTCTTTCCATCTCAAAGCATTGCTTATCATTTTGGCCGAGCACCCCGTTGTTTGCTGTACTTGTCTGTAAGTTTTGCCTTGATTTATCAACGTTTTGATAAAATTGTGCTGCTCCTCAGAGCAATGTTCCCGCGACCCATTTTCTGCAATACAAACAAAACAAACATATTTTCCTGCACATATCTTAATTTTTATATACTTACCGACTAACAAAATAGCAAAACTTGTATAAAACTCCAAATGGAAACAAACTTTGTTTGAAATCGTTTTTCGCTGCTATTTTAAACAACGCGAAACGGACTCAGTCGGAAGTGTCAAATGAAATATACACTGAACGAAATTGTATTGCTATAAACAATATGGGTTTTGAACGGGTGATGACACCTTTATATATTCATATGATTAGTTTATAACATCAACCATCCATACATGAATAGTGTTAGAAATTGCCACCGGACGGGATTCTTTCCGAAATAATAATAAATAGTTACGAGACACGTTTTATTATTATTTTCCTGTGAATGGTACATTTATGTCTTACACTTTATACTGATTGTTGAAATCTAATCATTGACTCACGTTTAATGCGTTTCTATGTATGATCGAATCGTATTCCGTTTCGAAGAGAATAGGTCGCAGTTATTCCACTTTGTCTGATATGTCTGTACTTTAATTATTTTAATGTAAGTAGGTTTTCAATACGTATAATAGTTTGAGTTTTACCAAATTCAATAGCAAATCTGTGGTACCAAACTAATTCATGTGTTGAATTCACTAGAATATGAAAATTATTGACTATACATTAAACTTCACGTGAATGCATTGTACCTACATTTATTAGAATAATGAATTTTTACAGCATGTATAGAATAGCTTAGTTTAATTTTCAATATAATTATTTCCTACGGACAATTCTCGTTTTACCGCGATTTAAGTTTCTCTCTATGTTTTACTTCCTTTTTCTGTTATCTGTCAGTGGAACCACGGTCTTTCAAGTAAGGTGTATATAAGTTGATGCGGTGGTATGCGTGATGATTGAATCAACCACAGTGGAGGCGTGTTGGCATGAACGCCAACAAATAGTAATAATAATATAGAAATAGCATTAGGCGCTGCTATTATTTTGAACACAACTGTACATAGATTTACATTAAGCCGCTTCAAGCCTCCAGTGTTTGGCTTTGTGTGTGTTGCTTGTTTCCGTTGGATGAAACTTTTAATTTGTGCATATCCTGTGCTTTTGAATAGCACACCTTCGCTACTTTTAGTTGCCATTTATACGAGAGTCGTTCCAAAAATAAGTTTCAGTGCCTCAGAAATCGCGGAAATATAAAGTAAGGACAAAACACAAGGTGATTTTCGTAATCTACGTTTTATTTTCTATTTTTCTACATAATCGCCGTAACGTTCGAGGCATTTTTCATAGCGTGGCACGAGTTTTTCTATTCCGAGCACTAAGTGCGTAGGGTCCAACTTTTTGAAATACGATGTAACTGCGTCACGAATTTCTTCAGTATTATCGAATCGTTGACCGCCGAACGCCTTTTTCGTCACCGGGAATAAGTGATAGTCGCTAGGGGAGTAAGGAGGAAGCTAGAACATTGTCCATTTGAAATTTTTCGATTGCTCTTGAGTTACGCGAGCAGAATGGGGCCGCATTATAGTGGATGAGGAACACTCTTTTCGTCAATAAACCTGGTCTTTTGTTCTTAATCGCGGTTTTTAATCGGTCCATAACTTCACAATAGTACGGTGATGAAACAGGCGTTCGGCGATCAACGATTCGATAATACTGAAGAAAATCGTGACGCAGTTACATCGTACTTCAAAAAGTTGGACGCTACGCACTTAGTGCTCGGAATAGAAAAACTCGTGCCACGCTATGAAAAATGCCTCGAACGTTACAGCGATTATGTAGACCAATAGAAAATAAAACGTAGATTACGAAAATCACCTTGTTTCTTGTCCTAACTTTATTTTTCCGCGATTTCTGAGGTACTGAAACTTATTTTTTGAACGACCCTCGAACGTACATCAGCTCCATTGAAATTGCCTGACGTATCGTTGGTTTCCTAATTTATGAACGGGACCCAGCAGCTATAAATTTAGAATTTGAACGAAAATAATATTGAGTTTTCATTTTTATACCCCACGACAAAAATATGTTTCTTTTCGATACACTGAACTGGATTGAACATTATCAGTCGAAATGAATGTTTTCAAAGATTTGTTATCCGAAATCAGATATATTCATCACATATAACTCTCGGAATGATTTCTAATTTCGACACATTATATTGACTCAATCATAGCGCCAAACTGAATAATATACATCCAGTTGAAACGTTTGTGCAGTTTTGATACAGAGACGACAAAAAGAGAAAAATAAATCTGGCGGTCACTCTATTCTGCCAATCGATAATAAATTGATTTAAAGTGACATTTATGGCGATTTATTGCTGGTGGTCAGCTTTCTCGTTTGTAACACAATCCCGGCTGGTCTGGGCTCAGACAGGATTATCTCAGACGATTTTCGAGAAAAAGCTGCAGCACAGTAAAGACTGCGTGTGAGATAGACTATCCTGTGTGAGTTTGCGTGAGCCAGAAAAGTATGTCCATAAGGCAGACTGTCCCCAACCGCTCCTCACCCTGCTCGGATTCGAACAAAGCGGTGGAGACGCTGTACAAAACATATTGAAAATTCTAGTCCGGAAAATCAAATATGTTTTCCCAAGCAAACCACGATTCGGTCCAACGGCGGGAAATGCTTCGATTGGGCACTCAGGACCAAAAGGAAATCACACACGTGATGAAGACATTTCCGCACAACACGCAGTGGGATGAAAGTGAAAAAAAGACACTGCGGTATATTTTATGAGCTGTAAAATTGATAAATCGATTCACATCCGGATAATTACGGCTACTGGGTTCATCCATCGAGAAGACCCTTGAGAGAAAACGTTTACTCAGTAAAGCCACTGAAAACAGTTCCTTTAAAATTGCTTACATCGGGAGCAATCAAAGAGAAGCCGATGGTATTGAAAATTGCGTTTCATGGCCATATCATAACCATATCAAAACAGTTGAAGATCATGGAATGCCATTAATAATGTCCTGGGTGTAAGTTCAGAATTTAAATTGTTACATGTGTCTTGTGAGGACCCACTCTTTTGTAGTGGATTTAATTAAGTATTATTCGCATAGTCTACGCACTGGAGCATGAAAAATAAAGCTGCATAGAACTCACTTCCGAGATTGCGAGAAATGTGTCAAATCGCCATGGCTACGCGTTATATTGGTGAGCGGGAACTCCCAGTGGTTTCACATCAACCGATGACTCTTACGCTCGGAAAATCCTGCAACACTACAAAGGAGAAATTTTCTGATCAAAGGCAAGTAAAATGACACTTTCAGCAGCACTAAACACCGAAACGAGCAGCTTCAAAAGTTTTGTTGTTTCCGATTCTCCCCCAATTCACCGGAACCTTCTCTAGCAGGTAAGCAGAAAATAGAACTAAATTAAAAACAGCTTGGAAATACACCGGACGGGGTTTGTCTCCTGTTATTGGCGCTTGGTTTTGTTTATTTGCTCCCGGAAGGTCGCTCTAAATCGTTAAAGTAGATACAAATAAATAATGTCGTCGTCAGACAAACCACTGTTGCTTTCGAAGCAAGGACGCAGCTCTGTTACTCCACCTCCCTTGATCTGGGGGAAAATTGTAGAAGGACGAAGCAGACAGAACGAAATGATCACCGCCAACGAACAATTCATTTCAGGTTCAATTGTTTTAGTTTTCAATTAAATTTAAATTCCAGACACAACACAATTTAGACGAATGAAACACGGTGCTGTTTCGCACGGCAAACAGTATGTTGCATTCAGCACATTCCATCGACTGCAGATTACAGCATCCATTCATCAGAGTTTGTCACAATACCATAGAGTTGGGGTCAACGCAGAGCTTTCTTCTTCACAGCGAGGAAACAATTTGGGGAAGCAGAGAGATAAAATTACAGATTCGTGTCCCATTTCGGGGAATGTTCAATATCTGTTCACTATTCAATGATTATTTTAAATATATTTTTTCCACCTCGACTGACCAATCGATTAGTTCTTCAAGTTCTATTATATCTCTATAGAAACATAGATTTTTTTTCTCTATTATAGTGATTTTCAACACATTTCGGCTGGTTCCTCACTTTTACTTCCATTTTTGGAAGAATGTCGGGAGTAAGATTTGAACTCGTGATCTCTGCGTGGGAGGTATGAATGTTACCACTACGCCAGATCGCCTCCAATAAACATAGATTCCATATCGTATTAGGTCAAACAGAATTATTTTGTGTCGTTTTCCATATATTTATCCAGGTAATCGCAATTACAAGAAATAAAAAAAAATGAAACTCTATTGAATGACAATCGGATTTGTTTCACTTTTGACGTAGAACTACGTCTTTCAGGAAGGGTGCCAAATCAGAAAACAGGTCACGTTTTTATGAAATAAAGTTAACGTTAATAACTATTTTCACTGTGAACAAATTCTCATTATTTGCATACCAATCGAATTGGAAATTCTCTAAGATTTGTTTGATACGCTATACATTACAATTTGCTAATCTCAAAACGGTTTAAATTCATGAAAACTGGAAGAACTTCTTACTGCCAAGTTTCGATTGGCCCGATTCATGGTTTTCCCAACACAGACTTCAAAATCGATGTACTTTTGGAAATCCGCTTTGCAAATATACATGCAAGTCGGGGGGTATTTTTGTTCCCACCGAGCTGTGTTTCCCTAACACGGACTTCAAAATCAATGTGCCTGGGGGAATGCGCTTTGCGAATACATGCAAGTTGGGATATTTTTTGGTGTTGAGTACTTTTGTACTCGCTTGTCGTTGAGCAGACCGGAAATGCATTTTTAAACTGAGAAGCCTAGAAGAATCGTCATTTCAGATACTAGAGGTGAATGAACTTTTGCGGTTCGAAAACTACGTGAAGATGAGATGTGCAACAATTTCAGAGGAAAATGTGAAATACAATTATCGTTTGATTCCATTCACATATTTTGGTAGTCCTAGGCATCATATCAAACGTAAAATGACGTTCATCAAATTTATTTGTAACGAAGAACATTATATATTACAAAAATGTCGATGCATTCTAAAATAATATTCGAAGTGGTAAACCAGTGGATTGCATAATGTAATTGCGTAGTTCTACGTCGAAAATATGCGGTCGTGTCCTAGATACAACCCTTTACAATTTTTTCTCCGGTTCTTGTGGCAAAATTAGAGTGAGGGAATTTTTTATTACACTATCATTTTGCGCTCGAGATATGTGTTCCCCACTAGCTACCACTCAGAATGTTCATTTTGAAATAATATAACTTTTCCACTGCAACTGGATCCAAGTGGAGTGGGCCTAAAAACCACGATGTCTGAAAAGTTGTGGCAAAAAGTTTGTGGTAGTATGTGTGGGTATACATTCCCTGTGGCCTGTCTGCACTGCGCCAGACCTATATGAGCAATAAAGTTCAATCTATCAATTTGATGTCAGAACCCTCTCACCCAGAAGTGGAAGGAACCGAAAGGGTGTTCGAGCGAGAGGCAATATTATTTACTGATTTGAGGAAAACATCCGGATCGAGGCGATGCGTAGAATGAGTTCCACGCTACAAAAACTTTTATCGAGTTGAAATTGGTTAGTTTGTACAACAAATTTGCTCACGTTCCTCCCGACTGTGGTGCGGGAAGTGGCTGTAAGAAGTGCATGTTTCAATTTAATGGTGTTATCAATTTCTTTTCGCAGTTGTCTTTCAGATTCGATTCATTGGTTTTTTGATTTGTGTTTTATTGCTGCTGTCGATAACTATTCCATTGCAGTGATATTGGTTTTTGTGCTGATACAATGTTGATTTGTTTCCATCTAATTTATTATTGGTTCTGATGTTTACCTTTCAATTTTACTGTCAATATTCTAACGATTATTATTTTTAACTTTTAGTTCAACTTCCAGACAATAAGAATCTAATCTCGACTGGAATTATGTTAAATCGTTTACCCAATTGTTACATTTTATATGCAAAACTACGATCACCGTCACCAAATATCGTTTTCTGTTCCATTCAGTTGTCCATCTAATTCGCACTTACTATTTGACCACTTCTTTTATACTTTTGGTGATATTCTTGATTCCACTTCAAACGGAATAGCAGTAGGTCTTTCTCTTATGCTAAAATTACGAACGGTTCTTTCCAATGGTACGTACAGCACTTTGTACTTCTGGTACAATTTATGATGAAATTTTCCACTAATTTACTCAAAACTTTAATCGTTCGGCCCATAAAAACCGCTGAATGTATCAACATGAATATTCGTTGGGGTTGCCAAGTTTCGATTGGCCCGATTCATGGTTTCCCCAACACAGACTTCAAAATCGATGTACCTTTGGAAATCCGCTTTGCAAATATACATGCAAGTCGGGGGGTATTTTTGTTCCCACCGAGCTGTGTTTCCCTAACACGGACTTTAAAATCAATGTGCCTGGGGGAATGCGCTTTGCGAATACATGCAAGTTGGGGTATGTTTTGGTGTTGAGTATCTTTGTACTCGCTTGTCGTTGTGCAGACCGGAAACGCATTTTTAAACTGAGAAGCCTAGAAGAATGGTCATTTCAGATACTAGAGGTGAATGAACTTTCGCGGTTCAAAAACTACGTGAAGATGAGATGTGCAACAATTTCAGAGGAAAATGTAAAGTAGGTCTTTCTCTTATGCTAAAATTACGAATGGTTCTTTAAAATGGTACGTACAGCACTTTGTCCTTCTGGTACAATTTACGATGAAATTTTCCACTAATTTACTCAAAACTTTAATCGTTCGGCCCATAAAAACCGCTGAATGTATCAACATGAATGTTCGTTGGGGTTTTCGGCTAAAATTATCTGTTTACATTAGTACTCAGGGGAAGTGGGGAGAAAGTGGTCACCCTAAGGAACATGTCAATGTCCTGTGTTCACACACCACTTCAATTTCCGTTTTGCTAAAAATAAACATATTGTTGTTCAAGGTAGCAAGCGGTTTTTATTTTGAAAATAGAAAATAGTAGATTTTTCATTATTAGAAAAAAAAACCTTGAAAAGTCGAACATTTTTTGGTGAGGAGGTAAAGTGGTCACTCGCACATATCATGCTAGAAGGGATAGATATGTGTGTATTTTCTTATCCAAATTTTTTGAAATCATTATTCAAAAAGAAGGTATGAAATGAGCTAGGCCTATTTACCTAAGCCATACGTACGAAAACGTAGTAGGAAACACATAACGTTTTTCATAATGAGGTTTGGTTTTGGTTGGGATGGCATATTTTTCCTGGGTCAAAATCACAAAAGATACCCCTTTTGAAAACCGAACATTGTCAGTAGTCATCATCAACTGACCACTTTACCCCCAAACAACAATGTAATTTCTATGAGAAATAAACGCTGAAATTGAACAAAATATCTGTTCACCTCTCCTAGAATATGTGAACAGTCGTTCAAACTGTTGATTTGTCGAAAATATCAGGTCAAATAAACTAAATTCCACTAGAAATTACTTTAGTATTTCAAACACTTTTTCAAAATCGATGTAAAAATAAAAAATAAAATGCGTACAGAATTTCATGGAGTTTTCAATAATAATATATATATTACCCTGAAACTAAACCACACTATCAGCGACGGTTCAGGTGTGGTTATAGTGGTTTATGTATGCGGTATGCGGTATGAGGGAATTTATTCTGTAAAAAAATAGGATATGCGAAATGTAAGTTTGTTTAGATTGACTCTATACAATATCGACGGTATATCATTTTTTTTAAGAATAATTGGATTTCATCAGATTATTTCTATCTATAGTGTCATTGGCAGTGCGCTCTTTAAAATCAATTGACAAACAAGCATATTTATATTCATTCTCTTTATTGCTTTTCAGTCAATTTTTCCACAGCCAACTTCACACTTAAGCCACTTTATTTGATATCTGATATAGGGGTATTATTGATTGATACTCACTATGGGTTTGATGAGTTTTATAACTTTTGAGTCATCCAGTCACTTCAGTAGAGCTGAAATCGTGAAAAATTTTAATGTCAAATGTTTTCAAATTGCATGAAATGTCGAGATCTACTGTCATCTCGAATCTTTTTTGTCAAAAATTGACACTATGGAACTCAGTCGTTTTTTAGGATTACAAGGTATTATTACTAACAAAGATAATAAGAAAAATTGTCAAAGTATTAAACTCCCGGCCCCGTGAGGCTAACGTCATATGAGCCTTGATTAAAATATATATTTTGGAAAAAAAAAGGTAAAACGTATGGTTTGGGGTGCCAATGAAAATGGGCATCTCGAATTTTCATACGGGACTTACTGCGAAATGTTAATTTGCTCTATATCCTATGCAAAATTTTAGCTCAATCGAACTTCACTTTCATGTGTCACAGATGTCAGAATTTGAGTTTTTTAAAACCCCTTTGGGTGATTTTTCGGTCTTAGAAAAACTCAAATTTTGACATCTGTGACACATTTGAATCTGTACCATCTGTACTTTTTATTTATTCCAAAAAAACTGTACCATATTTGTAAAATATTCGTTGTAGAGAATAATCTATCTAATTAGCATGAATACAATACTCATTTATTTATTACAAATAGTACATTTACATTTGCAAGTCATTCGTGTGTTTGATGATGATTATACCGTTCTGAATCATATTTCGGACGCTTAAGGCATATGATGCAGAAAACAGATCCAAACTTTATGCACAGGTATTATTTGGTTGATATTCTAAGTAAATTACTTCAATATGCCTTAAAGCTTTCTACTTTGGTACCTATTTAATTGAAAACTAAAAAATAAAATGCTTTTCAAATGAAGCGAATAAGAATCAAACTTCGGACACTAAATCAAATTTCGAACAGATTGAATTCAAATTTCGGACACTTTATTTTGTAATTTTTTGGACGAAAATTACATTACACTTGATTATATTATATAGTCAACTGCGAAACACTTACAAAGCAATCACAGTAAACTGTTAACGATGATGAGAACCAGTCTTCCATGTTTCACAAAAAACACTGCGTCCGGAATAAACATGTCCACGCTGCTGTTCACAGTTTTGTGTTTGAGTACAAACATGATTTTTTCGTACCTATGTTAGAAAATGTGACATGTTTGTATTCGTGGTATGTTTGGACATACGATGTTTAATCCGAATGTTTCACATGATGTTCGAACATGGTGTACAGTATCTCTTGCATTTTCACTCCAAGCACCGGCAGTGCGTAGAGTAGAAGAAGCGAATCGGACACCACACCACCACCACTCAACGCGTGGTGTGTTGGTATGTTGACATGGAAAAAATGCTTTCCTTTCATGACAATGGATGCTTCGTCTAAAATATTGGGCAAATAAAATAATCCTCTTTTTCTGTTCTGAACAAAATAAACATCGATTGATATGAGAGTTTTTCACATTTGATATCATTATTTAGTGCACGCATCAATTTATATATTGAATTCATGTAACAATCTATTAAGCTATTATTAACTATTTGAACAAGTACTAAAATTGAATTAGTCAGCAGTGACATGTTAGGCGTGACGTTAACCACTCGACCACGGGAGCAACAATTTTGGCTGGATCTTTGAATACAAATGGCCAATACTGCTTGTTCGCGACGATCGCGACCCGAGCTATAAAACGAGCGGAGAAGAGGAGAAGAAAGGATGATGCAATCGCATGCACACATAGCATATGTAGTGCAGTGTAAGTGTAGCTTTTAGTTTTTTCCTTCATTCAGTTTGTGATAACATCGAGAAATTAATGGTGTGTTTTAGCCGCTGAAATTTCTCTGCTGGTTCTGCTGTGTGCCGCTGAAGGTTGCATCTAAAACTAATTTTTGGGTATTTATTTTTTTGGTCAGCATTTGTACGACGTCGCCCGCTATGCAGTCGGCTCCCCAGACTTTAATTGCCAACATGCACGCAAATAAATAGAAAGCTTCTTTCTATTCAGAGAATGTTTTCTTTGAACGAAACCAAGGATTATTTAATCAGACTTGCAAAATGTGCATGAACGATCTATAAAATTTTACTTAGTCGCGGCAATACATACACACACTCTTTACAGATACACGGGCTGAAGGTTGTGCAGTCCACTGATGATTCAACAAGAGCCAAAGGTTGTACCGCTCATGACAACTCTACACGAGCTGATGATTGCGCCGGCTAGTGACCATTCTATCTTGGATTCCTCGAGTCGAGAAAGACGCACCACGCTAGATATGGGGTACAGACTAGGGGGGCGTTGCTGATTAATGGTCAGCTGCATCCCAATAGGAAGTATCCCGTGTCGGGCACACGTACAGAGCACTGAAGACTGCAACATCCCAATTATGAGAACACTTGTAATACTAACCTCGAGCCAACCGCGAGTAATCGGTTTCATATTACTAACATAGTTGTAAGCAAACATAGTCAAAATATTGAACTCCCGGCCCCGTTAGGATGACGCCATATGAGCCTTAATAAAAATATATATTAAGGTGCATGAACTTATAGCCTCTTAGTTCGTGCAATTTTTGAAATGCGAACTAAATTTCAAGTTCGTTTCTGTGAAAAAGTATTCTACGAAGAAATGTTTTGGGATGAATAATTTCTTTCCGTGTATGAAAAGAAACGAAACGAAAGCAATGAATACTGCGACATCGGGTGATATGTTTGTACATGATGTTCTTGAATTATAAACATAGTGTTTGTTTTCACATGTCTATGTTTGTGTATCATTGTTCGTGTTGGGGATAGACACTCAACACTAGCGAGAATCATGTTCGAATTCAAACAAAAACATGGAATTTTCACATCGCGTGGACATGTGTAAGTGTTTTTCGGAAGACTGATGAGAACTGATGATACACGGGAGAAATATAAATATTTATGAACGGGTAAATTCTACGTGCTCACGCTAAGGAAACGTCAAACACAAACGATAATGAGTAGTGTTGTAAGATTTCTGCCAATTATGTTATAATCCAAATGTAGTTCTCATGTGAAATTATAGTGAAAGGGATAACTCTAAAGAAGCAATTGTGATATTAATTTGATAGTTATATCATCAGTGCATTAAGCATTTGAAGATATTAGAACAAAGTGTCCGAAATATGATTCAGAACGGTACATAGTTTTTCTGAATCTAGATTGTATACTATCATTTAATAAAATTTTTGAGCTGCCGTAACGATGTTTAATCAAATGTTTTGATCTCAAAATACCGTTCATCCTGTCGTCAGAAAAAATAAGGCATAAGTGAGGCATACAAATAGTGAGAACGTCACAAACAACGCATCGAAGCGCCGAAAGCGAGCGAACCGTTACTTTCTTAGGCATCCAGTTTCTGGGAATCGATTTTTATCAAGCGCATCACAAAATTCGAAACTCTCATCATCACGGTCGCACCGTCCAACGCAAATCCTTTCAGACGAGCTTTGTAAGGAATTCCAACCTTATGGAACTGATTAATTATTGCATTGTAAATGCTTTTATGATCAGCAGTACCAAGCGGTATTGCGGCGTAAAAGTCATCATGTACCTTAATGTAGCTTAGTTCAAATGTAAGAAATTTCACACGCGGAAAAAAATCTGTACCAATCTGTACTTTTTGAAGAAAATCTGTACTCTGTACCGTACAGAATCTGTACCAAAAATAAAATCTGTGCCTTTCTAGATAAATCTGTACGTGTGGTAGCACTGTCTGTGACACATGAAAATTAAATCCGGTTGAGTTATATGATAATAAAATGAGAATTGCGTTAAGTTATGTTCTAAATATGAGGAGTATTGAGACATGTAACTTCTGATGATTCTAGTGAGGATAGTTATCACAAAATCATTTCCGAATTTAATTTTCCACATCTTATTTTGAATCTAGGTGTGTGTGTGTGTATGTGTGAGAAACATCAATGCATCGATTCTTTTTCGAATCGCTCGAACTTTTTAGATATTTGAAGAATTAGAAAGCCTTTTTGTGAAGTTGAAATTCAATTATATTTCCACTTATTCAATACGTCTCCCTTTTTGCAGCATTTAAATGTGATTTAGGTTATTTTTGCTCGGATGGTCAGCGAAAATTTGCATATTTATTTTATTTGACAAAGTGATAAGCGAGGTATATATCAACACCTAGCCTCAAGATTGATCGAGTGGTTAACGGTGACAAACTTGAAAAGTGTAACACTTAAGGACCGTATCGTTATTTATGGGTACGCCTTAGAGTCTCCGTCTGAAAAAGACTATAGCTTGTTTTGACAGCTGTTTATTTTTCTCCTGTTGTTGACACAGTTAGCGTTCAGTTAGCATTGTTAAATGATCGTTTTTTCCTAAAAGTGCAATCATGAGAGGGCTAACAGAAGAAAAACGAAAATCCATTGTGACCAGATACTGCTCCGAAACAGGAATATCAATGAGAAAATTGGCGAAGGCGGAAGGAGTAAGCGTCCATGCGGTCCAAAACGCTATCAAGCGATTTGGTATGTATAATACATTGAAGGATCTACCCGGTCGCGGCAGAAAACCTGGGCCATCCAAGCCAAACTTGGATAAAAAGATTTGCAGGCAATTTGAAAGAAAAAAGGAATTATCGATACGGGATTGCGCAAAAAAGTGTGGAACATCAATCGGTATGGTTCAACGTGCCAAAGAACGTAACTCACTGAAGGCATATAGAAAGCAAAAATGTCCCAAACGCAGCCAAATTCAGGCAAGTTCCGTGAAAACCCGTGCCCGTAAGCTTTACGATGGGATTTTAAGCAAACGCGAACTGTGCATCGTCATGGATGATGAAACCTACGTCAAACTGGACTACAAAACTCTTCCTGGGGCACAGTTTTACACTGTAAAGCAAGGAACAGATGTCCCGAACGCGGAGAAGTCAATTTTTTGCGAAAAATTCGGTAAGAAAGTGCTGGTTTGGCAAGCTGTTTGTCAATGTGGCATGAAATCATCTCCTTTCTTCACTCTCGGGAATATGAATGGTGAAATTTACCGGAAAGAATGTCTCCAAAAGCGTGTGTTACCGCTCATCCGAAAGCACACTGGTCCGACACTATTTTGGCCTGATTTGGCATCATGCCACTATGCACGTTTGACCTTGGATTGGTATCGCGAGAATAATGTCGATTTTGTGGAAAAGGAGATGAATCCTCCAAATTGTCCGCAAATAAGACCTATTGAAAAATTTTGGGCTTTGATGAAGGGACGACTGCGGAAGAAGGACAAGGCAGCCGATGACCTTGAGCAGTTCAAAAAGGATTGGATAAATGTGAGCAAACAAGTCGATGAGACGGTTGTCCAGAACCTAATTAGGGACATCAAGAAGCAGGTGCGATCATTGGCGCGAAAATCAGAATCTTGATTATTTTTTACTGTTACTCCTTTCTTTCATTCATAAGATACAATATTTTGATATCAGAACTGAAAAATAAATGCAATATTTGAAATAAAGCTGTGTTTTGAGCGTACCCATAATTAACGATACGGTCCTTAATTGAATCAACGAGAAATTCCGGAGGAAGTGGGCGCTTTCTTCGTGAGAATGGAACTCTCCTCGCCCTGTGTCCCTGATACCGACGACAACCCATTGAAAACGGGGGATAAATTTGACACGTGCCACATCGGAATAAACGGCGGATTTTATCACCGGTTTGGTGATTAAGCAATTTGAATACCAAATTGGTGGAAAGCAAAAAGGGACAAGATAAGATGCTGGGCGCATAGGCAGCCTGTTTAGCAAGGGTAAACATGATTTTCACGGAGGTTAAGTTTTGCCTGAGATATAAATTCTTGCTATTTCAAAGGGTACACATCTGGATGTGGTGGTCCAGCTGTTCCATGTCGATTTTTTCAACTCATTTGGTTTCAGAACTATATTTGGACTTGAATTAAATTAGATTGAATCACTCAAATTATCAATCACGCAGGCAGCAGTTTGATGGTTTCAAAGATTTTCAGAAAGACCTGGTTCAGATAGCTTTTCATCAACATGAATAAACAGTTAGTTTTCTGTTTTTGCATCAACAACACCGTGATAATTGGGTAATTTGGCATCAATTCATAAAATCCGGAAAGTCATGGCTCGGTTTAAGGAATAGTGGCTTCAGATTCTGAACTGGTCAGGTTGTTCACCAGATCAAAACCCGATCAAGATCTTATGAGTAGTGACCAGAGATGCCAACCTTCCTGATTTTTCAAGATTTCCCAGACTTTTTAGCACGTTCCCTGATATCCTGACGAACACTCAATTTATCCTGATTTTTCTGAAATGATCCGGATTTTTCCTGATTTTTGTACTCTTTACATTATTTGTAAAAAATATACTGATTTCCATGTCAAAGTTTTCTGTCATGATAGTTCTCCGGTTCGCACTTGTATATATCTTACATTAAGTTAAATTCTCTAGACGCAAAGCTGTACTTATTTTTTTATCTCTATCCTCAATTGTTTCGTAGCTTTCCAAAACAGTGCTGGAAAATTTCATTAAGCCAGATTGTCTGACGAATTTATGAAATTACAACAAGATTAACCCTTTGCGGTCGGAATTAATTTGTCTTGAGAGAGACCCTATAACTATAATATTATTTTGTTTATACCGAGTATCGTTATCTCTTATTCATAGAAACTCAGTATACATTGGTGTAAAAGGTCGTTCAGAAAAAATGTAAACTATTACATCGTTGAATAAACTATTGAGTAGGATTTTTTGCGATGGTGGCTGAGAGCAGACAAACGATCGCAAAGGGTTATGTTTGAAAAACAACATTCCCTTATTGAGGATAATGTGTATGTAGATGTATCCCCAGAGTTATTAATGTAGGAATACGTTTCAGAGTGTAAATTTACTCAAGAGAAAAATTTAAATCCACAGTTAATATAAAAGGATTTTTTATGTTATTTGTTCCTCTTATTCAAAGTAGAATCATCTTCAATGATAGGACTATGGTAAATATATCTATAACCGTACTAAATATCATAGAAATTAGGAAAAATTCAACAATTCTTCCACTGCTGATATGCTTTCCTCATTTTTTGAGTGAAGATTCATTCCAAAGCATGGACGATGAATTCAGTAAAAATTTGAATATTGATTTCTCTCCAATTTACTGTAGTTATGCTGTAGGTTTTCCGGAAAAATGAAAACCATCAAAAGGATAGACGAAACACTAGTATTTCCGCTTATGCGAGGATTTATACCAAGCTTATTAATTCTTTTCCATATCCGGTCTTCGCCCGAAGAAAGATATACTCTGTATTATGAGCTACTACCAAGCAATCTGTTTATCACATGTATGGCTCGCAGCAGTTTCCGACGAGGAAGCAAACATGTTCTGGGAGGATAGAATATTTAAGCTGTGTGAAATATGACGAAAGATTGTGAAACAGAACTATGGATATAAAATTAAATTATAATGCTTTGATTCAAAATTGTTTTTTTGTTTTCCCAAAAATCGACTTTAACTTTTTGGACAACCCATTATGAGCTATCCTGATTTATCCTGATTTTTATTTTCATTCTTCCTGATTTTTAAAAATTATAGTTGGCAACCCTGGTAGTGACCGTATGAATAGTAGATGCAGCTTACATGAGTGATTTGATGAGCCTTAACGAGCAGTATCCTCTGCGTAGAACGATATGAACACTACAACAAACCACCCTGAATGGGTTATTAGAACTGATTGTGAACTAAAAATGACCTACGAATTAGAAACTTGTTGTTATTCAAGTGAAAATAGGGTTAATTTTGTAAAGAAGTGAGAGTTTTTCAATCTAATTTATTTTAAGTCCGCATATGATACAATTTACCGACGACAGCTATGGAAAATAATAGACGAACACGGCTTTCCCACAAAGCTGACAATGCTGATTCAGGCGATGATGAACCGCGTGCGGTGCAGTTTGCGGATCTCAGGTGAGCTGTCGGAATCATTTGAGACTCACAGAGACTTCGACAAGGCGATGGATCCTCCTGTCTGCTCTTCAACGTGGCGCTGGAAGGTTTTATGCGGAGAGCGGGCTTCAACATAAGGGGCACGATTTTCAAAAAGTCTAGTCAGTTTATCTGCTTATCCGACGACGTGGACATAATCCGAAGAACACATGCGATGGTAGCCGATTTGTATACCCGACTAAACACGAATCAGGTCTGGTTGGGATTGGGATGGTTTGGGATTAATGCGTCTAAGACTAAATACATGCTAGCAGGAGGGACTGATTGTAACAGATTTTTTTTTAGTAGTAGTGTTGTGATCGATGGCGATGAGCTTGAGGTGGTAGAGCAATTTGTCTACCTTGGCTCGTTGATAACAACTGACAACAACAACAGCCGTGAAATTCGGAGATGCATAGTGAACAGAAGTCGCGCCTACTATGGGCTCCGCAAATCCTTAAGGTCCAACAAACTCTGACCCCGTACGAAGCATACCATGTAGAATTCCTTAATTCGACCAGTTGTTCCCTATGGGCACGAAGCATGGACGATGCTTGAATAGGACTCACAAGCACTTGGTATTTTCGAACACCACGAATGCCACGAAGTATTTTCAATGAACCACGAACTGGTGCAACTCTACGGCGAACCCAGCATCCAGAAAGTTCGCATCGAAGGAAAGGAGCCCAGCGAGCAAGGTGGTTGGACCAGGTGGAGCAGTACTTGGCAAAAATGAAGGCAAAGCCGAAAAAACAGCTGACTTTTTTCAAGGCTAAGCGGACGAAAGTTCGGGAATGACCTGCTCAAAGTCCAGATTTGAAGCCTATTGAAAATCTATTCTGGACAATAAGGTGGAGAAAACTGGCGTAACGAACAAGAACACTTACTTCACAGCATTATCATCTTCCGATCAACGCACAACATCTGAAGAATTTGGTGGAGAGGATGTCCAAACGTCTTCAGAAGTTGAATGAGGCTGATATTCCATACTGGAGATCTTTAGTTTCCATCATCACATCGTTCTCTTGTTCTGAATTTTTTTAAATTTTTTTTTCTTGTCAAGTTGTTTTTTGGGATACATTTTAATAATTTGCTTCACAAGCTTCGATTGAAGAATAAATTCACTACACTGTTGTTTGAATCTCTGTGTATAAAGCTTATAAATTGTTATAATACAAAACCTTCATCTCACAAACATTGTTCATTTAAGTCTCATGATATGATGATGGTTCAAGAGGATGGTTTTCGTTACTGGTCACGGGTATGAGTTGTCAACATCAACATTATGGCAACATTCGCCACCTATCAGAAATTTGTTAAATCATTATATATCTCATAGTTTATTAGTTTTGCAGTAAAATCTAAAATATAGCAGATTTTTCAGAATTAGTACGACGCCGGTTTTTTTCAACTGTATGGTTATTTGTCACAAAGCATCGATTCATCTACCGTGCAAGCGGTTTCCTCTTTTTAGATAAAAACATCTACTGACTCTTTGTTTACCATCGTTTTTTCCTGCGCCGTTTATTTTTAATTAATTACTGTGTTCGTGTTGCGATACACAAACCTAGCCGTAAAGCAGGAATAATGAATTTGTGTGTTTGTTTGTGTTTATCGATTTCAAAGAAACATGATTACGACAGTACCTTATTTCGCTATGAAAAAAAAATACAAATTTTTTAGCAACAATCGTACTCTTACTCTGTCGTGACACGATAACCACCAAATTTCATACAGCATCATGTGATTATTCTCATCTTCCTATTCCAGACATTGAAACACTATCCGTGAATGCCTTCCTTGGAACACTTAATTTTATTGGCTATTATTCACAGGGATCATTCATACCTTCCTCCCACTTGCAATGTATTGCTGGTCAGATGATTTCCAAGTACCAATAAAAGCCAGTGCTTGTCGTAAAACTCAATGATAGGAAACGATTACCCGTATTGCTAATAGCTCTTATTTGGGTAAGCCAACATGGGTTGATTCCTCTCCAGTGTATCAATGTTCGTTTAAAAAGATTTATCAAAATTGGTTTCTGTGAATACAATGAACTGAAACACCTCGAACAAAATTATGAAACTAAAATCTTCCCTGGCAGAATATTGAAGAATTGTTATTTATACGCTACAACGAATTCATAAATTTCCATTCCAACCATTCCACCCGGGGAGAAAATGGCCATGTGATTGGCAATATGGCTTTCAGACAGCGCACTAAACGGGAGCGTAATGAAGGGAGCAACGTTTATCTATTGGCAGCAGCAGATCATCAGAAAACGAGTCAGCAATTTGGAAACCATCAATCACACCGCTTGGTGTCTCATCTTTCGGGATGGGGTGCTTTCTTCCCGTCGTTTTGAATGGTTCTTTTGAGTTCCTCTCGCCTTCTAGCGAGAGGGGGGCTGCATTGGGAATGTAAACCACCACATGTGGGTATGCGAGCCCTTCGTTCTACCTGCTAGAGATAGACTGTGAACCATGGCACGATATTGCCATAGATAAGAAGTGTTTCTGATCGGTTGTATTGTTTTGGAATCATTCGCTGGTGGTAACTTGAAAAAAGTAACAAAGATACTGGAATGGTATTTATGAATAGTTTGAAAGATTTAATTCGACCGAAAGAATACAACAATGATCTTCTTGAATAACACTAGTGGTCCAAGAGGAATTTTTGCCTTCAACGCAGATATTGCTTACGTCATTTCAAGTAGTAGTAACTACCAGGGTTGTCACATTTAATTCTGTAAAATTTTCTGAAAAAATCTGTACATCTTTATTGTTAGCAAAAAAATCTGTATCGAAAAATTAAGGAAAAAAATAGGTGGGTTATATCTATGATATAACCGCAAAGTTGACGTGGGACTAGCTTGGCTTAGCAATCATTTGTTTTTTTTTTTTTTTATTAATCCGTTTATTTTTACAGGCTCAGTTACATAAGTTTAATGGAGCCAAACTCTTAACTATATTTCAACTAGCATATATCAACATGTTGTTTCCTTAATTCTATGGTTAATGAAATAGGAAACCGATTACTCGCGGTCGACTCGAGTTTAGAAGGGTGACACATTTTCATTAGGAAAAGGATGGGATGTAAGGAGATGTGTGTTTACACTCGCACTCACATTCACATTCACATTCTCATTCACACTGACACTTCACACTCAATTCTTAAAACTATCCTTACATCTAATATGTATTTACAATTTAACTTATTCTAATGTTAGTAGGAAGGGAACCGATAGCTCGCGAAGGACGAAAAGGAGGGGAAAAGGATGTATGAACAATCACACTCGAAGATCGATAGCTTTAAGGAAAACATATATTTGGGACATGTAATCAAGGTCTAACCGAGCCAACACATCTCTCACCGGCACATTGGACTGCTTTCCTCCAGCCCGAAGGGAGTTTTCTAAATTCGATCTGGCGACAAGATACAACTCGCACGACCAAACAACGTGTTCGATATCGTGGTAACCATGGCCACAACCGCAGAGATTGCTGTCGGCAAGATTAAAACGAAAAAGCAGCGCGTCTAACGAACAGTGATTGGACATGAGTCGGGAGAAGGTGCGAATAAAGTCCCGACTCAATTCCAGACTTTTGAACCACGGATTGAGGCTAACCTTAGGGATAATTGAGTGGAGCCACCGGCCCAATTCATCTTCGTTCCATTTGCGTTGCCAGTTAACGATGGTATTTTTACGAACTAAAGAATAAAATTCATTGAAGGCGATTTGACGCTGATAAATTTCGCCTTCAATCGCACCTACCTTTGCTAATGAGTCAGCCCTCTCATTACCCGGAATTGAGCAATGAGAAGGGACCCAGACAAAGGTAATGACATAACAGCGTCTGGATAAAGCACTCAAAATTTCTCGTATTCTCTCAAGGAAGTACGGCGAGTGCTTTTCCGGCCTCACTGAACGGATAGCTTCGACAGAGCTAAGACTATCCGTTACAATGTGATAGTGTTCAACAGGTCGTGAGGCGACGCTGTCCAGCGCCCAGTGTATTGCTGCCAATTCAGCAATATACACTGAGCAAGGATACTGAAGACTGTGTGAGGTGCTAAAAAATTTGTTGAACACTCCAAATCCTGTGGACTCATTCATAGAGGACCCATCAGTAAAGTACATATTATCACAATTGACACGCCCATACTTTGCTTCGAAAATCGTAGGAACGATCCCCGATCGATGATAATCTGGAATTCCATGGATATCCTGCATCATGGACAGATCAAAATGTACAGAGGAATTGATGTAGTCAGGAAAACAAACACGGTTGGGAATATACGAAGAAGAATCAACCTGCATGGAGACGAATTCATGATATGAGCTCATGGATCCAGAATGAAAATTTAGCTCGATCAGCTGCTCAAAATTTCCGATCACCAATGGGTTCATAACCTTACACCGAATGAAGAACCGAAGAGATAATAAATTGAAGCGATCTTTTAGTGGGAGTACGCCTGCCAAAACCTCGAGACTCATGGTATGCGTTGAGGGCATACATCCCAACGCAATACGGAGACAAAGATACTGAATTCGCTCGAGTTTAATGAGGTGTGTTTTGGCAGCTGATTGAAAACAGAAACTGCCATACTCCATCACTGAGAGAATAGTTGTTCGATACAACATAATAAGATCTTCGGGATGGGCTCCCCACCAGGTGCCGGTAATTGTACGGAGAAAGTTTATTCTTTGTTGACATTTTTTACTCAGATACCTAATATGGGCCCCCCAAGTACATTTAGAGTCGAACCAGACCCCAAGATACTTGAATGACATAGCATGAGTGATCGGTTTACCCAAAAGTTGAAGCTTTGGTTTTGCTGGTCTATGCTTCCTAGAAAAAACCACCATCTCTGTTTTCTCCGTGGAGAATTCGATCCCTAGCCCAATGGCCCAGGTTGAAAAATTGTTCAAAGTATCTTGTAAGGGTCCTTGCAGTTCGGATTCGTTTGATCCTACGACAGACACCACTCCATCATCTGCAAGTTGTCTTAGGTTGCAATTTTGTGTAAGGCATTTGTCGATGTCGCTTACATAGAAGTTGTACAAAAGGGGGCTTAAACATGAGCCCTGGGGGAGTCCCATGTAGGAGACCCGACTTACTGTCGAATCCCCGTGAGAAAAATTCAAATGTTTCTCACAAAGCAAGTTATATAACATATTATTCAATAGAGGCGGCAGACCCCGAGAGTGTAATTTGTCTGACAGGACCTCTATTGAAACAGAATCAAAGGCCCCCTTTATGTCCAAGAATACTGAAGCCATTTGTTTTTTTTCGGCGTAAGCCAATTGAATTTCTGAAGAAAGCAACGCAAGACAATCATTCGTCCCCTTGCCCCTGCGGAACCCATATTGTGTATCTGAGAGTAGGCCATTCGTTTCAACCCATCGATCAAGGCGAAACAAGATCATTTTCTCCAACAATTTCCGTATACAAGACAGCATTGCTATTGGGCGGTACGAATTGAAGTCGGACGCGGGTTTTCCGGGTTTTTGAATAGCTATAACTCGTACTTGTCTCCAATCATCTGGAACAATATTATGCTCCAGAAACCGATTGAATAAGTTCAACAAGCGATGTTTCGCCACATCAGGGAGATTTTTCAGCAAGTTGAACTTAATTCTATCCGATCCCGGAGCAGAATTGTTACATGAAAGGAGAGCAAGAGAGAATTCTACCATCGAAAACTCGGAATCAAGATCGCACCTATCTTGTGGTATATCTCGAACAAATTTTTGCACAGGAGCTGAATCAGGACAAACCTTTCGTGCAAAATTAAAGATCCATCGATGTGAATATTCCTCGCTTTCATTGGATGAAGAGCGATTTCTCATGTTTCGAGCCACTTTCCATAATTTTTTCATTGACGTTTCTCGTGACAAACCTCCCACGAAATTTCGCCAATAAGCACGTTTTTTCCCTTTGATCAAATTTTTGAACTGATTCTCAAGGGCTAAATACGTTTGAAAATTTTCAGGAGTACCACGTTTCCGAAAAGCTTTAAATGCATTCGATTTTTCTACATAAAGCTTGGAACATTGGCTATCCCACCATAGATTGGGAGGCCTTCGGAAAATGGTGGAACCTGGATTGGGTTTCGTTTGAGCGCGAACTGCGCTGTCATAGATCAAACGAGAAAGGAAGTTATACTCCTCCAATGGAGGCAAACCATCTCTGGAATTGATGGCTAGAGCAATCGCGTCCGCATATTTTTTCCAGTCAATGTGTCTTGTGAGGTCATATGCCATGTTTATAGATTCAGAAGAATTCGACCCAATGGTGATGGAAATTTTGATTGGCAAGTGATCACTACCGTTGGGGTCCTGGATTACATCCCACTTGCAATCTAACGATAGTGAATTCGAGCAAAGCGAGAGGTCAAGAGCACTTGGGTTAGCAGGAGGTTTAGGTACACGTGTTGTTTCCCCAGTGTTCAAAACGGTCATATTGAAGCTGTTACAAAGGTCATATATCAACAATGAACGATTGTCGTCGTACTGTTCCCCCCAGGCAGTTCCGTGAGAGTTGAAGTCTCCCAAGATCAATCGTGGCTCAGGAAGGAGTGAGCACATGTCAACAAGTTGCTTGCGGCTAACCGCAGCTCTCGGAGGCCAATACAAGCTGACAATACAGAGGTCTTTGCCTCTGATGTTTGCATGACAAGCAACAGCTTCAATCCCTCCAATAGGTGGAAGGTTAATTCGAAAAAATGAGTGGCACTTATTGATCCCCAATAGCACCCCTCCGTATCTGTCATCACGGTCCAAGCGTACAATATTGAAATCATGGAAAGAGAGATCATCTCGCGAAGAAAGCCAAGTTTCGGACAGAGCAAAAACATCACAATTGAACTTATGAATTAAAAATTTGAATGTATCCAATTTAGGGATAAGACTACGACAATTTCACTGTAAAACAGTGATATCTCCGACCTCTCTATTTGAATT
This sequence comes from Toxorhynchites rutilus septentrionalis, assembly GCF_029784135.1. Taxonomy (NCBI): domain Eukaryota; kingdom Metazoa; phylum Arthropoda; class Insecta; order Diptera; family Culicidae; genus Toxorhynchites; species Toxorhynchites rutilus. The sequence continues at coordinate 242,881,972 of NC_073745.1, forward strand.
AGACATCAAGAGAGATAATCATTGCAAGGAGGGGCCATGTTTGCATCAATTGTTGCAAAATTGTCTTTAATACTGGAAGCATTGAAATGACAATGGTTCTGATGGAGTCGGAAACGTTAAAACACTTGAAGATTTGATCCAAAAGGTCAGACAACTTTATAAATCCCGATTGGGAAGTTGAGCTGGACGGAAAAATAGGGACAGTTGGGGTTTTTGATGTCCCCTCGAGTGCTGGGTCGTTCGAAGGTGAACTATTCCCACGGAAGCCAGGAGGAACCTGATTTTGCTTGTCCGCTGCACTCGTTTTTTTAGGCAAGCTAACAGGGGATATCACCGGAGGGACTTGTGATTGAATTTTGGGAGTGGTCACATTTTTGCGCCGGGGATTCCCTTGGGAAATAAACGGTGTACCCCCGTGAGCTGTGTCCGCTTCCATTTCGTCAACTGGCAACGTGGAAAAGATATTGTGTGAGGAGATTGGATGTTGTTGTTGTTGGGCCTGTGGAGAAGCGCCCTTTAAAATTTCCGCAAAAGTGCGTTTCGAGCGTTCCTTTAAAGAGCGCTTCTGTTTCTCCCAGCGACTCTTGTAATTTTCACAAGCTGAGAGCTCATGTGGGGTCCCCCCGCAATATGGACACTTATGCTCAGTCGCACTGCAGGATTTGCCCACATGTTGCTCTCCGCAAGTGGCACAGCGCTCCTTGTTGGCGCAGTAGTCTGCTGTGTGACCAACTGACTTGCATTTGTTGCAAGTCATGGGCTTTGGCACGAAGAGACGCAGCGGAAGCCTCAATTTGTCCACCATAACGTAGTCAGGGAGGGCGGAACCAGCAAAAGTTACTCGAAACGAGTCGGACGGCGTAAATTTTGTTTTTCCCTCTTCCTGGGACACTTTTCCTAATTGATGGCAGTCCAAAATTTTAACTTTCGTCAAAGGGAGCTTTTTAAATCTGCCATCTCCCTCTTTTATTAATGCGCTCGTCAGACCCGTTTCTGTGATCACCCCCGAAATTTCTACGTTATGGCAGGGCACATAGACGCGATATTCTAGTACGAACCTATTGTCGACAACAATCTCGTTAGCTTGCTTCCGATCAGCCACGACAACACGCAGTTTGTTCGGTCGAACCTTTCTAATTTCGACCACGGAGGAATAATTTTTTGTCAGATCTTTCATGATCTGAATGACGTTGAGCGATTTCCCGTTGGGTTTTGGCCGGAAGAAAACAACCCATGGGCCAGATCCAGATGCATCTTCTGGATAGACCTTGACACGCTGAGAGGGGACAACTGAGGGGGAGGACGAGGTCGATTGTTGAGCGGGAGCGGGAACAGTTGGGCTGGGAGGCAAGTTCGGGAGATAATCGGAAGCGGGAGCGGGAGATTGAGGGGGCGAAGTGGAAAAGTTTGCCAATTTTCTTGAAGGGGGCTTGTTGAGGTTGATTAACTCTTCCTCTGAAAAGACATCGTCTGAGGGGGGAACGCGTTTAAGCGACTTCCCAGTAGTTAGTGAGGAGGAAACATCAGATTCAATGTCCATATCAAGAGGATCGCACTCTGCCATTATGGCAGATATACAATTATACTTTTTCTTTTTTTTTTTTAAATCCTTAACCTAATATATATATAAACTAAAATACTTGAAGCGCACGGTGCGGATGATTTGTAACGGTGCTCCAATCGAACCACGTGATGATCGCTTGGCACAACAGCAATGGTGTATCGCACCACAATACGATGACGAGGAACGGCACACGCTCACAGCGCCCGCAGTGGAGGACTTCTCCCTCCCGCTGGTTGTGATTACTTATCACTTCACTCTCGCAATAAAGAAAACACCGTTAGAGCGACACAATCACTTCAGCGAAACCGATAACGGTATTGTTCCAACACAATAACGGACACGAACAACTTTGCGTCCGGCGGCTTCGGACTGCGCGAGCTGACTCAATCATTTGTTTGTATTGATTGAATTTTTGATTGAATAAAACAACTTCCGAATTCAATCAAATTCAGTATGTTTGCTTTGTGAGTAAAGAGATAAATCCCATGTAAGGTCAATTCATGCATTGTGATAGATTATGTTCTTCGTTACAAGTCCTTTTACGTTTGGTATGATGCCTAGGGCAAAATATGCGAACGGAAGAATTATCAAACGAATATTTTATTTTACATTTCCCTTCTGAAGTTTGCATCTCTGAAGTGTACGTACTTCTCGAACCGCGAATTTGTTTGATTTGATGAAATTCAGGTACTCAGTGCCAGAAACTCAGTGAGTAGAAGATATGAAGGCATATCCTTCAATGCAATCTTGAATAACCGAGCCAAAGCGTTGTGTTCGTACCCGTTTTTGTAATCCGTGTTAGGAAAACACTTTTCGGAGTGCAAAAAAAAACATGCGGGTGCAGAAGTATCCCCGGCTTGCATGAATCCACAACTTCAACTTATACCGTGTTCAGGAAACATATTCTAGCATGCACAAATGCAAGCCGAGTACAAAAGTACTTGCAGTTTGCATTTATTTGCAAAACCGATTTCCCCAGACACCTTGGTTCTGTGTCTGTGATGGGGAAAGTCGGAACAAAAATGCCCCGACTTGTTTTAATTTGCAATTCCAATTTCCCCACGCTCCATGGATTTGAAGTCTGTGTTGGGGAAACACATTTCAGTCGGAACAAAAATACCCCCGACTTACATGTATTTACAATGCCAATTTCCCCACGCTCGTTGGAATTAAAGTCTGTGTTAGGGAAACACATTTTAGTCGGAACAAAAATACCCTACACTTTCATGTATTTGCAATGCCGATTTCCCCAAGGCTGCTTGGTTACGATGGCTGTGTTGGGGAAACCGTACATCGGGCCAATCAAAACGAGGTAGTTTGGGCGTTTAGATAACGCTCAACATTTTACAGTTATTCAATTGTTTATCTAATGATAAACACCATTTTATTAATTTCGATAAATGCGTAGAAATATTCCCTATCAATTGATGCAAACATCTTTCCGACACAGTAAGAAATGTTCGAGTTATAAGCATTTGGAATCTTTCATTTTTTCCTGCATGTTCTGCGTTTAGGTTTTCATTTTATCCCCCATATACTCCGGTTAGACGTCAAAAAATTAAAATAATTCTCATTTTGAATTTATTTTTCTTATTTATGGGTTGTTAAAGTCGTATCAATACAACAAAATAAATCATAAAAAGTTTTTCTCGTAATCCTCTGAATTATATGATGTTTTTACCTTGTTTTGTTGAACTTTGCCCTCAATTTTTTCAGCAATTTCATCTTTGGAGCTCCTTCTTGAACCGATACATAGTTCTTCCCTTCAAAATAGAATATAATTGTGGGTTCGAACCGATTTCCAGACTTTGTTTTGTTGGCATTGGGAAGCGTCTCGTGTAGCCTGAATTTATTATCCAAGCCTTGACTATTACCTGCTGCAATGAATTGAGGAAATTGGCGCATCAAATCAATCAGGTATGGTAGCTTGACGAAATTTTGAGGGTTTATCAAGGCTGCGGTTTCGATAACTGAAATCAAATCGCTTTGAAATTTGTTTTGCGAGTTTAATATAGAAGTCACGACAAATCGATTTGGAGGACTTTTATTTTAACAAATCAAAAACGACGCTAATCTCACCAGAAGATAATGTGAGTACAACTATCAACGATAGCAATAGCAAGAGGATATCACGACAGAAATATAATCATTCCAGAATGCACTGCCTGCCGCACTGAATTTCAGGACCCTCACATACGGTCGCTTGACGATTCTACGAATTCACAATTCTTAACGGTGTATTATCAAAATGCCAGGGGTATCCGCACGAAGACAAACGAATTGTACTTGAAACTCTCTTCCTGCGATTACGACATTGTTGTTCTAACGGAAACATGGCTACGTCCAGACATCTCCAGCTCAGAGCTCACTTCAAGCTACGTCATATACCGATGCGACCGCAGCTCTGCCACTAGCAATCTTCAACGCGGGGGCGGAGTTTTAGTGGCGGTTAAATCGACACTCAACTGCAAATCAGTAGCACTAGCAAACAGCGACAACCTCGAACAAGCTGTTGTCTGTGTTATACTTCCAAAATCATCAATATATGTTTGTGGCATTTACATACGGCCCAACTCGGAACCAGCGACATATTGTAACCGTTCGAAGTCCCGACTCGCGAGTGTAGTAAAACACGGTGGCTTTAGCGCCACTCCCAGTAGGGAGACCACCTGTCGTGTTGAGTTAATGCCCGACTAACTACAAGAATAGCTCAGGGTCAAGTTATCCTCGAACGATCACGCACGATCTCAGGAAGAGGTTACACAATCACAGGTGAACTCTCCTGCGAGAAACTTTATCCGGCTAATGCACGGATTTCGCGAACGTGCAAAGAATTATTTTCAAAAACCTCACCAAGTCGAAAGAGAACTTTAGGAGAGCGAAGATATCTAAATCTGAAAAGAAATAAAAACTAATTTGAAATGTTGTCTCAATGAAAGAAGCAAAATGTATTTAGAGCCCTATTTATAATTTTATTTCCTACATTTATTCCCCTCTTCTCTTCCTCTAATCCGTTCTCCTCTCTTCCCCTATTGTAACAATCCACATTATCCTTCTCTCTTCTGATTCCCCACTTCATGAATATAACGAACGATCGTGTAACGTGATAACGGGTTACGTCATGGCCATGCGTATAACGGTCACCTACCTGCGCGCAGGGTTTTACCGGACTGATGATGATGGGCTGCGTAAAATGCTGTGTGCGCCGACTGAATACAGTTGAGGCTCGGTTTGGTGTCGGTTATAAACCGTATCTTCGAGTGGCTACCGCACGGGATCTTGGGGTCAGGTCAGTCCGTTCCGTTGCGGTTTACAATCACTGTCGAGCTTTGACGTAAAATGTTGGGGAATCTCGCATCCCACAAATTCAAGTCTGGGAAATCGTTTATCCCACATACGCCGCCTGTTGAACAGGCTTTCTGTTCAACGGTAATGATATGTTACAATTTTGATAAGGAATGAGAGGAGCGTAGTTACCTGTTATTTTCGATAACTTAAATTTAGCGGAACAATAAATATTTATTTGATCTAATAACTGTTTTTTTTTTCAAACTGAAAGTAAACTGAATTAATAATTCTTTTCTTTATTACTTCTGTCACTTCTACTATCTACTGAGAGCACATTTCACCTAGTACCTTTTTGTACTTTCGCGCACAATTAAAAAATATGTTCCACTCTCTGACCGCTCCACAAACGAAATGGCCGAGAGTTTCTGAAGATAGAAGGCCGTAGCCGTAGTATGCCAAATGGCGACTTATTTCCGCCCGAAAGTTTCTTGCAAACGATTTCGCCGTGAAACTGTACGACGTTCCCTTATCGATAGTCATTATCGATAATGGATACCTGAGGAAAACTGGACCCCTAATAGATGTCGTTGTTGTGGTGTTTTTTTGAATATTCGGCAACGATTCTTTTTTTTTAAATATTGACAGCGGAAAAACGTTACAATATTCAACGCACTCCTCATCCGTTCAACAGCTTCGCGATCGCGCTTTGGATTCCGACACGATTGTCGTCGTGAGAGACTACAATTTACCCCGCTTAATATGGCAGAAAGATGAAGACGTTAACGGATTGCTGCCAACGAATGCTTCATCTGAACAGGAAACTATGCTAGTCGAATCGATGGTTGCCACCGGTCTCCTTCAAATCAACAACTTATCAAACGCAAACGGCCGCCTTCTAGACCTGGCAATCGTCAGCGATCCTAGCGTAGTTGAACTAATCGTGCCTCCATCTGCCCTACTTAGAATCGATAGTCACCACATGCCGTTTGTTCTTCGTATTGATGTCAACGACAACTTCCTGCTACCTCCTGGGAACACAATTGAAACCGACGACTTTGATTTTCGACGCTGCAACTTTGCAGAACTTAATAGAGCTGTATCTACTATCGACTGGGCTTCGTTGTTTCTCGGTAAGGATACCGACGCGACGGTACGTATATTCTATGACTCTCTGAATGCAGTTTTGAATGAGCATGTTCCACGTAGACGATTCACGAGACACTCCTACAAGCACGCTTGGTGGTCATCCGAGCTACAGCACCTTCGTAACGCTGTCCGCAAATCCCGTAAACGTTATTTTAAAGAACGAACGGATGCAAATCGTCACAATCTTCGCATAATTGAGACTCAGTATCACGAACTTCAAACCGCATCATTTCAAAATTACATCGCCCACCTGGAGACGACTGCGAAGCGAAACCCCTCCTATTTTTGGACGTTTATTCGTAGGAATAGGAATAGCAAATCTGTTCGCAGATCACTTCGAAAAGGTACACAGCACCATCTCACCAGCATTCTCGCCTGACAGTCTCAGGAATTGTCCCTTCTTCGATTTGAATTTGCCGCTGTTTGAAATATCACAACACGATGTCTCATCTGCCTTGAGTAAATTGGACGTGTCTAAAGGTTCTGGAACTGACAAACTTCCGCCACTGTTCCTGAAAGAATGCGCCACGTCTCTGCAGATACCATTGACAATAATTTTCAATAAGTCTCTACGTCACAGCACTTTTCCGCATCAATGGAAAACAGCTTCAATTTGTCCGATCTTCAAATCAGACTCCAATCACGCCGTTGAAAATTACCGAGGCATTTCCATTCTATGTTGCGTGGCAAAAGTATTCGAAAGACTATTTAGTTCATAACATTTTATATACCGCATGTCAACCGATGATATCTGAATATCAACATGGCTTCGTCAGTAAACGATCGACAACAACTAATCTGATGACGTTCACTAACTTTTTATCAACGGAAATCGAGCTCAGACACCAGGTAGATGCAATTTACTTCGATTTTTCGAAAGCGTTCGACAAGGTTCCCTACGAACTTGCAGTAGCGAAGCTTAGTCACCTAGGTTTTCCGTATTTGATGTGTGAGTGGTTGCGTTCCTACCTATCTGGACGGTGGGCGTATGCAAACATCAATGGCTCTCACTCTCGATATTTTCCCATCACATCAGGGGTACCACAGGGAAGTGTTCTTGGGCCGCTTATCTTCGTTTTGTTCATAAACGACCTGAGCTTTAGACTGAATGCTGGAAAACTGCTCTATGCCGACGATCTGAAAATTTATAGATCAATAACATCCCATCTTGACTGCTGCGCGCTTCAGGCTGACGTAGAGGAGCTACGGCGGTGGTGTGAGAATAACGAAATATTAAAAAATGAATTGTTGAATTGAAAAAATTGAATATTAAAAAATGCAAAACAGTGTCGTTCACCCGCCGGCAGTCTCGAATTGAATTTCGTTATTCAGTCGGGCCTGAAACACTAGAGTGTGTTGATTCCATTCGCGACCTTGGAGTCGTCCTAGATAACAAACTAAGGTTCAATGAGCATATCTGCGTCACTACCGCTAAAGCGTTTGCTGCCCTTGGATTTGTTCGTCGGTGCACCAATAACTTCAGAGATGACTACGCAATCAAATCGCTATACTGCTAATTAGTACGTAGCATTTTGGAGTATGCTGTCTGCGTGTGGTCTCCGTTTCACATCACCCAAATCACACGAATGGAGAGAGTACAGCGTAGTTTCATTAGATATGCTCTCCGACAACTGCCTTGGATAGATCCAGACCATCTCCCCGACTAATTGAGCCGCTGCAGACTGATCGCGTTGGAATCGTTAGCTTCTAGACGTGCCAACATTCAAAAAATATTTGTGTTTGATCTGTTAAATGGAAACTTTGATTGTCCATCCTTATTATATAATGTATCATTCTATGTACCATTTCGACAACTACGTGAGCGAGATCTATTGTTTATCAATCGCCATAGGACTTCTTACGGATTCCATAACCCCTTAGAGAATTGTTTCCGTGAATTCAATAGTACTTGTGCTGTGTTCGATTTTAACGTGTCCAAAACTGTCTTTAAAAATAGGATTAAGAATTTAATATAAGGATTCAGTCTGAGGAATTATATACAATTCGAGACGGTGATAAATAAATAAATAAATAAATAAATAAAAAACAAATCTATCTATGTATGCGCTGCAATCAAATTAATATTTAAAATTCTGTAAATTCTGTATATTTGCTGAAAATCTATAATTCTGTATATACAGATTCTGTATCTGAAAAAAAATCTGTAAAATACAGAATATGCTGTATATGTGGTAACCCAGGTAACTACTTAGATGAGATTTTTTCTGACAAATAATAAGCATTGAACGTATTCTGAAAGGCAAGCTCTAAAATACACCTGACCACAGTGCAAGTCGGAATAAAAGTTTTTGAAATTTGAATTTGAAGGATTGATGAAAACTGCTCCGGTTGATATCCATTGAAGGACAACAATGAACTGTCAAAGGGTTCCGGTTTTCACCGGTTTTCGCGGTGTGTCAGGACAGAAAGCCTGATACATTTAGTTAGGCTCCAATAATTTGAAAGTTTTAAACCAAGAACTTATCTATCGTGGAAGATTTTCTTATTCGCGAAGAAAACTTTTACAATAAAACTTTCGAAGTTTCCAAATGTGATTCGTCACAGAAAAATTCGCCACTTTATGCGTTGCCGAAGGTCACTGATACTAACCTTGAAACATGTAGCTAAAAACAGTTTACCAAAGTGGTGTTTTCTTCCATTGAACAGACCATTCGTCGTTTCTGCTCCCGCAGACAAGAAAATGTCAACAAACTAAAAGGAGTGGGAAAAGACATCAACAGTTGGTAATCACCTCGATGTGTGACTGTGGTTAGAAGACAAAAGCATACACACCTTGACGAAAGGTATGAATTGTATAGCTCAGAGTGTTTTGAGACAACACATTTAATGGCAATGAAGGTTATTCCAATTGAATTCAGCTTTCTCGATATTTATTTGTGTATAAGTACTCGTTATTTGCTATGGTAAAATAAATGCAAATAAAGTGGTCATTTGGAAAGAAAACAACAATGGACATAAGCTCGCTCCACCCACTGCCGAACTTAAAAGTTATGAGGGCCAATATCACTTTCAGCACGAAAAATTGCTTCCGTTTATGATGCGTAACAAAATACATAATATTAGATAGAATCTATGTTTGCTTTTATTCTGGTATCATGTCTCCTCGGACGACTTACACGAGAGGAAATAGTTCCCAGCTTACAGAGGAAACGCCGAAATACTACAGTGATAGACATTCGTTTAGCCGCACTTGAAAAAAAACTTGAAACACTTACAAAACAACTAGGAATGTTCTTTTTATCGGGATACTTATTTGCTGTAGTGGTAGTATATTTAAGTCAATTTTATTGAAAAGACGAGCGTCACAATCACACACACACACAAGGCGGCATCAGTGGATATAAACATTCAAACGTCGTTTTTTCCCAAGACATACGTTTAGCCGCAGGGCATAAAATCGAGTTTTCACATAATCACCAAGCCTTTATCTGTATTTTTTGAAAGAAATACTTGGGAATTTTTACAAGATCAATATAAGATGTGCAACGTAGGAAGTTGGTCAGATTAGTGATTTACGGAGAATTTAAAGGAATGGCGAAAGGTATTCTATTGACGGAAGAGGGGCGGAGAATAATAAAGATATTCAGTGAACAAAAGTTTTCTAATCGCTCGATTGTAACAAAATTTTGTCTATCTGAGAAAGTGGTACGGAATTTCTTTAAATAGTGCCAGAAATATGGGTTATAACGACCAAAAATAGAAGTTACTTTGCGTCTTAAAAGTCGAATAAGACACGAAGCAACAGGAAACGTTGTCCTGCTCATACATTAGGGCAGATTCGGTTGTTCCAGTAACGAAGAGGCATATTGCGCGCATCTTGAATGAGTCACCGAACATCATGTGGAAGAAACCTCAAGGGAAGCCGAAACTGACCGCCACCCATAAGCAGAACCATCTCATTTTCGCCCGGCAATACATGGAATGGAAACTAGAATGTAGAAATGTTGTATTTTCCGGCGAAAAAAGTTCAATTTAGATGGTCCGGACTGTTACAGTTGTTATTGGTACAATTTAAGTCAACGACATGTCGTGAGATCGAAGCGAAACTTTGGGGGCGGAAGTTTGACAGTGTGGGGAACCGTTTCCTATCACAGCAATCTTCCCATTTGTTTCATTTTCACCCGAATGATCTCCGAAAAGTATCTTCAATTACTGGAGGACGTTTTGATTGGCCATATTGAGAATAACGCTACCAAGGATGTCGTTTTTTCAGCAAGATTATGCATAGATCCACGTTTCCAAGCAATCGAAGGCATGGTTTGCCGAGAAGGACATTCCGCTTCTTGAATGACCTGCTGGCAGTCGATTGCAATCCCATAGAGAACCAATGGAGAATCTTGGCCGAGATGGTCTATGCAAATGGATGACAATTTGACAACATTTCCAGTCTTAAGGCAGTAATTCAGAAGTGTTGGGCTATAATCAATATGGCAACACTTTAAAAGCTGTCTGACTCGATGCCAAATCGAGTTTTTCAAAGTGATCAGAAATGGAGGTAGACATACTAAATATTAGCTACCGATTGGACTCGAAATTTGCCGCACAAAATTTCTTTTATTGAAATTTTAGGATGCGTCTAAACGAATGTCCACTCTGATTCCACATATTTGAATTACTTAGAAAACAAAAAGTGAATTTATACTCTTTTTTTTAGAATGAATTCGATGAAAATAAACAATAATAGTGTTTTATGAACAAAACTGTACAAAGAATTGACTTATTTTTAAAAAAATTGAGGAAAAATAGGGTGCGGCTAAACGAATGTCTACCACTGTACAGTCAGAAGTGGACTCTTGTATGTTTGGGTGTGTGAAGAGGGCAGAATTCTATGGTATCGTGCCAACAGGATCAAAATGAAAGGCAATGAGAAGTAAAACATTCTTCGAAGAACTGTGTGAATGGAATGGAGAAAGAAGCATCATAGCTATAACTGCAGCGAAATTGTCTTTTCGTCCTCTACTAACGACTGACCAAATTCTTGAACACAAATGCCTTTCAGTTTCATTTTTTGTTTGTATTCAAGCCGCAGCGGGATGAGTTCCAGACTGTGTTATTTCAGCCAAAACGACAATAAATTTACAGTGATTCAACACTATTCAATATTATAATGAAGCCTTAGTAAATTATTATTGGTATAGCGGAGCATGAGATGATACTGAATTTCTAATGGAATGACTCATCCGGTGGGAATAGAAACAGTCGCAGCAGCTTCCTTCCAGTGAAACATAATCCCTCTGTATTTTCCAACCCTGTTAGCACATACCGAAAATGAAGTGCAAATCATATCTCTAGCTTTATCAAATAGCTTGAGTAGGTGGGGGTGTTTGACATCGTCGCAATAAGAAAAATATTCACTAAATACTCGGGTATATCCTTGAGAGATTCGCTTCGTATAAAACTGAAGGGGAGTCGACTGGAAGCAGTATTATCGGAATATGTTGCATGAAGTGTCTCCTGTTTTTCCGGAGCAAAGTTTTGACAGCGAAAAACTTCGCAAATAAAATAAACTTGCAGCACAGCAGTGGAACTCCATACACTTCACTGACTAAATAGTGTCCAGATTTTCAATCCTTGTTTACATGAAGAATAACATTTTTTTCAGGCATACTTGATTTGAGAGTGTATCGATTTCTAACTGTCTTGAGACAAGGTCTTTAATGAAGAATAATAAGATGGGAAGGTTTATACAAACATGTTCATAATTACATAAGTATATTCAAATATTAATATTGCTCTTATATTAACTATTCAGTGCAATTTTATCAAAATTTGAAAGAGAAATTAAAAGCGGAATGTGTTTTTTCAATAACTTTTCTGATATGGTTATAAAAATCCATGATGACCTTGCTTTATCATTTACCCCCCATTATTTGTCAAGTTTTTCTGTTTTTTTTTTGACAGTTCAATTTGAGAGGTCTAAAATTGCGACAAGATAGAAATTTGTTTTGAAAGAACGAATCGTGGAAAATGAAGTGGCAAATTTTCTTAGCTTAATTAAAGTTTTTCTGAACTCCTAAATTTCTGAGTTTGTTGAATGACAGATTGAAATTGATTCATAGAAAAATAATATTTCATTTGATTTGTCGATTTTAGAAATCGGCTGAAAAGTTATGAATTTTCTGGAAGAAAGCATGAGTTTTGTGTTTTTTTTTAATTCTTAACTTTCAAACCACAAAACATCTTTTATCCAAAAATGAATTTTTGCAAAAATTTATAACAACCGATTTAGATGATCAACATATTAAATTGAAGCCAATATGCTAAACTTTATTGAAAAATAAAGCCCTCTAGTCAAAGCCATGAAAACAATAAAACACGACTACAGTCAATAATTGCGAAAGTAAAATGCATCTTTTTTTAAGTTCAATATTTTTTAATAAAAGACTAGCTCACTTCAATTTGATGCGTCGATCATCTAAATCGGTTCCAGTGGTTCAAAACTTATGAATTTGTGGAAAAAGTCATTTTTGGGAAAAAAAAGTGTTTTCAGACCACCCTAAATAGAAATGGCACCCTAATAAAAAAATAATAAAATACGTGTTTGATATTTTGTTATAAAGAACAAAATTACCACCTTTGACGAAAATCTGAGAGCCACTATTTCGGTTTGGTATGGAATGACTGATTATATTATTCTCAATATTTTCTGAACTCCTTATTCTACAGAATTGAAGCCACTGAGAACAAAATTGACTAGGGCTATAAATAAATCGATGCGGTTTATCGTGTTTACATTCGCTCGAAATTAAAGTTTATCTTCTTGCTATATCATAAAATAAAATGTCTCTTGAAATATAACTATTGAAACTTTCACAGTTTTCAACAAAACACATTTTATTTCCCATTTTCGTGATTTAATGAATCTTTCTCGACAAACCTGAAATACTACTAAATACCAATTATAATATTTTCATCGTCAACATCACATATGTGAACGCAAAAAAAAAAGATTGGTATCAATTTCGCCGGCAACTAAGAAACTTATTACTAGAAACTAATTGATGCTAATGTTTCATTACCTTGTAAATTCTAGATACAATATCACGACCAACAGAGGATATTTTCAGAAATTAAAATGGCTTTTTACGGAGTGTGTTCGAAACTGAAATAATGAGATTTATTCAGAAATCATATTTTTATGTTGTATTTTAAGCGTACATACATTGTCAAGTCATACAGGGTTTTCCATTTCGGGCTTCCAAAAGTATACAGCCCTGCGCTGACAACCGTTTGACATAGCTGTCCACCAAAGCGTCATATCGTTAGTTGAATGTCTTCCATTTTACAATATGGATCGTTTTAGCATCGCACAACGTGTTAATTTTGTTAAATTATACTATAAAAATAATGAAAAACCGGCAAATGTTTTTCGAGCATTACGGAAGGATTTTGGTCGTCATGGACGGCCTACAGAGCACACAATCGCTAATGTAGTGCGTAAATTCGAACAAACTGGATCCGTAGCGGATATTGTGAAACCTGTGCATCATCGTAATGTGCGTTCGGCCGAAAATTTTGCATTTGGACTTGCACCTACATCCATATAAAGTCCAACTGGTACAAAAATTAGAGCGTAGTGACCATGGAATGCGTCGGGCATACGTCGATTGGGTGAACGAACAACAGCAGCAAAATGCTGAATTTTCGCATCAAATTTTCTTCAGCGATGAGGCACATCTCGAGCTCGGTGGCTATGTGAACACCCAAAATTTCCGTATATGGGGCTCAGAAAATCCACACGTGATTGTTGAGAGGCCATTGCATCCGCCAAAAGTCACTGTTTGGTGCGCATTATGGTCTGGTTGAGTCATCGGACCGTATTTCTTTGAAAATGAGGACGGCGAGACGGTAACTGTGAATGGTGAACGCTATGGCCGCATGTTAACCGATTTTTTTGCCACAAATTGAAGATATGGGTACGGATGACATGTGGTTTCATCAGGACGGCGCCACGTGCCACACAACACGACCGAACATGGCCATATTGCGAACGAAATTTGAGGGACGCATAATTTCGCGTTTTGGTGATGCCAATTGGCCTGGCCGTCCAGATCATGCGATTTGAACCCGCTAGACTTTTTTTTGTGGGGTTATGCGAAAGACCGTGTCTATGCCAACTCTCCGCAAACTCTTGAACATTTGAAAGACAACATTCGTGAAGTTATGACCGAGATACCGCCCCATATGTGCCGAAAAGTCATCGAAAATTACCTGTTCCGGATCAAGGTGTGCGAGGAAGCCCTAGGTGGACATTTGAATGATGTTGTATTTCACACATAATGGCATAAACCAAACTTTAATTTGAAATAAAAGTTTCATCGAAATTCGAATTCTAAGTGTATTTCATTGCAATTTACTTTCGGAATTCAAAGTTGGAAAACCCTGTATAAAGATTTAATCATTCAATTTATTCCGATTGAAATGCTTTGAAATATTTTTTTCAAAACTGATGCTCTTACCACGTTTTGATATTTTTTTTATTCAATGTCCAGTTTCTATGGTGAAGGTTCCCAGAGTAACCTGTTTCTTTCACTTTAATTTCCCAAGTGCTATTATGCAAATGCCTTACTAACTACTTTTGTGAGTTGGATTTCAGTTTGAAATTTGTTTCTCTTCATTTGATTTCTTTCCATTTTTCAACGCAAAACAGTTGCCATCGAGTCCGTAGAAAGTCCGTAAACACACATCAATAGTATCAATCGAAATAGGGTATGTTTTCATTCGGAGGGGGTTTCCGATGCTGCGGTCTATGTTTCCGATTCCACCGAATCCAAGCGTATGGTTGGTTGCTTAGCGAAGCGTGCCGGATAATATCGACACCACTCCATCGTTGGTAGCCAGCAGATAGGGATTGCGCTGCCAACATATAGGATTTCAGAAGGGAGAGGAGTGGATGGATAAGAACCAGTGATCGAATTCGTCTGTTTATCGCCTCAGGACATATTGCTTTCGTGCCTCCTTCGCGCGAATCAAGAATGTTTTTGTGAGGAGGCTATAACACGTTTCACTGTGTTCTCGATTCAAGTCAAGCCAATCGAACATCGAGATGAAAGCGAAACAAATTCTAAAGGGGAGGCGTTTCCCGAAATCTAATTTCAGTTGACTTTTCTTGACCTTACTACAATTTGAACAGCTGAACAAGTCATTTCAGTATTTATTCAAATATATTCGAAAAAGTGGGCACAACATTTTCTCACTTTATAGTAATTAACATTGATTTGCAGGTTTGTTTTCATAAAAACTATTCTCAAGGCTTAAAATCTTCCATCATATACCCAATGCAATCAATTTTATGTGATTGAAATAAAATTTAAAATAATTACGCCTCTCTCTTACATTAAGGGTGCCAAATCAGAAAACAGGTCACGTTTTTATGAAATAAAGCTAACGTTAATAACTATTTTTACTGCGAACGGATTTTAACGATTTGCATGTCAATCGAATCGGAAATTTTCTAAGATTTGTTTTATATGCCATGCATTACAATCCCATAGTCTGTATATTGTTTAAATTAGTGGTCGATTATTCTGCTCGTTTTGTGTTGTATGTTTTCCCTTGTGCTGTGAACGCTAGCGAATATTTCGCTTAAAGAGCATTCTGGCATTGCAAAACAACCATCAGAGAAGAGGAGAATGCAAATGATTATAGCTTCTAGCCATCAATGTTTGACTTTGTGTGTGTTGCTTGTTTTCGTTGTGCGAAACTTAGAACTTGTTCATTTCCTGTACATGTGAATAGAACACCTTCGATACTTTTAGTTGCCATTCGTATTTGCTCTCATGCGCATCGGCTCTGTCCTGATGCAACAAGCTCCTAACTTTGTTGACGGTTTTGACCGAGAGTCGAGAAACGATTTTTCATAAACGGTAATTCTCGCGATGTTTCATTTTTATCGCTGCAACTGTGTGCATCTGTTAGACGCGTGTTAGATGCTTGTTGAATGGCGATGCACGGAAGATGCCTCTCGTTGAATACTCAGTGCAATGCGTGCATTGATATAATGAAACAAATTGCGACATATGACCGATTAGTGTATTTTTCTCGCAAAGGAAAGAAAGAATCGTTGCTTCTCGAAATGACTTACAATACCACGCAAGCTATTAAACCTTCCTTTTCACGGTCCCCGGAATATTTTACTAACGAGTTATTTTTGAAACTTCGATGTATTCGCAAATATTATCCGAAATGATAAACCAACAAATTAAAAAAAAAAGATGATGAAAACTAGTTGACGTAGGATTACGTTAGGCTATCTGCCGCATGCTGATTTTGGATGTTTGAAAAAATATATTGTTAAACTCTTTGACAATGATCTGATGACCCTGAAAAGGGCCGTTTGGTTTGGTTGTTGGGTATTTTTTGTTCATTTCACCAGTGTTACAATCGAGCTTTCGGTATCAGTGATAAAAAGTTGTTTCAGCTCCGAGGCACGTTTACGAGATTGGCGCTTATATTGCGTGAACATATATTCCGACATATTTACTCGCGTAAAACTTTATGGAGCAACAAAAACTACAATTCACTTCTGTTGTTTTTTTGGCAGCGGTAGCTTTTTCCGAGCCGCTGCTGCTTATTTCTGTTTTATTTTGGTGGTTTTCGTTGACACCATCACGTCGAGCTAAACGGCGAATAGCGAGTTTGATACACTGGATATTGTCATGTAGAACCTTGCGATACGCTTCGATCCTTCTTTGCCTTCCTTGCCGCATGAAGTCATGTTGGTTGATGTTGATCTGATGTGACCACACTTAAAACACTAAAAACATATATGTTTACCGATCTGAGCGTCGAACAAAATGAGAAATCTGACTGAGCAGCAGCATCAGCAGAAAGAGAGAACATGCCTGAAACTTTCTGCTCATGATGTTTGCTGTTGCCATCAGTACTGGACCGATGCGGGACACAGCTCGATTGTTGATGTTAGGCCTCGATGTTTACCGCCGCTGCTGCTGCTACTGCCACTTAAGTTCGATATGAGACACAGCTCAATTGTTGGCCGCTCAGATTCGATGCTCGTCTTGAAGTTCACTGCTGCACTTTCACGATTCCAAGAAGCGTGTGCTCGCACTTCTGATGGAGAGAGCGTGTCCGAAATGCTCCGCTCGCGATGCTAGAGTAGTAGTAGAGTAGTAGTAGTTTGCCGCTGCTTATACTGCCATAGAATCTTTTGGACATTTTTCACGATGCGATCGATTTTCATTTTTCAATTTGTACCCCAATATGTTCCCGAAAGACGTAATCCTACGTCAAAAGTCACAGGAGAGTTGTGTCCGAGACACGGCCGCATAGTTGACGTAGGATTCCGTTAGATTATCTGTTAGGTGCTGATTTTGGATATGTTTGAAGAATTACATTGTTAAACTCTTCGGTAGTGATTTGGTGGCCCTGAAACGGGCCGTTTTGTTTGGTTGTTAGATATTCTTGGTTCACTCCATCAATGTCCATAACCGAGTGATAATGATAGAAAGATGATTAGTCATTTTATGGTGCATATCACGATAGAAGATGCCTAAATGGAATGAGATATGATGAAAGCCGCCCTCTGTGGCACTGGACGAGCTGGCTCCTGTGTTATATATGGATGAAATAAAGAAAAAAAAACTCATCAATGTAATATAAGATAATTATCATTATCGAACACAATTATCAAGTTTTCTCACCCGAAAAAAGTATTATTTTATTAGAGAGAAAATATATTTGAAATGGAAAAGGTAATTTGATTTATAATTCTTACTTTCTGAGTATTCACTCAACCCATTTCCATTTTCGCTTTAAACTCAACGGTACACGATGCTACATGCCTCAATGCGAATTTCAATTGGACATTGATATCGGTCATTGATATGAAATTTGACGAAGCAACATCGGGTATACGAAGCCGGAACCCCATCGGATGTACGAAGCCGTCACGAACACACGAAGCACAGTGTCGTCAACGCTAATTTACTTCGTTTTGTTTTGGTTCGACTTTCTCGAACCGGACCCACTTGTTTCGGGTTGGGTTCGGTTTGTTTCGAGTTGGTTTTCGGCACGTTGGCAAGCCCGGGCGGTACGTCCACATTTAGTCGGCTTTACCGGGCGGCCAAGGCCGCTCGGCGTAATGTGGACGCGTCTTTAAGGAATACACTTCGGTGAGAACAAAAGTTCCCTCTACTTTGATATGCCGATTTCTCCGTATCTTCAATTTCGACCAATCAGAACGAGGTATTTCCGTTTGGAGATTTTTTTATTGTTTGCTAGTTAGTTTCATATGATATATTATTTTATCAATTGTAATGAACTGTTATGAAGTGCTCAGATCGATTGATGCAAATATCTCGTAAATCCATCAGGAAATAACTGACCAATAATTTTAAGTACATGAGCCGCCGCATGTGTCGTCAATTTCGACCAATTCGATAGTTAGTTTCATGACATATATTATTTGATCCAATGTAAAAAATTGTTATGGAGTGCCGAAATAGATTGACGCAAAAATCTCATCAATCCATCATGAAATGACTGAGCAATAAGCGTTTGAAATTGAACAACTTTCACGATGTGCTCGATTTTCGATTTTCAATTTGTATCCCAATATGTTCCCGAAAGACGTAATCCTACGTCAAAATATATTATTTAGCACTTCGATGTTTATTTAAAATTATATTTGACGTAACTTTTATCGATGTCTGGTCAACGAATATTCGCTCGATTAATCGAATACTTATAGACATTTCCTCGAATGAATCAGTTATTGCAATATGCCCCTACGAAAATTTTAGACATTTCTAGACGTGATATGATGGTTCCCTGTTAGTTGTTAGTAGAAAATGTAAAAATAAACAGTATTTTTGATCATAGTTTTATATAGTTTTTGTGGTAAGTGGAAAACAGTAAAATAAACTCAAGAAAACAAATTGATAGTCCCGAGAAGGACTGGAATGGTTTAATGGGTTGTACGGAATCTGCTGCATTTCAGTCGGATGTAGCAGTTTAGTTTTGGGAGCGGTAGCTTTTACGGATTCGCTGATGCTTTCCTTGACTTTGGCGCCATCGGCTTCTGTGCGTCGATTTGCGAGGGTTTGATTGGCACCACCACGACGAGCTAAACGACGGATAGCGAGTGTGATACCATGCACTTCGCTCCTCTGCCTCCTTTGCCGCATCCAATTGTTGATGTGAAGAGGAGCGCACCAGCAATGCACACTAGATTTAATTCGATGCTCTCCGCTGCTTCCTCTTCTTTGCTCCCTTTGCCGCACCGCATCAATCGTTGGTTGCCGATGGCTTCCTCTCCTTTGCCGCACCGTATGGTGTTGGATGATTTGTAGAGCACTGCACACTAGAAGCCCAGATGTTTGCCGATCTGAGCGTTGAACGAGAATGAGAAATCCAGGAAGGAAGGTATTGTATTATAGAGACTTTAAACTTTTGCAGTTCATTCGTCTCTAGCCTTGAGAAAGGCCCTTTGAAAACTCTACTCTAATCTACTCCAGCTACCACCTCCGCCCTCTTGCCTTGAGAAAGGCACTCGATCCCTCGCCGTCCAGCCCGTCCAGCAACGATGTTGTCCAGTCGGTGTCCACACAAAGAATGAGAAATCTAAAAATGCTACCGTCCTTTTATATCAGTTGGTATGTGAGAAATAGGCGCCCCCTACTCGCTCGCCATGCAAATATTTGACTTATCGGGGAACGAAAGAAGCGAAGCAGGCGAAAAAGAAATGACGTCAATTTCGACCAATCAGTACCGTTTGGATATGGGTTGAGATTTTTCAATTGTTCGATAGTTAATTACATGATATAAATTATTTTATTCAAGGTGAAAAATTGTTATAGAGTGCCGCAATGTTTTGATGTAAAAATCTCATCAATCCGTCATGAAATGACTGAGAAGTAAGCGTTTGAAATTGGACATTTTTCACGATGCGATCGATATTCGTTTTTCAATTTGTACCCCAATATGTTCCCGAAAGACGTAATCCTACGTCAAAAGATTGCGTAGCCCTACGTCCTAAGCGGTTGTGTCTCGGATACAACCCCTCAATTTTTTTTACCCAGGCAATGTTTATTAACGGTACTAGGTCGTATGTCTGGAAGGTCGAAAGCTGTTTCTTCTCATTAGTATTTGAGATTATTATGGCGGCTAGACCAGGGTGTAGCCAGATAACGTAGTGACATCTATCCATTTATTTACCAGGAAGTTTCCTCCGAATCCCTTGCAATGTTTTAGATTTTTTCACTTCGGACACACGTCTAACCGGTGTAAACGTCACATTTCGATATGAAGGGATTGTGGCGGAGAATATTTCTCGCGTAACTTTTGAAAAGGTCCTATGTAACAAATGTAAACAAATCGAGTTAATGGATGCACGCTATTAGTTTTCAATCATTGAATGTATTACAAAAACAATCGTTCACGTATCTATCTTCTTCATCTTTTTGTCGCCGATACAAAAAATATCCAATGTACAGATTCGAATTTTAAGCACCCGGCTGTTACTTCGAACGCCACTTTCCTCCGACGGCCGAAACGTTCGAAGTAACAAAGCAGTCAAAACAACTCGCAGTCGTACTTCGGTCGTTTTGGAATTTGTTTCTTACAGTGCTATCGATTTCAGTGCAATTCAACGAGTGATAACAATAATAATCAGTCTTTAGAACGAAATGCTGATATTTGGATTGTTGTTTATTAGTTAGTTTCAAATTTTGATAGTGCAACGTAATATGTCCAATGTGCAAACGCGGGCAGTCAAAACGTCCAATGTAACATTTTTCGCTCCGAGGCTTCAACCTTAATCTCAAATCACGGAACAATAGTTACGATTGGTTTTACGAAGTTATTCTTGACAGCTAGTGGTGAAAACAGTGATAAAGATTGATAGCTTTTAAGACAATTCGCGAAATAATGTTCGGGTCTTCAACTACGTTTTTCTCGAGTTGGCGAAAATGTTACATTGGACCTTGTTAAAAGTTACGCGAGATTTCAAGAAATAAAACTTGTAAATTGCGAGTCTAGAAGCAGGTTATCTCGCAGCCGCAAGGTAATATAAACGATAGATCAATTATTACGTTTGTTACGTTTTTGACGTGGGACTACGTCTAACCGGAGTATATGGGGGTGAAATGGAAACCTAAACACAGAACATGCAGGAGAATTTGAAAGATTTCGAATGCTTATTTGCATTTCTTACTAGATCGGAAAGTTGTTTGCATCAATTGATAGGAAATATTTCTACGTATCTATCACAATTAAAAACATGTTATTTTTCATGAGATAAACAATTGAATGACTGTAAAATGTCAAGCGTTATCTTAACGTTCAATGTTCCTGGGGGAATCCAATTTGGAAATATTCATGAAAGTAGGGGGTATTTTTGTTCCCACCGAGCGATGTTCCCCTAACACGGACTTCAAAATCAATGTGCCTGGGGGTATCAATTTTGGAAATATACACGCAAGTAGGAGGTATTTTTGTTCGCACTGTGCTGTGTTTCCCTAACACGGACTTCAAAATCATTGTGCCTGGGAGAATCTGATTTGTAAATACACGCAAGTAGGGGGTATTTTTGTTCCCACCGAGCTGTGTTTCCCTAACACGGACTTCAAAATCAATGTGTCTGGGGGAATCCGCTTTGCAAATATATGCAAGCTGCGAGTACTTTTGTACTCACTTGACTTTGTGTAGACCGGCATATGTTTCTCTGAAACGTACTTCTAAACCGAGAAGCCTGGGAAAATCGTCATTATTGATACTAGAGGTCATAGTCAACTGAGGATAGTCGGCTAATCCATAGGCAGTCGGTAAATGAATTTTGGCTCTACTGAACACGTCAATCGGGCGTTTAGTCGCTATCTCCCTCTACCAACTCGACTATATCATTCCATTCTTCCCAGTCAAATTGTCCCCATTGCATTTTGAAGTGACTTCCCCCAAAACGAATTCGTTCCTCTCTCTCTCTCTCTCTCTCTCTCTCTCTCTCTCTCTCTCTATCTATCTCTCTCTCTCTCCCCCATGCACGTTTGCATGCATCGATGTTTGAGTTCACCGTGGTTTGACAAACGCTTCAGGTGAGCTAAGTTTTAACGTAGGACTACGTCTAACCGGAAGATATAGGGGGTAAAATAAAAATCTAGGCACTGAACAAGTAGGAAACAATGCAAGATTTGGAACGCTTATAACTCGAGCATTTCTCAATAGATCGCAAAGGTGTTTGCATCAATTTATAGGAAAAATATCTACGCATCTATCATAATGAATAACATTTTATTTTTCTTGAGATAAATAATTGAATAATTGTGAAATATCAAGCATTGTATGCACTATGTGCCCATTCTTGATTGGTCCTTTTTGTGCTCCTCAAATCGTACCGACCAAAACGGGCAACCAGAGCAGCAGCGGAAAAAAATGAACGAAACATTGGTCGCAGTCTCACACATGCGTAATTCTCGAGCCAGCCAGTCAGCTTAAAAATCCCCGCTCCGCTGCCGTAACGATCATTCTCATCCAAACCGTACACCACATCGTTTCGCATCACATCACATCAACAAACCAACACAAGCAGCCATGTCTGGACATGACAAAGGAGGAAAAATGAAGGGAAAGGCAAAATCCGACTCGAACCGTGTTGGTCTGCAATTCCCCGTAGGTGTATCCGCCAGTTGCTCCGCAAGGGTAGTTAGACCGAGCGCGTTAGTACCAGTGCACCAGTCCACCTAGCCGCCGTTTAGAGATGGGCAAATCAACTCATCATGGTGAGCGGCTCAGAGCCGTTCAGCTCATACAAGTGAGCTGCTCATTTGGAACAGCTCTTCTGCTCAGTTGAATTTTGCAGTTGTCCACACAATTGCATATGAAACGTAATCACCATGGGACATTGCATAGTGTGCATTTTTTTTAATAGACGGAAAGCAAAAAATAAACGAATTTAATTCGTAATTGTACAAAAACTAAAACTGATATGAATTCTAATAATATAATATACAACAAATACTGAATGCTGAAATCTAACATAGAAGATGCTTAGGATATGCTGAACTTAAACAACAGAAAAACCAGCAGTAGCCAAATAGAATGCCTTCAGGAATATTGGCCGAGACAACGTTTTTTGAAAAAAAACCATTGAGATTTTTTTTTGCATCCGAGGATATAAAAATAAATCCACTAATAGGTGCAACGAGAAATAATTATTCGCGATCACAAAGGTAACAAAAGGACCAGTATCAATCATCAACATTTATGCCGGGTGGTTTTCTGAATTGTTTTGATTCAGCACGCGGAAATAAATGTATTTGTTTCCATAGTAATGTTTAAATAACAATGTAATATATTAAATTTATTTACAAGCATATAATAATGTGTATTATTTTGTTTGGCCATATAAGAAAAATTTAATGAAGTAACGAACGATTGAATATCTTCAAAACAAAAACCTTTTTTCCTATCTGGCATCTCTGCTAAAGCTAAAGTACGAAGAGAGATACACAGTAGCAGTAGAAAACCGTTTGTTCTTTATACACAACATGTTCATAAAGAATAAACAGTGAACTAATCCATTTTTTCCATTCACGTAGGAGAAGAAAATAAAACAATAATTTAAAATATATATTTAGCAAAAGCTGTCCCCTTTGTATAGTCCTACGTCACTCCAGTTATGTTCCCGACATTATCCACCGTCTTTTTTTATAGCGTACACGAAAAACTACTCACACGTACAAAATAGCGTGCAGTGTGTGTGCGCTATTACGTAAAATAAGATTGCGTACGCAGTTATAAAATTAGTGTCAGGGGTGAATGGAAGTGTGGATTGAAGTCAGTTGAATGAAGAGGCAGATTTGTATTCATTAGTCGCGTCAGTTAAAATAACCACTGACTGGACTAGTTCACCAGTCATCCTCGCTAGTCAACTATAGTCAATTCATTTTCTAGTCAAGTAACTTTTGGCAGTTCTAGTCGAAGCGTAGCTACTGGTAGTAGAGTCGGTCTTCATTTTTCACCTTCGAAGATTTCGGGCCCTGGTATTGAATATGCTCATTTGCATTGGTTTATTTCATTTTACATTCTTCGTGAATGCGAAAGAGATAGTGATATTCAATGAAGTGATTTATGACCAGCAACCGTGTCTCCATGCCTCATTTAATCACATTGTCAAGCAGTTTCGGACGATCTTTTATCAGCGGTTTTATTGAAACGAAGCATAAATATGAGATTTTCCAAGTTTTACTTACAACACCGTATTTTCTAGAGGTTATAGAAGAAAAAGTCCCAAATATTGTTCCACAGTAATATTTGAGTGGTGGGAAAAGTCTTTTTGATCTGATCGAATTATTAAATCGAATATGCTCGAATATGATTAATTAAAGGTTCATCTCACCATTTTATGAACTATGTACATATAAATATTTCACGATGCTATGAAGGAAATTTTCAAACATTGGTTTGGGTAAAAAAAAACATTTTCGTTAAATCAAGCCGATCTTCTAAAAATAAAACGGTTTTACAACATCCAGTTTTCTTCCAGTTTTTTTACGCGTATATGTCAGCGGTCGTTTGCCTGCTTTCAACCACTACAAGAAGGAATCAAACTAAATACTTTATAGAACGATGCAATAGTTTACATTGTTTTTAAACGAATTTTAATGTCTAGTGGACTTTTTCACGAATGTATACGAATTTTCCATGAATAATATCAAGTTGAAGCAATTCTTCTACAAAAACAAAAACATATGAAATAAACAAAACTATTATTTAAAACAAACAAAAAATAGGTAACGGTTCTCGCTATGAACAAAATATTATCAGCGAGGAAAGATAAGAAGATTTCTTCCGACTCTCTCCTGATCTCTTTCGATCATATGTTATACTGTCAGTCACCGTTGACTGACGTGGCAGTCAACGTGTTAAGCATGAATGATGTCCGCTCTTTGTGTTGTACATTGTACATAGTCGCTCGCAACTGTGGTTTCATTCCATTCAATTTAATTTTTTTTTATTTACTTTGGCTTACCGTCTTTACAACTCGCTTAGAGGAGCTGTTTCCGGCCCATTGCTCATTCCACCTCACCCTAGACAGATTCTTTGAACCAGTGCAAGCCAGAAATACGATCTATGAAGATAGAATTTCTGACCCGAATGGGAATCGAACCCATTTTGGCAAGCGCAACACTTACCACTAGACCATGGGGACCACAACCATTCCATTTCATATTTGGTTTTAAACTTGTTCAGTTCCTTCGCCTCTAGCTCTGAGAAGGGCTACTCCATACTCCTCCTTCACTTGTCGTAAGACAGACAGTAATCTATTTCCGCTGGACAATCACCGGCAACGATGTTGCTTCGATGATCACCAAACAAGAAGTGGTGTGGTTTCGAGTCGCGGATGGTTTATTTATATCAAATAAGTTGAAAATAGGCAGAAACGAATGTATTAGTTGCTCGTTTTTGACGGCACGGGAGGGTAAGCACATAAATTGGCAGAACAAATGTATGGGAAAATGGGAATTTCTCCAGTTTTCATTAATTTAAACCGTTTTGGGATCAGGGAATTGAAATTTCCCTGTATTTTTTACAGAATGAACAGAATGAACATGATTAACTGCATATCAAACAAATCTTAAATAATTTTCGATTCGATTGCCATGCAAATCATAAGAATTCGTTCGATGTGAAAATAGTTATTAACGTTAATTTCATAAAAACCTGACCTGTTTTCTGATTTGGCACCCTTCCTGAAAGACGTAGCTCTACGTCAAAAAAAAAACGAGAACCATACTGTACTGAAAGAAAACCTCCACTACAATTCAGCTAGCTTAAACTAGCTTACAGTCACTGATAAGCGTAAAGTTGTTTCTCTACTTTCTTTAGTCGCTCTGCTTGCGTGATGAGAACTTGTCGTCTTCAGGTTGGTTTCCTCCTGAAGCATAACAACACCGGCTTTCTAAACTCTACCGGAAGCCGCCACAAGGGATCAACAAGTAGTAGCATTTCCTGTGTAATGGATAGTGTAGAAAACCACAAAATGAGTAGAAAAAAAAATTCAGGTAGCGCATGCGCTGTTCATCCAATGTTCATCCGAAGGACGATGGATTTTGATGCTTACAATGTTTAGTCTCTATCCAGTGTTATTCTTTACAGCATGTGTATACATGACTGCTTGTCGAACAGCAAAACAATTTGTTTCTAGTTGGAAGAATAACGTTGGGAACCTACAGACGATAGCGGTGGTGAACAAATCGTGCAATCCGGCTCAGATGTGGACTACCAGATGGCTATCGTCGCTGCTCTAAATCCTGCGGTTATTCGAGTAGATGAAAGAATTTGAACGATCCCACGTGCTGACATACAAAGACACGCATCAACCCTGGGATGAATTCACGTTGGCTGTCATAGGATATTATCAATTGCTGGCTCAATGTTCATGTCGTGGACCAGAGTCCACAACATTACCTTTTGATTGTTCAGAACATTTCGAATGACGAACTATAATAACTTATCAGTAAAATCTAATAATGATGAAAGTTGCTACACTGCAACGCATCTAATCAATACGCAGTTAGGGGTGAAAACAAAAACTTTGGGGATGAAAATTAATAATAAATTGATTGTGATAATTTTCGCAGAGTGACAACAGGTTTGGGGCGTAATTGTGCTCGCTTGCAGTGTGCACCTGGAATGACAATAATTAAAAATTCAAATTTTACGGCCGCTCCTGATGAATATACATGATTATTCACGAGGCTGTGGCTTTTCGGTGAAGTGCGCCTGTCGGAGCATTACTCGACCACTTGATGTGATAGTGGAATTATCGCTTGCGCCAATTGTACCCTCTCGGGGTCAATTCTCCCCGGCGAATTTCCGGACGGATCCGCTTCCGTCACAACTGTTCGTGGCAGTTGAAAATACACTTCCGGGTGGACGCATGAGAGGATGTTGATACTGTTTATCACCCGACTGGGACACAGACAGAAAGCCAAAATGATTGATGAAACTACGCTGTGCAAAAAACGAAACAAGCAATTATAAATTTATGTTGAATTAATTCGATTGTATTCAGACCGTCTCTTCAATTTGAGAAAATGCATACCCGATACCGTCAGCGAAATAAGCGACAATTCTGTTTATCTTCGTTTGACGGTATATATTTTATGAAAAAATAGTCTAAACCAGGTTATCAAAATAGCAGAATCTTCAATGTTCTGTCCATTTACTGTTTTGCGAAATTCAAGATTTTACATCTTACGCAACTGTCGATAACGTAATATACAGTGTCACCATCATCCGCTGCCAACGTAAATCACTTCCATCCAGCGTTGCCAATGTTCCAGTTTAAACTGGATTCTTCCAGTTTTTTTCTTCCGATCCAGTCAAACAGTTTAATCTTAAAATTTTCCAGTTTTTTCAAATATCATCCAGTTTTATCCAGTTTTTTTATATGTGTGCTTAAGTTTTACTCATTTTATGTAAGATGAATGTAATATCCCTCAAAGGGATTCCAGGGGATTTTTTCAAATGTCTTCACATGATACGAAAATTGTCTTCAAATGTATTCACAATCATATCGGAGGAAACTGAAACTCATAACTTACTTTTGAACAAAGTTTGATAGCTTATTCAACGTTTATTCTAATAGGTGTTGTTGTATAGCGCATTTCATTAACCCATTAACGACCGCTTGGTGAAAATTATTATTTTGACGAAAGCCATTGGTGTAATTTCAATTATTGACGCTAAAGGAACTCCAATGTTCAAGAATTATTTTTTTCCCATCTTCCATTTTCCGGGAAATGACTGTTCGAAAAATCGAACATTGACCGAAACCCGCACTTTTTTTTTACAAGTATAAACATACTGCGAACTAAAAGTCACTTCAATTAGTAAATATACGCTATTCATGAGTGCATCAGTTTTTGATTCAGGGAAGAACAAGATCAGGAGAATAGAGGTCTCTAAGTATAAACCCAAATTAATCCACCTAAGGTGAGATGTGGCATTACTTATTTCATGTAATTTTAACTTATTACTGGCACGGTTTTTCTTTCAAACTAAAGCATATGCTGTTGTTTTTATTGTTAACTGTGGAGAAATGTCAATGCTTAAAAATAAGTCTCCACAATTATCCTGAAAAAATGGAACATTTTCCAAAACCTGCAATATAGCAGAGTACTGCGAAAAAACAATTGGAAGGTTATTACTCGGTCTGGCGGAATAATATTCACACAAACAATCTCATTAGAATCCTCGTTACACGCACTGATCATTTCCTCCAGATCCTCCACGATTGAAATTCTTCGGGCCGCCATCAGCTAAAGTTATTACGGACAAAAAAACCTATTGATTTGAAATAATATTTGCTTAATTGAACGATATTTGCAAACATTCACAATTGAAAATGCAAGAATAAATGAAAAACCTTTCGTCTTCTAAAGTAAACAAATCAAAATGCGCAGTGAAGGTTAGATGTGATGGTGTTGATTCAGCAGAAAAAAAAAGTTCGTTATGGCCAACGTTCGATTTTTCGAACACTCAATTTCCTCGGCTGTTATTTTCCTGTAGGAAGCTCAGTCGAATGATTTTCGCTCTGTATCACAATGTATGTACTTTTGTCAAAGCAATACTGTAGAAAAGTTCACATATTTTTGTATTTTATTGGGTTTTTTAATTCAAATTGAAAACACCTTCCAAACATACTTGCTTTAAATCGAATTTATTATCCAATAAAGTTACTCAAAATTGAATGAAACCGATATAAGAGGTAGCTAATAAATTAAGCTTTCTTCTGGTGCAATAACATTACCATATGATTTTTATGAGACATGAAAAATTATCAAAGTTACTGTTCGATTTTTCGAACGCTTGGCCTAAAATGGGTAAAACTTATCTAGAGTTTTCGATGTTTATTTCATCAAATGTGAACAAAGAATATATTGCGCAACTGCATACTAAATTTTATGAGTTTAGATGTGATAATTGGCTTGATAAACCGTTGATTGATTGAATATAGCCCCAGTTTTTCCACTAAAACCGAACTGTAATAACTCAATTTGTTTATTTCAGCATTCAAGTTTTGGTTGTGACTAAAACCATATCCATAATAATAATTATTGAAACGGTATGTAACCACAAAACATTCTGAAGATCAGACCAATTGAACTACCATTTCAACCACAGCTGGCAATGTACATAGCAAGAAATCTTACCCATAAAGGTTCAAAGAGCCCGTGTGCTATGCTGGCGTTGAGTTTATATAATCATCAAATGTTATAGATTCTCCAAATAATTCTAAAGTTCAGATGATCATAGAGTCAATATAGCCGGTGTTAATCAGAGGAGACCGAGTCGCAAAATTGAAAATATCGAGTTATTAATTGCATTAGGTTAAGTATATGGTAAGCTACATTCCACATTTATCAAATTTGTAAATCACTCGTGCAGCAGGAAATCTCATTTAGATCTTGATAAAACACCATGGAATAATACCAAAATTGGGAAGAAATAGCTTTGAAATACCAGTATTTCATAATTTCAATACCAAAGTAACACTTTATCAGTGTTGCTTTGGTATTGGAAGTGCTCTTTTTAGTATTGGAATAATATTGTAGGACCTGATAAAAAAATATTCCTGCATTTCAATATATAGATCTGCTCGAATGATATCGAAGTTTCGAAGGAAATCCTATTGCCCAATCATTAGAATAAGTAAAAAAATAATAATTTTAAAGCCGGTATTTTTTTAAATAAAAGCAATCTTTCAGTTTTTTGAAAAATATTATTGGCAACCCTGATCGGACAAATAAAATCAAGTGAAAATTGAATCTCACGGAGTGAACACGAGTTTTATTCCTCGCTACATATTTCGTTCAAATAGGCAAATTGTGCCGCGGGGTTCACCGCAAATAATATTCTTATCGTCTTCGCCTCGTTTTTTTTCGTTCAGTGTAAATATCACATCGCGTCGTTTCCCGCGTTCGTTCACGGGAGTTTGCAGGATCGCCTTCAGAATATAAAACCCAAGTTAGGCTGATGTCACATTAGGCGGATTCGCCGCCGCGGATATCGCGACGGTTATTTTCTCCATTTGAAAACCGCCCCGCTCTGTGTGACATGGCTCATTCACAATACACTGTAGATCCTCCGCTGCGGTTTTACTCGGGGATTCCGCGACGGCGAATCCGCCTAATGTAACATCAGCCTTATAGTATAAAATCCTTGCTACCGTTTACATTAAATGGATATTAGTTTCTCATGATCTTCTTTCTTCTTCAATGGCACTAACGTTCCTAGAGGAACTTCGCCGTCTCAACGTAGTATTACTTGCGTCATTTTTATTAGTACTTAGTTGAGATTTCTATGCCAAATAACACGCCTTGAATACATTCAGTGGCAAGTTCTAGAATACGCGTGATCACAGTGCAAGTCGGAGGAAATTTCTTTGACGAAAAATTCCCCCGACCAGAACGGGAATCGAACCCGAACACCCGGCATGTTAGTTATGACGCTAACCACTCGGCCACGGGTGCAGTTTCGCACGCAGTTTCTCATGATCACTCAAAGGAATTTTAGTTCTAAATATCATATCAATTTAATGCTAAATCTAAACTCCCCTAAATAACTTATGCATACTTTGTATAAAATGCATGTGAACCATAGTGTATATTTTGCAAGAAAGCATGCTATGTATATTTTGTCACAAATACTTTCTCAAACAAGAGGAAATATTTAAGGATCCCTCATCTTAATCTTGATACCGAAATTTGGTTTGGAAAAGCTTAATATATGATGTAAATTAGCAATGAATGATACAAAAAAAATATAAATATATATATATATATATATATATATATATATATATATATATATATATATATATATATATATATATATATATATATATATATATATATATATATATATATATATA
This sequence comes from Toxorhynchites rutilus septentrionalis, assembly GCF_029784135.1. Taxonomy (NCBI): domain Eukaryota; kingdom Metazoa; phylum Arthropoda; class Insecta; order Diptera; family Culicidae; genus Toxorhynchites; species Toxorhynchites rutilus. Next base: position 242,912,886 of record NC_073745.1, read on the forward strand.
TATATATATATATATATATATATATATATATATATATATATATATATATATATATAATACCAGGAGGTGCGATAGTGTCAACATTCGAACTGTCAGTAGGGCTCAAATACAATTTATGTACATTTTGTGAATTGCCAATTTTCGAAAAAATTGGAAGATTGCTCTTCTAAATTCCAACAAGAAAACTGGATCCTGTAAAACCTTTTTATTTTAGGAAGACCGGCTATGCTTTATCTAAATTGATTTTTTTTACCAATTTCAATGCTTGAGAAGTTGATTTTTTTATACTTCGTGTAGTATTTATATGTATTTCATAAAACTATAACTGTAATTATTGTGAAACAATATTTGAGGGATGGTTTTATTTGGCCAAAACTTGAAGAGTCTTGTATTTATCGCTTTATGTCCATAAAATCGCTGATAGAAGATTCGTCGCAAAACTGCGTATAGTTCGATACCCCAAAAATTTACGGATTAGCGTGGGATACGAGGTAAAATACCATAAACAACTTCTCATATTGTTTCATTACTCAAATAACCACATTCAATGCCAAATCAACGTTGCTCAAGTATTACTTTGGTATTGAAATTATCAAATTTTGGTATTAAAAAGCTATTTCTATAAAGGGTGTGTCACATCAAATTGCATCACGGAAAAAACGCTGTAGAAATTCGCCCAGTAGACCGATCCTTTTGAAAATTTTAGACAGTAAAATAAAAACTATTAAACAACTTTTGGCATTTTCTTTTTATTCATACTTCGAGCCCAAGCCCGTATGCTCGCACCTTCCTTTTTACCCCGTCCATAAGGTTCTGTACAACGTCAGGTTGTAGTTTTTTTTTGAACAGAAATCCATTTTCTTTTGAAGTCCGCCTCCGATTTGACAACTTTTGGGTTCTTTCGGAGGGCCTGCTTCATAATCGCCCAATATTTTTCTATTGGGCGAAGCTCCGGCGCGTTGGGCGGGTTCATTTCCTTTGGCACGAAGGTGACCCCGTTGGCTTCGTACCACTCCAACACGTCCTTTGAATAGTGGCACGAAGCGAGATCCGGCCAGAAGATGGTCGGGCCCTCGTGCTGCTTCAATAGTGGTAGTAAGCGCTTCTGTAGGCACTCCTTAAGGTAAACCTGCCCGTTTACCGTGCCGGTCATCACGAAGGGGGCGCTCCGCTTTCCGCAAGAGCAGATCGCTTGCCACACCATGTACTTTTTGGCAAACTTGGATAGTTTCTGCTTGCGAATCTCCTCCGGAATGCTGAATTTGTCCTCTGCGGAGAAGAACAACAGGCCCGGCAGCTGACGAAAGTCCGCTTTGACGTAGGTTTCGTCGTCCATTACCAGGCAATGCGGCTTCGTCAGCATTTCGGTGTACAGCTTCCGGGCTCGCGTCTTCCCCACCATGTTTTGCCTTTCGTCGCGGTTAGGAGCCTTCTGAACCTTGTATGTACGCAGGCCCTCCCGCTGCTTGGTCCGCTGGACGAATAAACTTGACAAATTCAGCTTATTGGCGACATCCCGGACCGAACTTCTCGGATCACGTCTAAACTGCTTAACTACGCGCTTGTGATCTTTTTCACTGACGAAGCATCCATTTTTGCCGTTCTTCACCTTCCGGTCGATGGTTAGGTTCTCGAAGTATCGTTTTAGTACTCTGCTGACCGTGGATTGGACGATTCCCAGCATCTTACCGATGTCCCGATGTGACAACTCCGGATTATCGAAATGAGTGCGCAGGATTAATTCACGACGCTCTTTTTCGTTCGACGACATTTTTCCAAATTTACGAAAAATTGACAGTGAAGCATGGCCAACGTGATCTATACACTCTTATCTGATTATAAGCGAAAGCTGAAGATATAATTCCTAAAAATTAAATTTTTACAGCGTTTTTTCCGTGATGCAATTTGATGTGACACACCCTTTATTAGCATTAGCATTAGCATTGAGCAAGTTGCACAATATCGTAGGTGGTACGAATTCAGAACTGTTATGTTAAAGCTAGCCTCCATCCGTTGCTGATGATTAGTAATATCTCTTAGATGAAGACATGTTTTCTCCAACAGTTAAGAATTGCCCTGGTCACGTCCTTGCAACTGCTAAGGAAAAGGGAAGGAATGTTAGTTCAACATTTACTTCAGAGAGATGCAGAGAACTCTACGACCTCTCATAAATGTCACGGGAATTCAGGGATGTGTTAGTAGGGAAGGTAAGCCATAGGATACACTCAGCCGGTGTTACTGACAAAGCTTGTTATTACTGATAATCTAGCGGTATTTAATAATTATTTTACTTTAATATTACTATTACTATTACTATTACTATTACTATTACTATTACTATTACTATTACTATTACTATTACTATTACTATTACTATTACTATTACTATTACTATTACTATTACTATTACTATTACTATTACTATTACTATTACTATTACTATTACTATTACTATTACTATTACTATTACTATTACTATTACTATTACTATTACTATTACTATTACTATTACTATTACTATTACTATTACTATTACTATTACTATTACTATTACTATTACTATTACTATTACTATTACTATTACTATTACTATTACTATTACTATTACTATTACTATTACTATTACTTGATGCAAGTGGTATCTGTTGGAAGAATTGGTTAATAAAATTATATAAAACTAAATTGTAGAATGATATAAATGGATTCCAGCCTTCCGATCGTCATTAGTAGCAGTATGGAAAGAATTCTTTTGAGAGATTGTGATTGATGTGAATTATTGATTAAGTAGAGCATCAGTTTCAACTTCAACTATTAGATTCCTTCCTTCATAGTTTCCTCTACAACTCTTCGCCATAACAACTATATGCTCGGTTCGATGTGCTAGAGACAGGTTCACAAAATGTACATAAATTGTATTTGAGCCCTACTGACAGTTCGGATGTTGACACTATCGCACCTCCTGGTATTAAGAAGCTATTTCTATATATATATATATATATATATATATATATATATATATATATATATATATATATATATATATATATATATATATATATATATATATATATATATATATATATATATATATATATATAGTTTTAGTAATAGTTTTTATATATTTATATATATATATATATATATATATATATATATATATATATATATAGAAATAGCTTCTTAATACCAGGAGGTGCGATAGTGTCAACATCCGAACTGTCAGTAGGGCTCAAATACAATTTATGTACATTTTGTGAACCTGTCTCTAGCACATCAAACCGAGCATATAGTTGTTATGGCGAAGAGTTGTAGAGGAAACTATGAAGGAAGGAATCTAATAGTTGAAGTTGAAACTGATGCTCTACTTAATCAATAATTCACATCAATCACAATCTCTCAAAAGAATTCTTTCCATACTGCTACTAATGACGATCGGAAGGCTGGAATCCATTTATATCATTCTACAATTTAGTTTTATATAATTTTATTAACCAATTCTTCCAACAGATACCACTTGCATCAAGTAATAGTAATAGTAATAGTAATAGTAATAGTAATAGTAATAGTAATAGTAATAGTAATAGTAATAGTAATAGTAATAGTAATAGTAATAGTAATAGTAATAGTAATAGTAATAGTAATAGTAATAGTAATAGTAATAGTAATAGTAATAGTAATAGTAATAGTAATAGTAATAGTAATAGTAATAGTAATAGTAATAGTAATAGTAATAGTAATAGTAATAGTAATAGTAATAGTAATAGTAATAGTAATAGTAATAGTAATAGTAATAGTAATAGTAATAGTAATAGTAATAGTAATAGTAATAGTAATAGTAATAGTAATAGTAATAGTAATAGTAATAGTAATAGTAATAGTAATAGTAATAGTAATAGTAATAGTAATAGTAATAGTAATAGTAATAGTAATAGTAATAGTAATATTAAAGTAAAATAATTATTAAATACCGCTAGATTATCAGTAATAACAAGCTTTGCCAGTAACACCGGCTGAGTGTATCCTATGGCTTACCTTCCCTACTAACACATCCCTGAATTCCCGTGACATTTATGAGAGGTCGTAGAGTTCTCTGCATCTCTCTTAAGTAAATGTTGAACTAACATTCCTTCCCTTTTCCTTAGCAGTTGCAAGGACGTGACCAGGGCAATTCTTAACTGTTGGAGAAAACATGTCTTCATCTAAGAGATATTACTAATCATCAGCAACGGATGGAGGCTAGCTTTAACATAACAGTTCTGAATTCGTACCACCTACGATATTGTGCAACTTGCTCAATGCTAATGCTAATGCTAATAAAGGGTGTGTCACATCAAATTGCATCACGGAAAAAACGCTGTAAAAATTTAATTTTTAGGAATTATATCTTCAGCTTTCGCTTATAATCAGATAAGAGTGTATAGATCACGTTGGCCATGCTTCACTGTCAATTTTTCGTAAATTTGGAAAAATGTCGTCGAACGAAAAAGAGCGTCGTGAATTAATCCTGCGCACTCATTTCGATAATCCGGAGTTGTCACATCGGGACATCGGTAAGATGCTGGGAATCGTCCAATCCACGGTCAGCAGAGTACTAAAACGATACTTCGAGAACCTAACCATCGACCGGAAGGTGAAGAACGGCAAAAATGGATGCTTCGTCAGTGAAAAAGATCACAAGCGCGTAGTTAAGCAGTTTAGACGTGATCCGAGAAGTTCGGTCCGGGATGTCGCCAATAAGCTGAATTTGTCAAGTTCATTCGTCCAGCGGACCAAGCAGCGGGAGGGCCTGCGTACATACAAGGTTCAGAAGGCTCCTAACCGCGACGAAAGGCAAAACATGGTGGGGAAGACGCGAGCCCGGAAGCTGTACACCGAAATGCTGACGAAGCCGCATTGCCATCTTCTGGCCGGATCTCGCTTCGTGCCACTATTCAAAGGACGTGTTGGAGTGGTACGAAGCCAACGGGGTCACCTTCGTGCCAAAGGAAATGAACCCGCCCAACGCGCCGGAGCTTCGCCCAATAGAGAAATATTGGGCGATTATGAAGCAGACCCTCCGGAAGAACCCAAAAGTTGTCAAATCGGAGGCGGACTTCAAGAGAAAATGGATTTCTGTTCGAAAAAAAACTACAACCTGACGTTGTACAGAACCTTATGGACGGGGTAAAGAGGAAGGTGCGAGCATACGGGCTTGGGCTCGAAGTATGAATAAAAAGAAAATGCCAAAAGTTGTTTAATAGTTTTTATTTTACTGTCTAAAATTTTCAAAAGGATCGGTCTACTGGGCGAATTTCTACAGCGTTTTTTCCGTGATGCAATTTGATGTGACACACCCTTTATAGAAATAGCTTCTTAATACCAAAATTTGATAATTTCAATACCAAAGTAATACTTGAGCAACGTTGATTTGGCATTGAATGTGGTTATTTGAGTAATGAAACAATATGAGAAGTTGTTTATGGTATTTTACCTCGTATCCCACGCTAATCCGTAAATTTTTGGGGTTTCGAACTATACGCAGTTTTGCGACGAATCTTCTATCAGAGATTTTATGGACATAAAGCGATAAATACAAGACTCTTCAAGTTTTGGCCAAATAAAACCATCCCTCAAATATTGTTTCACAATAATTACAGTTATAGTTTTATGAAATACATATAAATACTACACGAAGTATAAAAAAATCAACTTCTCAAGCATTGAAATTGGTAAAAAAAAATCAATTTAGATAAAGCATAGCCGGTCTTCCTAAAATAAAAAGGTTTTACAGGATCCAGTTTTCTTGTTGGAATTTAGAAGAGCAATCTTCCAATTTTTTCGAAAATTGGCAACCCTGCTTCCATCAATTCGCCGCAGCAGTCGAAGGCAAGTTGCGGTTTTCCAACTTGTTGTTTCCACTCCTTGAGTCTGTAATTGGCGTAAAAAGGCGTGGAAAATTGGATTCCTCCGTTCTGCGCCAGCTCTGTGAAGCATACCTTCATGAGTTCCACATGGTCCCATGGCGTCAAGGAACCGCTCTCGTTCAACCAGTTTGCAATGCTTCAAACTTTTGTTTAGTATTACCTGTATGCGCGCTCGGTGGAGTTTCAATCCATTGTGATAAATTTGCAAGGGAAAAGATTTTTCTTCTCCACAAGACTTGTAAAATCGGGTCAAACGGATATGGTAAGCAATCCAATCAAGCAAATCTCTCAAGGAGGCAAAAAAACCTACCGTTATTTTCCTGTTCCCGTTTGTTCTCCTATATTATCCATCAGTATGCCACATCGAGGGTGAGAGGCAAAAAAGTGGCGGAAGCCGGGGATGAAAAACTGGAAACCATGTTGCTCCGGATTTTCTGTTCTAATAATTTTCCCCAACTCAGTCACGGTCACTCGACAGAAGAAAGGATTATGTATGGTAGACTGCAAACTTTGCCGTTGAGGCGTTGCAGCCGGAGAACTGAAGTATTTGTGACGAAAAGTTAAACTTGTTCAGTGAGCTTGGCCGATTGAGAGGAACAAGTTACATGTAATATTGACGTAGGACTACTACGTTTCTATACTGGGGTGTAAGTTCAAAGTTACGAAAACGAAAGCATTACGCCGGAGAACGTGATTTTGAGCGTTAATAGCTCCTAAACAACTGAACGAAATTGAACGATAAACACTTCATTCGAAAGATAAAATGTCTACGCGTTGTATACTTGTTACTTTTCGATTCAAAAACTTGTTTGAAAATAGTTTCAATTGCTTTGAAAACAGACTATTGAAATCACCAATCGGTATATAAGCGAGCGTCGTTCGGAAATCCACTCAGTTATAATTGAACAGCGATTGGCGCATGTGGTCGCTGTTGTGGCGAAGCTAAATTCATTCATCATGAAAGTGCTGATGAACGGTGTCACCAAGAGCCTGCTTGTACACCGTAGGCCAAAAGCGAGTTCATAGAAAGAAGAGTGATATCATAATGAAAAGGCGTCCAAGAAAGTACAATTTGTTTTGTGATTTTTCAATCAAGTGCAACTAACAGGAAAGCTTTAAAGATTATTCTTCCGCATCAGTAGAATATTTGCGTATTCAATATTCGATGTATAAAATGAAAAACGGAAAACTTTTCGGATCGCGATTATTGCTCAGTCTATCCGCTATCCAGTTGCGAGATGCATTCATTCTTCGTGAGGACACCGACTGGACAACATCATTGCTGGACGAGCTGGACGGCGAGGGATCGAGTGTCTTTCTGAAGACAATGATGGTGGAGGTGTAGTGCTGGAAGAGTAATGTTTTCCAAGGGCCTTTTTCAAGGCTAGAGACGAATGAACTGAAAAGGTTTAATGTCTCTATAATTCATTACCTGACCTGACCTGACCAAAATGCATTCAGTATGTTTCGAACTGTGAGGGAGCGCAGGAGGGCAGAAAAAAACGACATTGTTACGACCAGCATCGAAAATTGTTTCTGTTTGGAACAGCATCGGAGCATCCGCCACACACACATACACGCGCGCCACTCTTTTTGTTTGGTGGTTATCGAGTTAGCATTAACCACTAGCGGGAATCGTGCGACGAGAAGAAACCGAAAAGATGTCATCATTGCTGAAAAAATAATCTGCCAGTTCTCCTTAGAATTGTGAATTACATTCAAGCGAAAGAGGTAATTTTATTATTTTCTATCCATATAATACTGAGACAAATACATTTTGTTTCGTGATTTTTCAATCAAGTGCATTTAACAGGAAAGTTTCTGAAGATTATTCTTCCCCTTCAGTAGAACATTTTCGTATTCAATATTGGATGTATAAAATGAAATATTCTTTCATTCATTCATTCATTCATTCATTCAGAATGGATTCAATTTCAACTTCAAACAAATGATCACAAATCAACGATAGTCCTACGTCAACCTTGCGGTTATACCACAGATATAACCCACTTCCTGTTTTTTAGTTTCAATTAGGGTTGCCGCACATATAGAATATTCTGTATTTTACAGATTTTTCGCTAAATTTTAGATACAGAATCTGTGTACAGAATTACAGATTCTCAGCAAAGATACAGATTTTACAGTTTTTTTTTGTAATTCAATTTTAAATATTTAATTTATTAAATAATAAAAGATACCTTGATTTATAAAAATGTTGTTCCGAATTTTCCGAATTTTCCCATTCTCCTTCAGATTTTTCCGAAAATTTTCAATTGTAATGTCGGAATATGTTTGACGGAAACATGAACATTATTTTCATGGGACTCCCTCTCCATTCCAGAGGAGAGGGGGGGTGTCATACCATCATAGAAACATTTCTCATATTCCAAATTTGGTTCCATTTGCTTGATTAGTTCTCGAATTATGCAGAAGTTTGTTTTTCATTTGTACGGCAGGGGAGGAGTGTCGAACCACCATAGAAACATTTATCGATCACTTAAAAATCTATATGCCAAGTTTGATTCCATTTGCTTGACTAGTTCTTGAGTTATGCAGACATTTATGCTTCATTTGTATGGTAGAACCCCTCCACCCCTAAGAGAGGGGGAGAAGTGTCTAATCATCATAGAAACATTTATAGCACCCTAAAATCTTCACATGCCAAATTTGGCTCCATTTGCTTGATTAGTTTTCATGTTATGCAGAAATTTGTGTTTCATTTTCACAGGGCTCTTTTGTGGCTAACTTCTGACTACCTAGCTCGTTCGCCATGGACAAAAACAGGTGGTAGTCACTTGGTGCAAGGTCCGGGCTATACGGCGGATGCAAAAGAACCTCCCATCCGAGCTCCCGGAGCTTCTGGCGCGTCACCAAAGAAGTGTGTGGCCTGGCGTTGTCCTGATGGAAGACAATGCGGCCTCTGTTTATCAAAGATGGCCTCTTCTTCATGAGTGCTACCTTCAAGCGGCCCAGTTGTTGGCAGTACAGGTCCGAATTGAGCGTTTGGCCATAGGGAAGCAGCTCATAATAGATTATTCCTTGACAATCCCACCAAACACACAGCAGAACCTTCCTGGCCGTTAATGAGGGCTTGGCCACCGTCTGAGCCGTTTCAGCGGGCTTCGACCACGACCGTTTGCGCTTCACGTTGTCGTAAGTGACCCACTTTTCATCGCCAGTCACCATCCGCTTCAGAAACGGGTCGATTTTCTTGCGATTCAGCAGCGATTCACATGCGTCGATACGGTCAAAGATGTTTTTTGCGTCAACGTGTGTGGCACTCATACATCGAGCTTCTTTGTGAATCCAAGCTTCTTCAAATGGTTAATAACGGTTTGATGATTTATCCCCAGCTCTTGGCCGATGCTACGGCTGCTACTATGCCGGTCTTTCTCGGCTAATTCAGCGATTTTGTCGCAATTTTCGACGACAGGCCTTCCGGAGCGTGGCGCATCTTCGACGACCTCTACACCAGAACGAAAACTTTGAAACCATCGTTGTGCGGTGGAAATGGAAACTGTATCGGGTCCATAAACTGCACAAATTTTATTGGCAGCTTGAGATGCATTTTTGCCTTTGTCATAGTAGTACTGTAAAATATGTCGGATTTTCTCTTTATTTTTCTCCATATTTTCGACACTATAACTCACGAACGACTTAACCAAACAAAACACTGTCAAGGACAATATTATAGCGCGCAAAAATACCTTTCCAACAAGCTATAGTATGACTCGATACAATGAATACAACTAGAACTACGCGCTCGCGGAAATACCGCAGGACTTTTTTGACAGCCTAATATATGATATCAAGGTTGACGTGGGACTACCTTGGCTTGGCAATCATTTGTTTGTATTGATCAAATTTTTTATTGAATTTAATTGAATTCAATATATTTGCTTTGTGAGTGAAAAGATTGAATAAATGCCATGTTAGGTCAATTCATGCATTGAGATAGATTATGTCCTTCGTTAAGGCTGGTTTAGAGTTCCCGTGAACGTGAAAACGAACAGGTGGTGGAATAGTACGATCATTTCACGGTGAACTACATTGCGAACAAACAACTCAGGAAATCGTGGTGAAAACAATGTTTTTGTTCACGTTCACGTTCATATTAAAAGTTCGCCAGTAAACGTGAAATAAATAAACATCGAGCTTCAATGAAGTAATTCGGATAAAATATACAGTTGTTCACGGATCAACCCGAAGCGACGAGGTTTTTCAACCTGTGCAGAGATCCGATTGAATGAAATTGCATCCATATTGAAATTTTCATTGAAAACTCAAGATTTGCCAAACATATCCTTTTACAGTTCACGGTGAAATAATTTTCAGAATGCCTTGGGACATTCGAACGTGAACATGAACGGGGAAATATTTTTACGTCTATATTCACCACTGTTTTCACGTTCACGTTCTCCGAAATCGGTGAACTATGGTGTGTTCACCAACATCTCGATTCCACGATGGAAATTCAGAATCGTCGTGAAATATTGAATTTATCCACTTTTATGAACATGAATTGTATATAAATAGGTTTTCCAACTAGAAAATGTTTTTTCCTATCGTTTCAAGATGTTTTCCTCGCATTTCATATATGGACTGATGAATTATTAACAAAAAAGTGTTTGTTCGCGTTCACGTTCACGGGAACTCTAAATCTGCCTTCAAAAGTAAATTTAATGACAGTCTTTTAACGTTTGGTATGATGCCTAGGACAAAATATGTGAACGGAAAAATAATTATATGATTATTTTATTTTACATTTCCCTCTAAACTTTGCATCTCTCAAGTGTTCGTACTTCTCGAACTGCAAATACGCTTGATTTGATGAACTTCAGGCACTCAATTACGATTTTGACATGTACTTCGAACGCATATTGTTTAATCAATAGTCGTTATTGCAGCAAATGGTTATCAACATTTTGCCTAATCATCAAATGATATGCGTGAAAATTCAGTGAGCAGAAGATATGAGGATATATTCTTCAATGTAATCTTGAATAACCGAGCCAAAGTGTTGTGTTCGTACCCGCTTTTATAATCCGTGTTAGGAAAACACTTTTCGGAGTGCAAAAAAAAAATGCGGGTGCAGAAGTACCCCCGGCTTGCATGAATCAACAACTTCAACAACTTCTACTTTTTATACTATAGAGGCTTCAAATTTGAAAGTCCATTCGCCTCTAGTGTCTGCACGGTTTTACCAGGTTCCTAGGCAAGCGAGTACAAAAGTACTCGCAGTTTGCATTTATTTGCAAAGCCGATTTCCCCAGACACCTTGGTTTTGAAGTGTGTGTTAGGCAAACACCTTTCAGTCGGAACAAAAATTCCCCCGATTTACATGTATTTTCAATGCCAATTTCCTCATGCACCTTGTATTTAAAGTCTGTCTTAGGGAAACACATTTCAGTCGGAACAAAAGTACCACCAACTTGCATGAATTTGCAATGTCAATTTCCCCACGCTCCATGGATTTGAAGTCTGTGCTAGGGAAACACATTTCAATCGCGACAAAAATACACCGGACTTTCATGTATTTGCAATGCCGTTTTTCCCAAGGCTGCTTGGCTTTGATGGCTGTGTTGGGGAAACCGTAAATCGGGCCAATCAAAACGAGACAGTTATGGCATTTAAATAATGCTTAACATTTTACAGTTATTCAATTGTTTATCTAATGAAAAATAACATTTTATTAACTTCTATAGATGCGTAGAAATATTCCCTATCAATTGATGCAAACATCTTTCCGATTCAGTAAGAAATGTAAGAAATGTGCTTATAGCATTAGGAATCTTTCATTTTTTCCTGCATGTTCTGTGTTTAGGTTTTCATTTTACCTCCCACATACTCCGGTTAGACGTAGTCCCAGATCAAAAGGTTATAACTCAAAACACGGCACCATCACATGTTAAACCTTGTTAAATTGAAAGGATTTTCTGATAAAAATAGTCAAAAAATCATACCGAAGGGAACATGTTTTGAGTTTTGAACATTTTCAGTATTAGGTTCAATTTTTGAGTAATGTAATGTTTAGCTAAACGCTTATAAAAAAATTATAGGAGGTCCAAGATACGACAGCATTGTTGACGTAGAACTACGCTGTTATTTTTTATAAGTCGCTTGTTTATACCTTCGGATATTATTCTATAATGCTGTGAAATTTTAGAAACAACTGCTTAGCAGAATAATCTCTGAAATGTTTTTTTCATTGTAGAATCAGTTGACGATAATTGATTGATGATTTATTCTTGCCCTCGATGGCCTTTTTCGCAATTGACATAGACTCGGCTACAGTCGATTATATACATGTTGCACCAGCACCATTATTCCACATCTCATAACTACATCAATATATATTTGGCACCGCAAGGAAACAACAACAATGATAACATTTGAAAGTATCAAATATCATGCTACATGTTATTTAGAATTGCCAAAGGAATCGCACCTCTAGGCATCGTTCGTACAACGTAAACCAAGCGCCAAACAAGCGTTCGCCATAGTATGCATACAGAGCCATACATTGGTGGCTTGAAACTACTAGGAATATAAACACTTCTCATCATTTTGCGCTATTCACAAAAGAAATACTTCTGTTAATATTACTGGCCTCGAAAAAAAGTTGCATTACTTTCTCATGCTCGTGAGAAGCGCAGCTGTCACCCTTAGTGGAGGAAGTTTTGCTACAGGCAAGCGAAACCTAATCAGATACAGAATTCCAGAACGAAATTTACTTTCTTGGTGACTAAACAAGCGAAATAAACTCTTTTTGTTGATATCAACAACCTCGAAATCAGTAGCAATGCTTCATTATGATCAATATTAGCGCAAATGCAATCCTAGTTGAAGGCACTTTTGCGATTGGCACGCGAATCCAAATAACTTCCAGTAAGACATTCAAGATGCTTGGTATTCCCCAAATAATTTTTTTGGCACACAACCTTAACACCTGCTTCGCCATAACATCAGTTTAATGCATTGATACATTCTCAAAGGCACCAACGAAGCCCTTATGAGGACGGAAAACAGGCAATGTTAACTGCTTGGAAAAAGACTGAATTATGCCACACAGCTTGTACTCTGCTGAAACACCCATCGATGCGAATTCGCTGATGAGTTTGTCAAGAGCGACCGCCTTTACCATCAGCGGGGGAGCTTGATTTTGGTTGCTGCCGACGCGCCGAAATCGCATATTTCGCTGTTATTCGATGCGGTGTCACACTCGCGAAGGCTCGGTTCAATGCGAGCGCTTTTCACTGCATCAACATCGCGTGCAGCATTAGATGCAGGGCTGCATTTTTTCATCAATGTCACTGACAACTGACGAGCCACGTTAGTCACTTCCTACTGACAAAAATCTTGGTCAAATGGTGACTGACGGAGTACGATGCAACACTATGCATGTTACTGAGCTTCGTCAATACGTTTTGACCAACCAAGTAGGCGGTTTAATTGTCAGCAACGAATTGAGGATTGTCGCATATTGCATTTTATCATCATCGAGCAATAGTTCGATTTTCGTTTCGGTTGTTGTTTCTTGTATTTATTGAAGTAAATACTATGTCGAACACGCGATATCGTGTGAGCGAGCAACGGAATATATAATTGACCGAGGCTTGAAAAATCTCTACATGCTGAAATAATGAAGAAATTTATCTCTCCGTTGAAATTTCTGCCCGAGATAGAAACGTATTTGAAAGTCCGTTTAGTTCCAGTCCTCGGAGTTTTAGCATTTTATATAAGAATGGTATCCAGGTAGCCCAACGTAAGCAAATGCACCCGTGTAAAATTCCATTACATCAAGTGACATGGTATTTCCCGTCTTGACGATCATAGGGCACTGACTTGAAACATGCTTTGTTCGTCAACACAATCTAACAAACTAGTTAGCATTGAAGAGTGAGGGATTTGTTTTGTCGGTTTATATTTTGTTGCACGTCGTTTGGTGGTAAGGTTGCAATGGTCGTCATAGTAGCCCAAATATATGCAGTGACAATGACAAATTGCAGCTCTGATTAGCTGACGCTTGCCTTGAAATTTTATTGCCCCTGGCAATGCATTCGTTGTTTGCAGGGCTCTGCCTTCCTCTTCTTCTTGCTCATCACACACTACGCGAAGCGACCAATTTATGATGCGGAAAGAAAAACACACGATACGAATAACGCGAAAACGAACAGAAAAATCAAACGATGATATCCAAGTTGGATTACCACTGGTGGGGCCAGATCGAAGCGCAGCGAAAGCAAAGTGAACTGGATTGCTTAACAGTCCGATGCCGAATAAAAGTTTGCCTCAGCCAGATTCACTGTTTATACTTTAGGCAAGTATTTCCCTTCATTCTTCTACTTTTCCTTCGTTTACAAAGACTTTAAATCCTATGATTTCCCCTTCGTTGGTCGTCGATAAGTTGCTCGTTAATGACAGCTCTGTTCGGGAAAGCATAAAATGGACAGAACAAATGTATGGGAAAATTGAAACGCTTAAAGTTTTCATGAATTTTAACCATTTACAATCCAGGGGATTCTAATGTATAGCATGTTAAACTAATTTTAGGGAATTTCCGATTCGTTTAATATGTAAATCACCAAAATCCGTTCGCGGAAAAAATAGTTTTTAACGTTAACTTTATTTCATAAAAACGTGACCTGTTTTCTGATTTGGCACCCTTAATGAAAGTCGTAGTTCTACGTAAAAAATTAGTCGTAATCAAAGTTGGCCTTCAGATAAGGCGTCGTACACAAATTACGTAACGCTAGAAATCCGGATTTTGGACCACCTCCCCCCCTACCTAACGCTATTTCCTATCTCTATTACACAATAAGTAACGCAACCTCAAACCTCCCCCACCCCGCTTCATGCGTTACGTAATTTTACACGACTGCCACAACATGTACAAATTTGCAAAAAAAATTGGAGCGAGCCGGGTAAGTCCTCGATGATTTAGCGTGGAATTGATTTATGAACATATATTTATTTAGAAAAATATTTGTTTAACTAGGGCTTGGCAATGTCACATTAAACGAGGGATAGTCAGGGGACTATGGAGTCATCGGCTTTCGCATTCAATTGGAAATGAATTTTTGCTTCTTCCAGCAGTTTCTCTGTCAACATAAATCAAAATTCATTCGGGCCCTATCGTGCTATCTGTTCTACGACGTGTCCATTTAACCCTTTCCGTGTACAACATCGAGTCTCACTCGTGGTGTACTTGCAGAACATAGGGCGCTTGAACGCTCAGCAGAGTAGTGAAATCACTTGATGTGTGACGTATTAAATAAAACGGGAAGGGGTTAATTACTTACCATCAAACGAATTTCACGGCATGTTGACGGCGAATGCCAAAGTAGTCCTACTCGAAGCGAAGCGACTGAGAAGAGAGTCGATTTTCATGTTTCGTCTTCGAACATGTTGGACCCTGATTTAAACTGTATACTAAATCCCATCTAAAATACACATCAAAATCCTTGGCAAAAGCGAGTTTTCACAAGACAAGCAAATGAGAAACAGGCCCAATTTCCAAAACACGAATTTAAACGAGGTACGAGTGCAATGAAATGAACTGCTGCTCGCTTATTCTCTGTTCGCGCTTCGGATATCTCTGCCAGTCAACCGAAGCACGGAAAATGCAAATAAATCAAATTTTACGCACTTAGTTCCCATTCGTTTCAACGGCATCGTTTTCCACATAAACCAAATCAATTGATATTTTTGCGGTTTGGAGCAACCAATCGTTATAATTTACGATCAATGAGTTGTGTTGGCTGTTCAGCTTGTAGTGTGTCTGAAGGTTTTATTTTGTTCGCAAACGTTTTCGTGTGTTGAAATCATTGGTGAGAAAATCATCCCATCATCTGAGGTCGGTATACGAAAATGTGCATTATTTAAGTCCTGATACATTCTAGTGAACACACGATTTTAAATTGCATTCTTATTATTCGTGCTCGAATGCTGGTCAGAGGGATCCTAATAGTCTGCCGGGAACAAACGAGTTGCATGGTTGGCATTATTAACAATTATTTGGTAAAAGTGCTTGGGATGAACATTTCTGCATTTCTGCATAGCGTGAAATGCCACTGGCGATAGCGCGGTGTGTGACGCCTACGATTAATTCTGTGAATTCTCAGTGATGTATTTACACATCGGTTTAGAACCGCTCTCCCTTACATTTTTCATTTTTTCAAATGCAATTTTTCTAAAGAAAGTAACCCAAAAACCTTCGCATCCCTAGTCAAATGATTCAGTTTTACCAGTTTCGACACGTGCAACTATAATATTCAGTTCGATATGCTAGAAACCTCGCTGCACATGAGCAATTTCAAATGAAATCGACAAATGACAAAACATGAGTTTTTTTGATTCGAATGAAAGTTTGAATTCCGTTTGGGTTGAAGGAAATATGAGTTTTCCACAGAAATTGGGATTTTTTTGACTCAAGCGTAACTTTTGGAAAGGGCGTATCGATTTTAGTAGGAGAATTTTGATAATTTATATCTCAAAAATTATGAGTCGTACCGAAATGTGTCTTAGAAAGAATTATAGAGTATTGATGTCTAAACATGAAAAAAATATACACTGAGAAAAAAAATTAGTACTCTTTTTTTACTTACAAAAAAAACTTTAATTTGCAATATCCGAAATGCATATTTTTTAAATTTTTTCATATAAAATAGAAGTCATGTAGAAAATTTAAAAAATGGGTCCAAGATGGTAAAACTTTTTTTGACGAACTTTGTGGAACATCGAATTTTAATGAATTTTCGAAACTTCGAATTTTTGTATGTTAACAATCATTTTTAGCCACAAATTATGATTCCTGATGTTATTTAAAACAAAAAAGCTCATTATAAATTTCCTTCTAAATGTAGTCATTCTCGAAATATTTTGAATATATTTATAATTTATTGTCTTTTTTATAGTAAATATTCCCTATAACATATTAAGTTTGTCGTGTTATACCGTCATGTTCATGAAATTATATGAATTTGCTTATAATTTCCAACAACTTTTCCAAATACATCATCATGTTCAAAATATATGTTTGGGATTTACGTTGAAAATCATTTGAACACATGTGGGTTAATTTAAAACGTAGCGATATTAAAAAAAGGTTTTTTTTTATCTTAATTCAAACTTTTAACATGTTATACATGTTGCGCCAACAGAACACAACATTTATAAAAGGAAAGAATATAATTTTCTACAATTTGGTCAAATAATTCCTATATTTATCGGAGTTCAAGAGATACTAATAATAATAATACTAGAATTTTTAGCATTTATTTTTTATCAACATTTATTTTTATCAACTAACAATTTTTTTGTATATAATTTAATTTTTCATTATTTTCTTATATTTCTATACACATTATAATAACTTGCTGCATTGTCGTTAGAGTACAACTTTGCTGCTACTTCATTCTCGGATACAGTTACAAAAGAATGATACTTTTGGGTACCTGGAATTTGTTTGGTGTTATCATACATGCTACTCAACTCTTCCACACCCTGATCATATTCTTCTTGTGACATAAATGAAAATGACAATATTGTAAAATAGTCTTCTTTTCGCTTGTTAGCCCAGTCAAATAATGTTTTTGCACTCGTAATCGGATGTTTATGCTGCCTAGCCAAACTAGCTCTTGTTGCCATCCGTTTTAATGTACCACCAATTGCATCACAAGGTCCTTTGCCGTGTGATGTTAATTATAGTTGTACCCATAACGTTCGGTTGAATCAACAAGGTGTATTTGTTGTTGGGATTTCAATTCTACTGTTCTTGTTTTGATTGTGTAACACGAATAATATGTTAAAAGTTTGTGTTAAGATAAGAAAAGATTTTTTTATAAGATTTTGTGTTAACCCACATGTCTTCAAATGTTTTTCAACGTAATTCCTAAACATATATTTTTACCATAATGATGTATTTGGAAAAGGTGTTGGAAATTATAATCAAATTCATAAAATTTCATGAACATGACGGTATAACACGACAAACATATTGAAAGGGAATATTTACTATAAAAATGACAATACATATAAATTAAAAATATGTTTCAAAATATCTCGAGAATGGCTGCATTTAGAAGGAGATTTATAATGAGCTTTTTTGTTTTAAATCACACCAGGAATCATAATTTGTGGCTGAAAATGATTGTTAACATACAAAAATTCGAAGTTTCGGATATTCATAAAAATTCGATGTTCCACAAAGTTCGTCAAAAATAGTTTTACCATCTTGGACCCATTTTTTAAACTTTCTACATGTCTTCTATTGTATATGAAAAAATAAAAAAAAAATTAAAATATGTATTTTGGATATTGCAAATTAAAGTTTTTTTTTGTAAATAAAAAAAGAGTACTCTTTTTTTTTCTCAGTGTATATTTTTTTCACATCAACATCAATACTCTAGAGGAGGCGATTTGACATAGTGGTAACATCCATGCCTCTCACGCTAAAGATCACGAGTTCAATTCTCACTTCCGACATTCTTCGAAAAATGAAGTAAAAGTGACGAACCAGCCAAATGACTTGAAAGTCACTATAATGCAGACAAAAAAAATTAATACTCTATAACTCTTTCTAAGACATTATTTCGGTACGACTCATAGTTTTTTAGATATAAATTATAAAGATTTCTCCTACTAAAATCGATACGTCCTTGTCAAAAGTTACTGTTAGAGCTGATTATGAAATCGATAAACCGTTACGAAATTGTGTGCAATTAACTTTTTCTCTCATGATCTAGTTCTCATTGACTTTCTTCAAATATAAAATGTAATACCATCTGTTCAAATTAGTCATTAAAACACAACGTAAGGAATAAAACGCACGGTATTTTCAATCGTTCCCCGAAAGTGTGAAATTCTCGAATATTCTTCGAGAATTTTTTCTATCCAATTGTGTCGTGCAGATTACGCGTACAATTAGTTTAGCGTATCAACTGTTTTCTTAGTGGAAAAGAACAGTTTTATTTCAATTCCCGTCTAATGGGATTTTCGTTGAAGAAAATCGCCATTTTTGCTGCATCCGGTTCGAAGAAAAGGTTTTCTAATCGCGTAACCCGAAGTTACCAGTTTAAACCCGTCTACTTGTCGAAGTAAGTTCCCCGTCCCCATCATTTTGGTGCCAGTGACCAGGATCCATCCTGGAAGAATCGTTCCCGTCCCGTCAC
Source organism: Toxorhynchites rutilus septentrionalis (assembly GCF_029784135.1). Lineage (NCBI taxonomy): Eukaryota > Metazoa > Arthropoda > Insecta > Diptera > Culicidae > Toxorhynchites > Toxorhynchites rutilus. Next base: position 242,931,961 of record NC_073745.1, read on the forward strand.
ATGTGTTGCGCATAACCTCGCACACCAACACGTTTCATCGTTTTTGGAGTTTACTGGATTCATATTGGAAGAATCAATCCCGTCCCGTTACATGCGTGAAGCATAATCCCGTTTACCAACACGCATTGCCGTATTTGAGTTCTGGTGCTGATAATTCCCGGAAAATCGATCCCGTCCCGTTACACGTGTTGCGCATAACCTAGACTGCCAACGAACATAGCCGTTTTTGAAATATTGTCGCTGATATTTACCAATAATACAAGGCCTCATTTTGAGAGGTATAAGGTGAGTACCTCTCCAATACGATTACGTGGTTTTTTGTGGTGCTTCCTGGTCCCTTTCGACCGTTTCAGCTTCATCGCGTACCCCGCTGCGGCTCGTGAGGCACCTGGTCCTAACAGCGTGAAGCTTCCCACCATCACACTTCCCGAGTTTGACGGCGACTTCAACAATTGGTTGACGTTCCATGACACGTTCCGGTTCATGATCCATGCGTCCACGGAGATTTCATTCGTCCAAAAATTTCACTATTTGAGAGCGTTCTTGAAAGGAGAAGCTGCAAGCCTGATCCAGTCCATCGCGATTACTGCTAATAACTACACCGTCGCTTGGGATACGTTAGTGCAGCGCTATTCAAACAAGGCCCTACTGCGTAAGAAGCACATCCGTGCTCTGTTGAAGTACCCGAAGATTTCCAACCAGTCCGTTGATGCCCTCCACAAAATTGTGGACGATTTCCAGCGTCACACCAAGATTTTAGAGCAGCTTGGTGAGCCCGTCGAGCATTTCAGTTCAATACTGATGGAGCTATTAGAGGATAAACTAGATGATGCCTCTCTAGCTGCGTGGGAAGAGTTTATCGCCACCGAAAATCAACCCACTTTTAACAGGATCATTGAGTTCCTTCAAAGACGAGCCCGCATACTAGAGACGATATCGGTTAATCGTCCACACCACAACTAAGTGAAGTCAGCGAATCAATCCTCCATCTCGAAGCGTCCCAGTAATCCCCGTGTAAGTTCCAACGCAGCTGCAGAAGTTTCACCGAAAACATATCCACTATGTCCAGCCTGTGAGAAGCAAAAACACCCCCTGTTTGATTGCTCCGTCTTCAACAACATGGATGCAAAAAGTCGTATGAAGGTTGTGATTGATAAAAAGCTTTGTATCAATTGCTTTCGTAGCGACCATTTCGCTCGCTCATGCCGATCGAAGTTTACGTGTAAACATTGTTCGAAGCGTCATCATTCGATGATTCATCCTGGACCATACGAGCTAAGCTCGACCATTCCCGAAGAGAATGCTGTTAAAGGATCATTCACATCTAGGGCTACCAATCCGGGTCCCTCCAGCGTTCTCACCGTTTCTGCTGTTCCTACCGACAGTTCCCCGTGTGCGAAGACAATACTCCATCCTACCAGCGTTCTTCTGACCACAGTTGTGTTGATCGTAGTAGATGCTTACGGTCAAGAGCACGTCGCCCGTGTCATGCTGGATACCGGCTCTCAACCAAATGCCATTAGCGAGCGTCTGTGCCAACAACTTCATTTGAGCCGTAGGTCTGTCAACGTGCCAATTGCCGGTGTAGATGGGACCGTTACAAATGCAAAACATGAAGTATCTGCTGAAGTTAGATCACGGCTCGATTTTTTGGTATTGCGGAAAGTTACATGCGATACTCCATCCGTACCGTTCAGTACGTCTGAACTGGAGCTTCCCGATGACATTGCCTTAGCCGACCCCGATTTTGGAACTCCTCGTAGAGTGGATATGATAATAGGTGCTGCTCATTTCTATTCCTTCTTGCGGAAAGGAAAGTTTCGTATAGCAAACCTTTTGTTTATCGAAACCGTGTTTGGGTGGATTGCGTCAGGAAAGATCGAGAGTAACCGTGAACATTCAAAACAAGCGATAGCAACTTGTCATGTGGCGACAGTTGTACCAATCGATGAACTGCTGCAGCGATTTTGGCAGCTAGAAGATGTGAGCGCTTCTAATTACTCCGTGGACGAGCAAAACTGTGAAAATTTCTATCAGAATACAGTTTCCCGTGATCCCTCTGGGCGATATATTGTTCGAATGCCCAAGCATCCCGATTTCAATAAGATGATTGGCGAATCGAAAGCCATAGCAATGCGGCGCCTTAGCTGGTTGGACAAGCGACTGCAGAAGAATGAAGAACTGAAGATTCAGTATCATGCGTTCATGAGTGAGTATATTAGCCTGGGTCACATGGTTCCCGTTCCCGATGATGATGAAGCTAATTCTATCAGATGTTACCTTCCGCACCATCCCGTGATAAACCAATCAAGTTCAACGACCAAGGTTCGCGTCGTGTTCGATGGATCAGCGAAAACTAGCTCCGGACACTCACTAAACGATGCGTTGATAGTTGGGCCAGTCGTGCAGGACAACATTCTCGACATACATCTTCGATTTCGCATGTTTATGATCGCATTAGTGGCGGATGCGGAGAAAATGTACCGGCAGGTACTTATGCATCCCGATGACCGCTCGCTGCAGAGGATTTTGTGGCCACCGGGCAGTAACGGATTCGTGCAGACTTATGAGTTATGCACTGTTACGTATGGTCTCGCACCATCTTCGTTCCTCGCTACGAGAACCCTGTTACAGTTAGCTGAAGATCATGGAAATGATTACCCGAGAGCAACGCTCTGAAGAAAAATGTTTACGTTGACGACTTCATCAGCGGTGACGACACAATCGAAGGAGCAATTCTATTGCGTACGGAGTTAACGGAGATTTTGCAGAAAGGCGGATTCCGATTGCGGAAGTGGTGCTCGAATTCGCTTCCGGTTTTGGCTGGTCTTCCCCCTGAGCTCCTTGGAACTGAATCATCTGTTAAGTTCGGACCCGATGAAACCATCAAAACTCTCGGCATCAGTTAAAAAAAAAAAAAAAAATATGATGATGATGGTCCCACCTCTTTCCCCTACAAAGGCTTGAGCGGGACGAGTTATCTTATTGATAATAATTGAGTTACTGAGTTTATTACATCATACTAACCAGTAAGCACATTAAATTGAAAAGAAAACGGACTGGTTATCCCGCAGACATAGATTACTAATCGATAGAACAATTTAAGCCTTTGTCTAAAGTATTCATTCCATGGCATGTCGAGAGAATTTCCAACCCGGGAAGACCCTAGACCGATCGGGAATTGAACCCAATGCCTATGTCAGTATTAGCCATGAATTTTCAAGGGAAATCCCGCTTTATCAGATCCCCGGCCACGGCCTGCAATTGCGATCGTTTCCGAGTTCTAGTAGCTGAGCAAACCCAAGCCTTATTCTAGCCGACACTTCAGGCCCATCACTTCACATATCCCAAGGCATGTCAAGAAAATTTCCAACCCGAAAAAATTCTTGACCAATCAGGAATTGAACCCAATACCTATGTCAGCATTAGCCTAGAATTTACAAAGGAATTCTCGCTTCACTGGATACCCGACAACGGTCTGTTAATCGTTTTCGAGACCATACAGCTGAGCAAACCTAAGCCTAATTCCAGCCGATACTTCAGGCCCTACATTCAACCTGGGGTATAAACGTGTCAACCTGAATCTGCAATGAGATCCGCCACAACACAGAAAAATCTTGATATAATTATCTGTTGAGAAGATGAATTTACAAGTATTCCGATTGAGCTATCCCTAGCTTACCTCAGGTTTCCACATTAAACCCCTTGGAATGACTTTGTTTTATTCGATCAAAAATTCTTTTGCTTTTGTTCAATCTCACGTTTCTCTATGTTTGCCAACGCGCGCGGGCTCAAACTATTGCAGACTTCACAATTATTTTTTAAATTTAATTGAATAACTAAGATATATATAAAAGCAAAAAAAAAAAAAATACCATCATCACCATAGTCTTGACAAGAAAAATACACGGACACACATACACTCAAAAGACAATAATTTCCTCGTTTTATGAAATAATGAAATAATGATGATGATCTCCTCAAAAAGTTTGTACTGTACGAGTTCTCTTGTTGATCTTTATGTAACAATTATTAAAATAACCAGTAAGCACATTGAAGTAAAAAACAAAACAAACGGACTGGTTATATTACAAACATAGATTCCTAATTGAAGAACAATTTATGTTATCAACTTAACGTATTTAACCCATGGCATGTCGAGAGAATTTCCAACCCGGGAAGACCCTGGACCGATCGGGAATTGAACCCCATGCCTATGTCAATATTAGCCATGAACTTACAAGGGAAATCCCACTTTATCAGATCCCCGGTCACGGCCTGCATTTGCGATCGTTTCCGAGTTCTGGTAGCTGAGCAAACCCAAGCCTAATTCTAGCCAATACTTCAGGCCCATTACTTTATATATCCCAAGGCATGTCAAGAAAATTTCCAACCCGAAAAAATCCTTGACCGATCAGGAATTGAACCCAATACCTATGTCAGCATTAGCCTAAAATTTACAAAGGAATTCCCGCTTCACTGGATACCCGACAACGGTCTGTTAATCGTTTTCGAAACCAGACAGCTGAGCAAACCTAAGCCTAATTCCAGCCGATACTTCAGGCCCTACATTCAATCTGGGGTATAAACGTGTCAACCTGAATCTGCAATAAGATCTGCCACAACACAGAAAAATCTTGTTATAATTATCTATTGAGAAGATGAATTTACAAGTATTCCGATTGAGCTATCCCTAGCTTACCTCTGGTTTCCACATTAAACCCATTTGAATGCTTTCATTAAAAATAATTGTTTTTGCATATGTTCTATCTCAAGTTGTCTATGTGTGCTAACGCGCGCGGGCTCAAACTATTGAAGATTTCACAAATATTGTTTAAGTTAACCATCATCATTATAGTCTAAAGATAAGAAAATACAAATATCCGTTAAACTTCGTCATCTTACACACTAACATTAATTATATGCAGGGTCAAAAATCTAAATCATGCTTCAAAAACTCTTTACAAATACTACGGAATATTCGAAGGCTTGTTGCTGTCTTTGCTTCATTTGGTAATGTGTTATACAGGCGATACCCTTTATAAAAAAGTGAGTTTTGGGTACATGACATTCGAAAGTTCATGGTTCTGAGGTCACTTGCTTGCCTTGTGTTATATCGGTGCATATCTCTTCCATACGTTATCGTGTTTTGTAAATAGTTCGGTGTCATGCCGCTAACCATCTTATATATGAACGTAAGAGTGCAATATTTGATACGCTGTCCCACTGACATCCATTGTAGGCATTCAAGCATAAATCTTCGTGGAGTAAGTCGATCGCATCTCAATATCAAGCGCATGGCCTTGTTTTGAACAATTTGCATTCTATTCATTTGCCTCTTATTTGCGAGAAATAGCACAGATGCACAATAATCGAAATGTGGAGCGATCAATGCTTTGTAGATGGTAATTTTACTTTCAAAGGTCAAGAATCGATTAATTCTACAAAGCACTCCATATTTTTGAGCTGCCTTCTTTATAGTATAGTTTATATGTTCGTCGAAGCGCAGCGTTTCGTCAAGAATAACGCCAAGATATTTGATTGAAGTCGTTCTTTCCACAGTTTGCCCATTGGGAACCTGAGGCAGACGTTTTCAAAATTGAAACATCACTCATCATCGAAAATCAGGCACCTACGAAGCGCAACATCCTGTCTGCAATTGCTCAATTATTCGCCCCTCTTGGATTCATTTCTCCCGTCATTGTGCAGGCAAAAATTCTCATGCAACATCTGTGGCTGCTAGCCCTGGAGTGGGATACGGAAGTTCCTCCAGAAATACATCAGCAGTGGATTCGATTCGCCGAGCAATTACCACAGCTTTCCAACTTCCGTATTGATAGATACGCTCTGATTCCCGGATGTCAACGCGCCGAATTGCATTGCTTTGCAGATGCTTCGAAGGTAGCATATGGTGCTTGCGTATACATCCGTTCTGAAACAGCAAACGGTATCGTTAAAATCAGTTTGTTGACATCGAAGTCCAAGGTGGCACCCTTGAAACCGCTCAGTATTCCAAGGTTAGAACTGTGTGCAGCTCTCATCGCTTCTCGATTATATGAGAAAATTTCAACGGCATTAGATATAAATTTCTCTACTGTGGTATTTTGGACCGATTCCACAGTAGTATTGCAGTGGATGAAATCTCCCCCCAGATCCTGGAAAACCTTCGTTGCAAACCGCATTTCGGAAATTCAATCCACAACTCACGGATTGCAATGGCTCCACGTAGCTGGAAAAGATAACCCCGCTGATCTCGTTTCCCGAGGAATGCCCGCAGAAGAATTAGTAGCAAGCAAACTGTGGAAATTTGGTCCTAGCTGGTTAAAAGAAAATAGATCAAGGTGGCCGGTTCAAATCCCGCAAAAAAACCAGTTACCGTCCGAGGAAATGGAGTTTAGCTCGAAAATGATCCTGACAAATCAAGTGCTCAAGTCAAAATCGTTGATCGACAGATTTTCGTCGTACTCACTCCTACTTAGTGCAGTTGGATTCTGTTTTCGTTTTTATAACAACTCTCGCAGAAATACACAACAACGTAATGTCAGCAGCGTTTTGTCTGTCGCCGAGCTCCAGAATGCCAAGAAAGCCATCTTGAAGCTGGTTCGAGCTGAAACGTTCCCCGAAGATTTAAAGCGCCTAAAAAAGGGCAAATGGTATCAGGAAAATCCTCACTTCATTTGTTAAGCCCGTTCATTGATTCTGATGGTTTGATCCGCGTTGGTGGCCGGTTGCGCCTATCTGACGCGCCATATAATGTGAAACATCAGATCGTCATTCCCGGATTTCATCATTTTACGCAACTTCTTCTGAAACACCAACATCGCAAGCTCATGCATGGTGGAATTATGGTCACACTCGCTGTGATACGTGATTCTGGCCAATAAATGGTCGGAGAGCTGTTCGTAGTGCCATTCGAAAATGCTACGAATGCAACAGATCTAACCCGCAATCAATTCAACAACCAATTGGCCAGCTGCCAGCTGCAAGAGTGACAGCAAATGAAGCTTTTATCTGCACAGGTGTCGATTATTGTGGACCCATTTTCCTTAAACCAAGCCATCGAAAAGCTGCAGCCCGTAAGTCCTACATATGTATTTTCGTATGCTTGAGTACGAAAGCTGTTCATCTGGAATTGGCGAGCGACATGAGCACGAATGCTTTCCTGATGGCTCTAGACCGTTTTGTTTCGAGGAGAAATAGGCCGCAGCATATATATTCGGACAATGGTACGAATTTTATTGGTGCGAAAAATACCTTGCACGAAGTATATACTATGCTTAAACCAGGAGTAAACAACGAAAAGATTTCCAAGCATCTATCCGATGATAACATCCAATGGCACCTAATACCACCTCGCGCTCCTAATTTCGGTGGTCTCTGGGAGGCCGCGGTAAAAGTAGCCAAGACCCACTTGGTGCGCCAACTCGGTTCCTCACTGCTTTCTTTCGAAGAGCTAACAACCGTTTTAATCAAAATTGAAGGTAGCATGAACTTTCGCCCTCTATTACCGCTTTCGAGCGATCCCAACGATTTTTTTGTTTTAACTCCGGCACATTTCTTGGTGAGAAACATGATCCGTCCACTACCTGAAGCAGATATCCGTGATGTTCCTCTGAACCGTCTCGACCAGTACCAGAAGCTCCAGAAATATTCACAAAACTTTTGGTACCGCTGGCGGAATGAGTATTTGAAGGAGTTAAACCAACAATACAGTGCCAACCCGAAGCGCTATCAGATTACCGTTGGAGACATCGTCATCGTCAAGGATGAATCCTTTCCTCCAGCTCGTTGGCCTCTCGCCCGCGTTCTCGAAGTACATCCAGGACCTGATGGAGTGACCCGAGTTGCGACCCTTCGCATGCCCAGTGGAATCTTCAAGCGTGCAGTCTCCAAAATTTGCCCATTAGAGTGTGCAACTGAAGATTAATTTTCCATCTCATGTAAAGTAGTTTTGAAATTTGATTTCAAAAGGTGGCCGGTAATGTTAGAGCTGATTATGAAATCGATAAACCGTTACGAAATTGTGTGCAATTAACTTTTTCTCTCATGATCTAGTTCTCATTGACTTTCTTCAAATATAAAATGTAATACCATCTGTTCAAATTAGTCAGAGACGAATGAACTCTCAGAGTTTAAAGTCTCTCTAATTCAATACCTTCCTTCCTTCAAATTAGTCATTAAAACACAACGTAAGGAATAAAACGCACGGTATTTTCAATCGTTCCCCGAAAGTGTGAAATTCTCGAATATTCTTCGAGAATTTTTTCTATCCAATTGTGTCGTGCAGATTACGCGTACAATTAGTCTAGCGTATCAACTGTTTTCTTAGTGGAAAAGAACAGTTTTATTTCAATTCCCGTCTAATGGGATTTTTGTTGAAGAAAACGCCATTTTTGCTGCATCCGGTTCGAAGAAAAGGTTTTCGAATCGCGTAACCCGAAGTTACCAGTTTAAACCCGTCTACTTGTCGAAGTAAGTTCCCCGTCCCCATCAGTTACGCTTGAGTCAAAAAATTCCCAATTGCTGTGGAAAACTCATATTTCCTCCAACCCAAACGGAATACAAACTTTCATTCGAATCAAAAATACATGTTTTTAAAATCTGCATTTTCTGGACGATTTCATTTGGAATTGCACACATTGGGAATTCGCTCGCTGTAGCCAGAAGCATTTCCATCATCATGAATGCCATAAATGCGATAAAGGGTGGTAATCAGCGTGAGAGAATGAAAGGATACATGTAAATTCGCTGATTTACATCACAAGCATGCTTGCGCTCGAAATAAGCGATGATTGGGTAACGAACATGAGTATCAGATAAATAAATCGGTTTCGCTTACATCGCAGAATTGATGGCAATTGCGATGGACACAGCCGGCTAGTATGGGCGCAAATTGTCTAATATTATCCAGAGCGTTAATTGCTTGAGTTTATCGTCAAAATCTCTTGGTGATGATGATTAATCGTCCTTTAATCCAATTAAATAATAACGACGAGAGATGTGATTAAGTTTGCGGTTGATTCATTCGAACGAGCGCCCTGCAATGACACAATGGAGCTCTGTCGATATAAACCATTTCCTCGATAGGAAACATAAGTTGCGTATGATCCAATCAATTCCATGCAAACAAAGAACTTGTTATAAAGTCATGATAGAAGCAGAACAGATGCTCTTCATAGGTTCTTCTAAAATGTCAAAGCCTCATGCGGTTAACCACTATTCAGATCCGACTTATATTGATGAATAAACTTTCACCCAGTAGCTAATCCAAACCGACTGTTACAGATAAACAAGCAATTGGAGAAAACAGTAATCTGGTTGAATAAATACTGCACAACAACAGTCCATGATTTGCTTGCTCTCTGACCTCGCATTTATTGGAATACACACCTAAATTCTTTTATTAAAGGTGAATGAACTGCAAAGTTTAAAGCCTCTTAAAAACAAAGAAAGAAAGAAGAATTCTTTTGATAGGATAAAAACGTTCCATTCGGCAGAAAAAAAAACCGAAAAGCTCTGCTGTGATTTCTCAGAAAAAAAGGTGACACATAAAAATTCTCTGAACCTCTGAATATGGCTAGCAAAAACTGGTCAAGTGACCAAGCTCTCGTTAGCTTCGGAAGCGAGAAATTGGATTCATGCTGATTTACACACAATCATCAAATCCTTGCAACTTCATCGTCCGGAGCTTTGCCTATTTTTCATGCAAACATTTGCTCAAGTTACTGTTATGATTCTCCTTCGGTTAATGCGCCGTTCTCTTCGAGACAAGACTGTTTCGTGAGAAGCCAGAAGCCTGTGCTGTATAGAACAACAATGAGCTGGTCACCGTCTGATGGAGAAGCCAGTTTGATTCTGGTTGTGTTTTCCAATATTTCGTCTTGTTTCCAAGAACTACAAAAATGATGTCATTCGAGTAACTTTGAAAACAAAGGATTTCAATATACACATTTTTATGATTCGTTGTTCTATTTGATATGTAGATGTGTAATTATGTTAAAAAATGCGATATATTACGACACATTTATAACCCTTCGGCTACATAATTAATTGTCATTAATTGCCACCAATTATGATATGAACGAATTTCATGCCATTTCGACTGGCTAGTGGCAGCAATATCTCAGATTACAGTGAGATGTTGTGGGTACAAAGACAATGGCCATTTGAGCTACTTTGCATACTTGAAATGTTTAAAAAAAAATATTACTTTTTGAATAAAGCCACAGTTTTTTTTTTCTATATTTTTACAAACATTTCTAACTCAAAAACTCAAAATAGATGAACAAATCTTGATCAAAGAATGAAATATAAGAAATTGTTTGAATTTGCATAAACGATATCAAAACTTTAATGATTTTTTAATTGCACTAAAAAAATTTTCTTTTAAATTGAAACTCATTTTTCTCTAAAACGTATGCCTTTCAAATTCTCAAAAGAATTATATGAATAGCCCTTACAATTTCCTTACAATCACAAGTCATTCATACATCGGAAGATCGGCACTTTTACAAGAAAAAAGTTTTTCTAGCAACAAATTTTTCATATCTTTTTAAAAATTACAACTTATCCTAAGGGGGTCTTCGTAGCCAGGTGGTTACGCGTTCGCTTAGTAAGCGATCGATCGTGAATTCAAAACTCAGGGCCCTCATTGACCATCTTTGTGTTGTTACAGAATAACTACACTCTGTCCAACTTCTATTAGATCACCCTTATTATAGTTCATTGCAACACAAACAGTTAGTATTCCAACAAGATACATTCATACATTGTAGACTACTTGGAATGAAGTATATTTAACGTCAATTTCGATCAAAAGAGTTGTTTGTTTATTCATTGTGCTTAAATATGCTATTTTCAGCTATCTATAAGACGGTTTCAGAATTCATAAGTATGATCAATGAACAATTCAAAACGAATGACAGATTTACATGTCAACATGTCATTTCGGCTAATATCCTGGAAAATTCGTGTTGGAATACTATTTACCAAACTCTGCTGAACGGATTTCTCGATATTTTTCCATGTAGCCGAAATTGCGACCTTGAGCTCTTCAATCGTGGTGTACCGTTTTTTCTCAGTGTAGATTCTGCGTACAAGGATCCCTCTAAGATTTTCAACAGGATCCAAGTCTGGAGAGCGAGCCGGCCAGTCCAAAAAACTTAGTTTTGGTTCCTTAATCCATTGCTTAGCTTCCTTGTTGGTATGAATAGTAGCTGGAATGTGAATTTTTTGTGACGATATCCACGCAAAACGGTAGTAGAGAGGATTCCAGAACATGTATGTAATCCTTGAATGATGTTAAAGCTATTTTGAGTTTTCCGGTTGCACAGAATTCCGCCCAAACCATGCACGAGCCTCCACCAAAATTCCTTATGTTCCTTCTTCCGTAAATGACCCCACTACCCCTTGAAACCATTAGGACCATCCTCTAAATTGATCTTTTTTTTGTCATCATGCAGTGTATGGTAGTCACCAATACCTACACACTAGAATATAAATTGAAGCATTGTTTGTTTACAGTAACACTAAGCAGCAAGATCATCATCTGGTCTTATAGAAGTTGGACAGAGTGTACGTCAACGCGCCATCATCAGCGATGGAGATCGATCCACGGTGGCTAATACTGTGTAATTTACCATTTACCATTTAATTTTAATGAGCCTAGTAAATAAACAAATGGGATAAAAAAAAACTTATCCCAATTTTGATTAAAGTCAAGATAGCAATATAGCGTGTTCGACAACGTTTTAGATCTTATTCAAATATAAGCTTTTGTCGGAGACATCAACTTTATATATTGACTCCTGAAAAAAAAACTTTACTCTTGGCATTTTTGTGTGTGAATTCTCGCGTTTGACATGTTCTTGACATGTTTCTAAACAAAAAAAAGTTTACTGATGCCGGATGTTCGGGTTCGATTCCCGTTCTGGTCGGGGGAATTTTTCGTCAAAGAAATTTCCCCCGACTTGCACTGTAGTCACGCATGTTCTAGAGCTTGCCACTCAGAATGCATTCAAAGCGTGTTATTTGGCATAGAAATCTCAACTAAGTACTAATAAAAATGACGCAAGTAACACTACGTTGAAACGGGAACGTTAGTGCCATTTAAAAAGCAGAAGATATCAAATTGAAGCCAATAAACTAGTCTTCTTTAAAAAAATACTGAATTCTATGAAAAAATGATTTCGTTTCTATAATTATTGATTGTATTGGTTTTTCATAGTTTACTTGGTCTCGGGAACAAGGTCACTATAGTTTTTTATATTTTTTTCTTGAAACCTTTTACATAATACAGTAGAATTAATTTAATATGACCATGTGTCATGTTATAATGCCTGTCGTTTTTTCACCAAACGCTTTGCATGACGTCCGATTACTATGATCATAACTCGAAAACAAAAAAGTAACGCCTTCCTGAATTTTGGATTTGTTATGTAAAAACCTCAGTTTTCAAGAAAAAATATAAAAAATATATAGCGTCCATGGTCCCGAGATCATGTAAACTATGAAAAACAAAAACAATCAATAATTACGAAAACGAATTCCGTTTTTACACAAGCATAATATTGAAAAAATAACTAACTAATTGGCTTCAATTTGATATGTTGATCCTCGGGATCGGTTCAGTTGTTCAAAAGTTATGAAAAGGCAGTGTCAGTGTCAGTCCTCAGGGACCGATGCGGGCTCAAATAAACTGGAGTGACAATATACTAAACAGACATACACTTTGAATAATTTTATTTCAATTTCATGCAGGTTTCCATGTTATCCCTACAAATTTCTACGAAAACTTCATTCGAATCTTGTTTGATCCGAAACAGATTTTTTTCTTCAAGACTCGAGTCGATTATATTTCTTCAAGACTTGAGTCGATTATATTTCTTTCGCGGCTTCTCCGAATTAAAATTTTGAGCCTTGTAATGCATCCCCAGGACTCACGACTTGTTCTCCCATAATTATTGTTATCTGCTACCACGGAGATCACGTTGATAAAAGTTGGACTTTCAAGAACTCAATCCCATAATTTTCGAACAAAAACATCCATCTTCGTTTAACATGCTAGTTTGTTGATTGGAGCTTCTTAGCCCTCGCTTATATTGAGATTTTCCAGTGAAATGACTGGCATCTCGTTTCAGGATGATAGATCAACACATTGCGGACCCCTCACGAGTTTTCACGTGTTCCGCGTTCCGTCTGTTGCGGATGGATCATGAAATAACCCGTGTTATCAAGATACACTATGTACACTTTGAACATTATAAAAAGTATATGATTTTCGCGATTTTATCAACGAGAAAATAAATTACTATGATGATAAATCACAGTTTTATTAGGTATATATTACTTAACAAACAAAAAATGAGTGTCAATTAGACTACCTCTTGAATAGCCGAACCCGGCTTGTTGAACTCTTGCAGCCAAAACCTTGTAAACTGGTGGGAGTTCTACAAGTTTTTCGGAAATATTTCGGAAATGTCATCGTACGTTGGATTTTTTCGAAATTTTGATTTTTGACAAAATGGCGACATTTTTTGTAAAAAAATGCTTTTTTGCCTCAAAAATTGAGACATAAACATTAGCCAAAATTTTATTTTTCAAAATATCAAAAAAATCCTACGTACGATGACAGGAAATTTAGCGGAGAATCTGTGAAAAACTATTTCACCAAAATCGGAAGGACTGTTCCGAAGGTAGAACTCTCACCAGTTTGCAAAATTTAGTTTCGAGAAAAACACGTTTTAAATTTTGGGTCCGCGCTCCTTACGCAAAGACCAAGTTCCACTAATTGGCTTGTATCTTTGGAACGGAGCATCGGACAAATCTGGGACAGACACTCCAGTAAAGTAGACATCGTTTTAGACCAGATTTTTTTTTATTTTTTTCAAGTTTCCATAGTGTACTACCCCCCCTTAAAAACTATTGTTCATCACATGTTATAATTCTTTATCATCACATATGGCATTTCTTCAATGGTATTTAAAATGTCGAAAAAATATACAAATCTACGAGCTTTTTGTAGTGAAACGTAACAAGTTTATGCACTTCCTTGGCACATTCTGATTGCAATTTCCACAGCTTGCAACTGATTGTATCTTCAATTGGTTGTAACAGATGATTCCTCGAATCTAGTAGGTAAATTTGTTCTGTTGAACTTAATTGTATTTGTGCCATTCCTGAGAAAATTTAATAAATTTTTAATCTCAACAATATACAAACCAATACACTATCGCACTATTCTCATTAACCATTGCACATAAAATGTGTTCGATCATGAATCGAACATCAGTAGCAGCACAGTCTCCATAGCCATTCATGCCTGATTAGCGATTATGATGATGTTTTCTGATTATTTCCTAATTATATGCGAACCGCGTTGCCCATTTGGTGATGATTGAAGTTTAAATTGTTGGTCCGATCGGAGATGACCACTGATTTACATTTGATTGAATAACTTATTCAACGATTATTGATTGCAGTTTGGCGGCAGATCCTCGGCGGTTTCCATAGATAACCGTGATAATGTGTGGTTTACTGGTAACTAACTAGAAAGCAGCGCTAGCAACGCTTGAATCAAGCTAATCGAAAATTGTTTTAACGGTATGAAATTTGGAGCTAGTACAATAATTAACACATGAGCAGTGATGGTAACAAACGCTTCTAACAGGCACCTTTGACATGGTATTCCAGGAAAGGCATTTCTACTAGAAGGAGGTAGCTTTTGCATCAGATTCAACGGAGATATGTTTTATTCGTTGAAGGATTTTTGAGCCGATATAATGCAATATTCGTGCAAAGTATCAATGTGTTGGTAAGGAGTGTAATCAACATTGTATTTCAGCTATTTAAATATTTTAACATTATATCGGATAGAGAACGTTTTCTTGCAGTGAACATCATCACTTCAAGAAAAAGTTCTTGGTATTTTTGTTTGAAAAATACAAGAGCGCCCCATTTGAGAGCACGAGAATGAAATCGTTGGCTATTTTGGGAGCCTATTGAAGTGGATCATTTGTGCAGAATATGAGTAGAATTTAAATTGGTTGCTTGATTTTTGTTTGTTTGGGGCTTTGAAACGTAGATTTTTAAACGTCTATGCAAAATGAAGCCGATTATATTATATTATTGATTAAAATGTTGCAATTCAATAAATATTCCCTAAAAAACTAAAGTGTAGAAGATGGCGCCACACGACGATACTTGAAATTAAATTTACTGAACCAATATTTACCCCTCAAACACATGCAGCATTTTGCGCTTCCTAGCAATCGGCAGGGTGGATCTGATTCGGTGCAGGTGCGCACGGAGGGAGTAAACCTGACCAAAACCGAAACAAGGCTAAATTAACACTCGAACAATTCGACCATTGGGTTCAGTCCACGATTTCCGTGAATGATTCGATCGCCTACAGGTTGGCATGAGAGCAAAAGCACGAACAGAAACCATCAGGAGAAGATACGTGAAACAGGATGTGGTATTTTCCGACAAATGTGCTATGAGTGGAATTACTGTTGGCGGAGCATTTCATATTTATCTGCGCCGTGTTTGCTTGTGGCCACATGTGCGACAAAGAATGAATTATTACCGAAAGACCTATATTTCAATGAAAGTCAACGAACGGAATCAGCACAGCTTTGCCCAACGCTGATACAGGGTCTTTCAGATTAAACGCTCACGCAACAAATTTTAATAACTTCTACAAAAGTGACCCGATTTTAATTTTTTTTAAAAACGAACATAAAGCTTATTTTAGGACATT
Organism: Toxorhynchites rutilus septentrionalis; assembly: GCF_029784135.1. Taxonomy (NCBI): domain Eukaryota; kingdom Metazoa; phylum Arthropoda; class Insecta; order Diptera; family Culicidae; genus Toxorhynchites; species Toxorhynchites rutilus. The sequence goes on from NC_073745.1 coordinate 242,947,721, forward strand.
TTCTATGTGACCACCACTTTAAAGCGTTTTCATGCTTCATGCACAACTCTAACATTACTACTTCGATGTTGTTGAAAATCCAAGTTATTTCTTCTTTAAGTTCCTCCAAATTTTGTGGCTTATTAACATAGGAACGATCCTTCACGACCCCAAGAGAAAGCAATCGAAGACGTTGAAATTTTTATCATAAGAGGACAAAGTTTCATTAAGGCTTCGGTTGCTCGAGTAATATGATTTCACTAAAAATACATGTTCTTGTAAATTGTACATCTTGACCCTAAAAACCATCCGATCAGACTGAACGAGTAGCCGAATATTATCGTCCCGAAGTGGGGAATGCAGTGTGACCATTGACGGAGCGAAAAAATAATTTATAAGACCCTGTAGATGGTTAGGTAAATGGAATTTCACATAGAACATTATGCAAAGCCATAACAAAGTGTACTTGCATATAGTTTGTTATTTACAATGTACTCAGAAAGGACTGTTGACTGTTTCACCTAATTACGGTGCTCTCTCATCACAATTAATGCATATTCCTGCTACTCTCCAAGTTTGACAGCTGACAGAATGCATGTGCGCTATTCTTCGAACCTATAAATACAGTACTTCTCTGCAGGAAAGATGCGATTTGGATAGCTCATTGGGGCCATCTGGAATTCCGAAAGTTTAACAGCAATAATTTATTTTCTATTTGGCTTGTCATTTGATTTTAGACTACCATTTGCGTCGATTGTTCAGTATACGTATATATAATAAAATTACTTTTTTATACATGAATAACTTCTTACTATTTTCCATTTTATTCTCGCTATTCTCACGAAGATTCAGGTATTTTCTAAAATCTTGAAATACCTTAAAATGATGTGTCAAGAACGGCGGGAAGTTATTCAAGATCTGACTACAAAAAAAAAAACAAAAAAATGTTGCCATTTGTTATTTTTGCATTATCATGACAAAAATTTCAACCCTTCACACTTCTCTTCAAAAATTATGAATCCATGACGATAGCTTTCAATTTTCTCATCATCCGCCACACATTTATAATTCGAGGAATCTATTCAGTAATAGTTTGTTTGAACCTTTTAAAACCCATTTCCTACCATACCTTTCTATTAGCGTATTATAAACTCCTGAAATTTCGCCTAATTGAATAACTAAGAGAGCAAAAGCATAAACGAACAACGATTTAGGGTTCGTCCTATTAGTTCCCACTTTGTCAAAACTCTGACTTTGCCATTCTCTGACACAAACCATCCCCACTATGATGACGTTCTTCCTGGTCCGCAATTCGTTCCAGTCTCTGCTGATGGGAGCTAAGTTGTTAAGTAATTTGGGGTGATTTTGAATTTGTTTCCTTTCAGCTACTGACAGCAACAGGCTTCGTCTATTGGAAATTTGGCATAAAAATAGAAAACTAAAACTTAAATGGGATTTCTTGCCTTCAGATACCCAGTGACAGCGGCACATGGGGTGGTTATAGAAAAAAACATATATTCCTCTTGAGAATTATTAAGTAACTAGCTGACCGGGAAAACTACGTCTCGCCCAAAATTTGTTTTGACGTGGGACTACGTCTAACCGGAATATATGGAGGGTAAAATGAAAACCTAAACACAGAACATGCAGGAAAAAATGAATGATTTCGAATGCTTATAGCTCGAACATTTCGTACTGGATAGGAGAGATGTTTGCATCACTTGATAGGGAATATTTCAACGCATCTATCGCAACTAACAAAATGTTGTTTTTCATTAGATAAACAATTGAATAACTGTAAAATATTAGGCGTTATCTAAACGCCCTAACTGCATCGTTTTGATTGGCCCGATTTACGGTTTCCCTAACACAGCCATCAAAACCAAGCAGCCTTGGGGAAATCGGCATTGCAAATACATGAAAGTAGGGGGACTTTTGTTCTCATCGAAAAATGTTCCCTAAAACGGACTTTAAAACCAAGCAGCGAAATCGGCATTGCAAACACACGAAAGAGCCTAGAGGCGAGTGAACTGAAAAGTTTAAACCCTCTTAAAGCCAAAAAGAAGAAAAAGAACACACGAAAGTAGGGGGAGCTTTTGTTCCCACCGAAATGTGTTCCCTAATAGAGATTTCTAAACCAAGGTGCCTGGAGAAATCGGTATTTCAAATTTATGCAAGTCGGGGGTATTTTTGTTCCGACTGGAATGTGTTTCCCTAACACAGACTTCAAATCCATGAAGCGTGGGGAAATCGGCATTGCGAATTCATACAAATCGGGGGTATTTTTGTTCCGATTGAAATGTGTTTCCCTAACACAGACTTCAAAACCGAGGTTTCTGGGGAAATCGGCTCTGCAAATAAATGCAAACTGCGAGTACTTTTGTCCTCGCTTGCCTTTGTGCAGAGTGGAATATGTCTGTCCTAACATGATCTTCTAAACTTAGGAACCTGGGAAAATCGTGCAGCTACTAGAAGCGAATGAACTTCCCAGTTTCAAGCAAATTCGAGATTCGAGAAGTATGTACACTTTTGGGATGTAAACTTCAGTGGGAAATGTAAAATAAAATAATCGTTTGATATTTTTTTTTGTCTTTATTGGAAAGATTTTCAGCATTAGGCTGGTTCATCAAACGTTTGATAATTCTTCCGTACATATATTTTGTTCTAGTCATCATACCAAACGTAAAAGGTCCGTCATTAAATTTACTTGTAACGAAGAACAATCAATCACAATAAATGAATTAACTTTACACGGCATTTGTTCATTTTTTTCACTCACAGAGCAAATATATTGAACTCAATTGAATTTGGAAACTGTTTCATTCAATCAAGAATTTAATCAATACAAACGAATGATTGCTAAGCTAAGGTAGTTCTACGTGAACCTTGCGGTTATATCATAGATATAACCCACTCATTTTTTTTTGTTATCAATACCTTCAAATATTCACGTTTTTTTACTAAGCGAGTTAAATATTTTCTAGGGTTTTCTTTTTAAAAATAAAAGTTCGACTGCACTTGTCGGTGATGAAGTTAAGACTGTTTTATTTCATCTCTCCAGGCTATATGTAAATTAACTGATGACAGTCCCGCGGTGGTTGTCCACTCAGCAGAAATGATGTTTGTTTATCTGCGGCGGCTCATATCGCTTCTCATGCGATACGCGATTATGCTGACGATGGGCTGGTTGTTCAATCGTTAACTAGCGCAAGTTCATGAGTCCAATCGCAGAACTGTTCATTGATTGAACTTCTAATAGACCCCGTTGAATTTACCTTTTACTAAAAAAATCACTTATATAAGTATTTTTTAATTTTTTTTTATTTTTTCATATAAAATAGAAGACATGTAGAAAATTTCAAAAATTAGTCCAAGTTGGTGAAACTATTTTTGTCGAGCTTTGTGAACATCGAATGTTTATGGATTTCAGAATCTTCGAATTTTTGTATGATAAGAATCATTTTTAGCCACAAATTATGAATTCTGATGTGATTCAAAATTAAAAAGCTCTTTATCAATCTCCTTCTAAATGCAGCCATTCTCGAGATATTTGAAAAAATATTTCTAATGTATTGTCTTTTTCAATTTAATTTTTTTTAATATTTATATAAGGATTTTTCATTTTTTAAAAAAAATTTTCATCTAAAATAGAAGTCAGAAAAAACCCTTTTCAAAAGTTATACTTGAGTCAAAAAATTCCCAAATGCTGTGGAAAACTCATATTTCCTCCAACCCAAACGGAATACAAACTTTCATTCGAATCAAAAATGCAAGTTTTAAAATCTACATTCTTAGTTCGATTTCATTCGGAATTGCACGCCTTGAATGTACTCTGGAGTGGCAAGCTCTAGAATACGCGTGACTACAATGCAAGCCGGAAGAATTTTCTTTGAAGGAAAATCCCCCGGCTAAAACGGGAATCGAACCCGAACCCCCGGCATGATAGTGTGGGACCCCAACCACTCGGCCACGGAAGCACAAATTTGGTACCCATTAGAAATATTATTTGATTCAGTCGAGGAAATTTATCTAAATAAAGAAGGTTCAGTCGAGCTCGTTAAACGCAGATAAGTGGGGAATAAATTCGTTAAAATATGTTATTTGCATTGATCTTCCTCATTTTTTAATCGAAAAAAAAGGAAATGTAGTTATCAAACGTGCTGGGTTTAAAAGAGAAAATACTGAAAGAGGATGATTGATCTGACAGAAGAGCCTCTGCCACGTGCCAGAACCAAACCGCCTTTGACAATGATACAATATGAAAATAGAGTGAACGTGTGATCTCAAATATTAGGTTTGAATAACAGAGCGATAATTTATCTGACACTTTCTATTTCAACAAATACCACACGAAGCTATGCAATCGTTTTTTTTTTTTTTTTTGAGCGATAGGAATACCACCAAAGAGGAAGGAGGGGGGGGGGTGGAAACATCGGAGATGCTTGGATCGTTTTCCAAACAAGATATTTATTATTTTATTTCCCTCATAGTGTTGCGCCAAAAATGTCTCCTTGCTCCGAATAGACGGCAATTAGAGTGAGTGAGCTCAAAACATGATTTGGTCATCGATTTCGTTAGACTATTAGACTTTCCTACGGTATATGCGTTGGCTTTCACTATGGGAAAGTTTGGATCAACATTTGTCGGTGCCATGAAAATGGGCAAATTTGATGTGAAAACGTCTGTCTCACTCATTGCACCACCACTAACATCGAAAATTTGTATTGATCACATGGTGTATGATTTCTCATCTCTTGGATCCGTTGCTTTCAACTAGGTATACAGCCTGTCAACCCCTGCTCTTATGTCCATAGCAATGTGTTCAGTCTGAAGAATTGCCGTTTCGCCAACAGTTGTTACAGGAAGGAACATACGGCCATATATTCAACGGTATTCAGCATCATCCCCTCGGTGAAACGAGGGTCGTTCTAATGAGAGCCGTTGTCGGTAAGTTGAACGATAATTGCCTCCTCGATTTCCCTCCCGACTCTCACCTCAAGAGATCATTTTCGGACTCAAATGCAAGCCTCTTCATTTAATTATTTGCTTTTGTGTGGTGGATGCAATTGCGGTGATCCATATCTATTGCAAGTCCGCATTGATTCTAATAGAATACTAACCATCAGCCTCCTCAATTTGTCGGCTCCCGTTACCAGACAGCACCTCGAACATTCAGGTGGAATGATCTACGCTTTGTGGAGAGTCTCATCCAAATATCCTGTTTCCGGTGGCCGCCGTCACCAAGTTTTCGGACCCACCCAAAGTGGCCAATCCGTTGGCATGGATCTTTTTTTGCGTTTGTTCATAAGCTTCGCATGTCATGAACCGTGATTTTTGAGCGGGAGATTTATTACATACGAGCGGCAATCACATGTAAGAGGGTCATTTTCCACGGAGGATGATTGTTGTGAAAAACACACCAGCAAATTCTTCAGCAAACTTTTTCTGGTGAAGATTTCCGACAAGGCTTTTCCTGTTTTGAGTTTAATACCTCGTATTTGCCGAGAGAGAGTATGATGCAGGGTCTATAGTAAACTAGACAAGTGATATCGAACAAACATTTACATAAGGGAACACAACAGAACTTTGAACTATGGCGAAACTTTGGCAGGCCATATGTTCCATGTAGATTCTATCTTGCGAAGGGACAGCATGTTTGCTATGGAGAATGCTATGCTATCTGTAAAACGATATGTGCCTGAATGTGGTGTTCGGTTGTTTAACCTGATGCTGTTTTGCATTTTTGACAGCCAATGGATTTTCTAAACAGGCGATAAAGAGCATAAAATAAACAAATCTATTATTTAGGACATGTGTGGAAACAGAAATCATATTCAGGTGATACCATTTGGAGGAAGCTATTTATTACCAAATTATGGTTGATCATAAATTGATAATAAATAAGTGTTGATTAATACAGTCAACTCGTTCCCACTGTTAACCCCTTTGACGATATATTTTTATCTTTCAATTTCCTCGTTTTGACTTAAATTAACAGCTTTCCATTTGCATCTAATACAAAGCAGTACTTAATCATCGTTCAATAAACATAACATGATACATTTCTTGTTAATCATATTTCGCAAATGTATGGACATAAGATTGAGAACATTCGAAACGATATCCTACTTTTAAAATAGGGTAATATAAACGTTTTTGGCCGCTGACATTTTCAGTATATCAGATTCACTTATACATATTTATCTCAGATACGCCAAATCCGGTGAATATTCAACCAAATCCTATACAAAATAATGTGGCAAACTACGTCGAACCTCGTTTTAACATAATTTCCAGTGGATAAGCTTTGTGTTTTTGTCGCATTTATGTTTCTCTTTAATTGCTCCTCCCAACCAGCTCGGAACCATTTTGCTAAGTCATTCTGCCATAATATTTCACGGTCATTCATTTGTCCCAGTGCAACCAAACCCATACCATCGCCTTTGAGTAAGAGAAGCCGAGAAAAAACGGCGCATAAACAAGGACTCCTACAATGGGTTCAGCGCCAGGAAATAAATTACTTTATTGGCTCTCACCCCCGACCCTGGTCTGAGCCTTTTAATCTCTGTGCCGTTTTCGTACCATGCAAGAGTGTAGCAATCTTGTTTTCGTTCAATGAATTCTACCACAGAGATCAAAGCAATGGTGGCAATACTTTACGGAAGGTGAGTGAGAATGAGGAAGGCAGTAAATGTAGCAATAGCGGATATAACCTAGGTTTTTTATTTCCTTTCTTCCTACCTTTGACCAACTGCGGTTGTAGGTAGGATTGCTTTTATTCTTCAAACTGCTTCATAAACTAACACTAAGTTTCACTTAGTTAGATTTTAGATTAGTTTTTTTCCCTCATACTTCGACAAGAGGTAAACTCAACGTAACAACGTAGCCTCTTATCTCACAGGTGGTTATCGGTTAGCACAACTCGTCAATTATCCAAATCTATACATATAAAAATGAATTTCTGTATGTCTGTCTGATTCTTATGGACTCGGAAACTACTGAACCGATCAACATGAAAATTGGTATATCGGTAAAGTGACCAGATGGTCAGAGGTCTAACGCGGGACACAAATAACAAAACGTTATTTATATACGTTATGGGAACATATACCATAGTTTAGCGAGTTTGTACTGATATGTATTATTTTTTTCTAAGTATCGGCACTCAGTTGTGATTTTTCGGTGGTTTAGATTTTGTTTGCGCCTGAAAATCACTCGCTCAATCAAAGCATTTACGCCTGGCAAGCACGATTCGAATTCTACAATTTTCTTTGAAAAAGAAATTACGAATATTACCGAATGCAATGCTCGATTTTTTTCTCAAATCTTCCGTTTATTAAGCCTAAAACAAAAATTATTCAAGGCTGTTGATTCGCAGCAGCAGCACTGTCAAGTAACTTGATGATTTTTTCATACTGCAAGCTCCACCCCACAGCGAAGGAGTTGGACATCCTGAGGCACTTTGTGTCCACCAGATATAGCCAATCTGGTATTTACAACATCATATCCCTGCTGCTCCTTAAGCCGGGACATCGAAGCAACCGGCCAAACGGTGAAGGAGAATCTGGTCAAACTGGATATTTTTGTGTGGAAGCGTCAGATAAGACCGCCCGTATCTGAGCAGCAAGCAATCACCCAGAAGGAGTAGCTTGAGGTGCTGGTGAAAATCCTCTTTCCGGCCAAAGAAGTGAAAAACTTTTTTTTCACTGGTGAAAAACTTCTTTCCCTGCTTATAATGAAAGACGAGACGTACTTGATGCTAGAATTTAACGAATGGCAGGGGATCGGGTACTTTACGTTCCCCAGGTAAGCGATGACTTCGAATATATTATCCACACCAAGTTCTCGAAGAAGGTCCTTCTCTGACAGATGAGAAGCGCATGTCCAAGCCGCTCTTCTTTCTAATCATATTGTGAACGGGGAGATATATAGTACGAAGTGCTTGCCGAAGTTGGGAAGGTGATGTGGTCTTTATGCCGAACCTGGGGTCAGCCCATTATGCCAAAAGATCACTGGAGAATGGATCGGCTGGAGGTAAACATTGTCGCGAAGACCGCCAACCTTCTCAACACTCCCCAGCTGCGACCGTTAAAAACTTTTGGGTGAATGGCCAAAATGGAGAGACAGTCGACCACCAAAGCCACGAAAATGTAAAAAAAACACGCCGACATACATCTTTTCATCGACCATGGTTGAGGTTCCGACCAACTTCCGTAAGACCGCCCAGCGCTTCATTCACGATACTTATCAAACAACTCTCCCTCTTCCTGTCGAGTATACACTAGTTTTTCCGGCTTATTTAAAACGTTAAGCCCTGACCGAGCTAGAGGAACAAGTATGATCTTTTCGTTTGACTCGCGTTGGTCCCTGCGGATCAATAGGGGACTTTTATAAAAATCATTTTCCATTTTTGTTGCTGTCGCTTCCAGTTGACACTCTCTAAACAAAAAGCCCACTGTTGGTGCGATGAAACCAGCTCAACGTATTAGTCTTAGGATGTATTAGAAGCGCTCTTGAACAGTCTGCCAAATAAAAGTATTTTTTTTTGAGGTTCATCCATTTAAGAAAATCAACATGATTAGATTGTGATATTGAAATATACTGATATCGCTAATGTCCATTTTCGTTTCTTTTGCCAAACGCGGAACGTTTCGCGGGACGTAATCTTACGCGGGACATTTTGTTGAAATGCGGGACTGTCCCGCGTAACGCGGGACGTCTGGTCACTTTATATATCGGGGTTTTTGGGGCCGGGGAAGGTTTTCGTGATAGTTTGAGACCCCTCCCCCCTCTCTAAGGGGGGGCTACCATACAAATTAAATACAAATTTCTACATTACTCGTAAATTAATCAAGCAAATGAAACGAAATTTGGCACATTGAGGAATTAGGATGCCATAAATGCTTCTATAGTGGTTAGACTCCCCACACCCCTCTCTAAGGGGGGGCTGCCATAGAAATGAAACACAAATTTCTGCATAGCTCGAGAATTAATCAAGCAAATGAAACCAAATTATGCATGTTGAGGTTTCAGGGTGCAATAAATGTTTATATGATGGTTAGACTCTCCACCCCCCCCCCCCCTCTCTAAGGGAGGGGGGGGGCTGCCATACAAATGAAACACAAATTTCTAAATTTCTCGAGAATTAATCAAGCAAATGAAACGAAATTTGCCGTGTGGAGGTTTTAGGGTGCAATAAATGATTCTATGGTGGTTAGATACTCTTCCCCCTCTCTTAGATGGGGCTGCCATACGAATGAAACACAATTTTCTGCATAACTCGAGAATTAATCAAGAAAATGAAACCAAACTTGGCATGTGGAGGTTTCAGGGTGCAATAAATGTTTTTACGGTGATTAGACACTCCACCCCCCCCCCCTCTCTAAGGCGAAACTGCCATACAAATGAAAGACAAATTCCTGCATAATTCGAAAACTAATCATGCAAATAGAGCCAAATTTGTCATGCGAATGTTTTAGGGAACACGACACATTTCCATGGTGAATAGAGGGGGGAGGGGTTCCATACAAATGAAACACAAATTTCTGCATTACTCGAGAATCAATTAAGCAAATGAAACCAAATTAGACACATTGAGGTTTGAGGATGCAATAAATGTTTCTATGGTGGTCAGTGTTTGCCAAATGATCCACTCATTGAAAAAATCGCTTTTGTTCGTTCAAATATGATCTTTCAGGAAACATTTCCCCCAGCGGTATTCTATTGTTGTTATGTGCTGCAAATCACGACACAAGAGAGAACGAGACAACTCTGCATCGGCTCGCACTTCATTGCACACCAGCATACAAGCAAAGCTATCACATACGCTTTCGGTCAGAAAGCTTATTTTCTTCTTTGCCTCTAACACATGCATACCGACCTCTCCATGCATCATGAAACAGCAGGATCGTACGGACAACGCAAAGCGAAAGATTCATATTCAGCTAATGTAGCAGATCCTGATTTTTAAGTCTCAGAGAGTGCAAACTATATGATTATTTAGCTCGATAGAGACTAAGGGAAGGGTAGTCAGATTATATTTTCCATTTTTAACGCCGCTATCCCTTGAAATGTGTATATTCATATAGACCGTATAGTTTTACTAGCAACACCGCTCCAGTGAGAAGCAAAAACTTTCGCGTTTTATCTCTTTTCCCATTCGCTGCTCTCCGCAAATGGTGACGTAATGATGACGTAATTTTTCTTGTATCATTTATTGCTTTGCACTTGTCTGTGCAGTGGGTTTCGCTATAGTAAAATGGGACGATATATGCGGTTCAAACTTGTATGCAGGCTTCGAAAATGGTATGCGATGTTTGATACAGATCGGATATGCAGTCTTCGTTCCTCTCTTAGTTTAATCACTAAATATTACACAAGTGATTACTGACATTCATACAAGTATCTGAATGATCCTCTCATATTTGGTTATATGTTCGTGAGAGTTTACTTGCATTCCACATTGTGTATCATTCGATTTTGATCGAAATCCAAACACTGATGATGGTTAGACACTCCACCACCCTCTCTAAGGGGGGGCTGCCATACAATATTAAACGGGGTCGATTAGAAGTTCAATCAATGAACAGTTCTGCGATTGGACCCATGAACTTGCTCATGGTAAGAAAACGTGAATGTTTGAAAGTATTGATAACAAAAAACAAATTTTGGGCGGGACGAAGTTTGCCGGGTCAGCTAGTGAAATATAATTAATTTTGATCGATTTTGCATAGCCGGTAGCACAGAGGAAATTCATTCAATTATTTATAGTTAAAACAATTTTATTTATCATTCTCTTCGGAACGCATAGATTTTCTAGAAGCAACCAAAACACGTTTATATTGTTTTATGTTTCAGTTATGCTTTATTTAAATAAAGTGAATATTTCAACGGTAAAGTCAAAGTCAATTGGTTTTTCTGAGAACATTGGAATTAAAATAGTGATTTTTTTAAATTCAAATTGGAGGAAATTGTTTACAGTGACAGAATTGATAGAAATAAAAGTTTATTTTGCATTTGGGATAGAATTGATAAAAACACATTAGAAAAAACCATCTTTGAAGTTTTCTTTTCTAAAATAATACACCCATACCTCGCTATACGACCGCTCTTTATGGGGCATTTCGCTATACCGGCTCTCTTCAATTAAAGCATGTTTTCGATTTACAAATTAAATGTTTCGCAATTGCGACAAAAAATTTTTTTTTTTTTGTTCGATGTCAATATATCTACATAGGGGGTCTCCGTAGCCACATTGGTTACGCGTTCGCTTGGTAAGCGATCGATCGTGAGTTCAAAACTCAGGGCCCTCATTGACCATCTTTGTGTTGTTACAGAATAGCTACGTCCATGCAACAATCATCAGCGATGGAGATCGATCCACGGTCGAAATAAGATCGATTCATCCATACAACTGCTCTGCCCTGCAGACACATCGGGCTACTGTTCTATAAATAACTCAACAATGATCAATCAACTGTCTCCGCTGTCCGGTCTAACTGGATAATGGAAGAACAGATAGAAAACTCTTACGCCTAAATGGCTATTGTGTGAATGTACCATATGTAATGGTATAGAAGGAATACTGGCGAATGGCAACTGTGTAATGTGCTAATTATAGATATGATAACCATGTGACATGTACACGATTAAAATTCGGCTCTGTTACAGCTAAAATGCTAATGAGCCTTAAATAAATAAATGGGATAAAAAAAAAATATATCTACATTCAAATTCTTTTATATTTCCTATTGATATCGAGCTTTATTCAGTGTGTGGTTTAGACTTGTCTGTGAGTGTTTCACCTGAAAAAATTGGAAACAATTAGAGACATTTTTGGTATGTAAGTGCACAAATTAAAAATTTTTAATATCTATTTTTGTAATAAATTTATTTCATAATTTCATTATAAACGATTATCGGCTCCTTAGACTGATAAGAAGAGTTGCTGATAATCAGTCACGCTGGAAACTAAACTAGAACTAAACATTGAGCTGAAATTTTGCATAGGGTAGTTTTTCGTAGGAATCAACATTTTTAAAATGTCCCATTTGGAAATTCTAGATAGCCATTTTCATTGGCTCCCTTATATACATACACATATTTTATGTAACATGAAGTTGTTTCATTCTAGATTATTGTTGGTTTTTTTGAGTATGTTATTATTTTATGTACAAATGTATGTACTTGTTATGTAGGTATTTTTGACTTTAACCGAAAAGATTTTTTTAAATTCAATTTGAATGATAAACCATGTTGCATATTTAACAAATTTGGGACCGATCCGATTGAATTTATAGGAATTTTTATTACAATAATTGATTCCTTATGCGGCCTATCTAGGCCGTAAAGCGAGGTATGGGTGTACTTAAATCCACTTATTTTAATGTTTCATAACAGTATCCTGTTCCAAATTTCCACATCTTTCTAATGAAAATAATAGAATTGTCCACAAAAGCTCTTTTTTGTACATTGTAGGTTAGAAAATTGTAGAACACTTACTGAACTCTGAAACACTGTCCTCCAGCATACCATTCCACTTTATACCCCTCCTTTCTTCCCTTGTGAGTAATTCGTCCCCTAGCTATAAACAGTAGAATAAGTTGAAAGGTAAATACACAATAGCTATACGAATAGATTCAAGCATTGAGTGTTCATCAGCATTGTTATAATTGTCTTATATCTCATCCTTCTCCTGAAAAAAACATGTAAAATTATATTTAGGACTTCGGCTCCTTTAAACTTATGTAACTGAACCTGTAAAAATAAACGAATTAAAAAAAATGCATCTCATTGATGTACCATATTTCTCCCGTATTGTGTCACTACCGAGCGGCTGTGAGACGTAAGTGAGAAATGTGAAGCTAAATCTTTCAACAAAAATGTTCATTCGCATTACAACAGGATCCACTACATGCTCCCTCATTACTCTCTTTTCTGCGGTTGCACTCTGTTTATGTTGAATTTCAAATTTCGTTTTATGTTCGAATAAACGGCAAATTGAGGTTTCCACCTCTTGCAGTTGCAATTTATCGCTCAAAATGCTTTTCTGCGAATTTACAAATTGTTTTACAGCTTTTTTTCCCAAATTCGTTGCTCCAGAAGAGTGTGTTTGGTATTTCAAATTGGATTGTACCACCATTCCAGAATGAAATCGATGCAATTGCGATATACAGTTGAGCACAATAAAATAAATTTGCGCTCAATTGATTGCAAATTAAGTTGGAATAGTTGGAAATTTTTATGAAAGAGACTTCAAGCTCGAACTAGAATAATAATCAGGACAAGAAAGCTGAAATTATCGCCCACGCTATATATTTTGTACAGTATTCGAAATGTTGTCCTCGAATAGTGACCCAAAAATGCCATTCTGTCGCCAACGCCATCATCAAGTCACAGACTAAATGGAACTTTTTTCACATTCTCAGCCATGTTTATGGACTTTATGTTAAACGCTCAGACCTTTCGTCCTTAGCTCTGAGAAGCCCTCTGCATTTCCATACGCAACAGCTATTGTTGGGGGCGTGTAGGACATACCAACGGCCTGAGATGGTCGGTCAATGAATGTAAAATAGCCACATATCATTCTAGTTCCTCGTAATTTGTCTCCTTTTAAATTATTGAAAACATGAGTTTCCAAAGATACAATTGAAGTTTTCCTTAACATGTCTGTCTTACCCCCCACCTCCCCTATAGCTAGCGTGGTGAATGGTGATTTCTACCCGTCGAACCATCGAATCGGAGTTCGTGATGGAAATGCTTTGGGCGTCACAACACGATTGTTACCATACACAAGTGAAATATCTGGCCCTATTCTAGAGAACGAGACGAGCAATTCGTCTCGTCTCGTCTCGGCTTCGGTCACTGTCGAGTCGAGCAAAATATCGTATTCCAGTACACTGCCGTTCTACGCATAGTTGTCCCATGTTACATTTTGACAAATTTTAACTTTTCTTCATGAATCGAAGTTTTTATGCATATTCCAGGTATACAGCCATTCCATGCCAAACCGATATACTGGTTTTCAGATTTCCGTGAAAAGTGGTATTTTTGTTTCTTTTCACAAAATATTAGACCCGTATTTTTTATTTTTTTCGTTAGGGTGCCCATTTATATTTTAGGGTGGTCCGAAAAATAATTTTTTTCCACTTTTTCCAAACATGACTTTTTTCAAAAATTCATAACTTTTGAACCACTGAACCGATTCAGATGATCGACATATCAAATTGAAGCTTTTGAGTTAGTTTTATTGAAATATTATTTTTGGGTAAAATTTGGATTTTTGTATAATTTTGCTGATAACTATGGTTTCAGTTTCAGTTTCAGTTGTCATTCGACTTGCGTTATTCTGTTACTTCATGATGCTTCCGCCCTTGAATATTTAAATTGACTCCTGCAACTGGAGTTCAGCTAGATCTGCAAGAGTTCTGAGTAATCGACTTAAAATAATATCAGATCCGACATGAAGCCATGAAGCATTGGCAATATTTCAACACATGAAGCATTGGCAATATTTCAACGATCATGTAACGAATCGAGTCCGATATGTTCACATTGGTGTTCATAGCTAGGAAGATTTTTGGGATTACTCTATGATAATTTTCGTAATGCTTGGATATTTCAAACCTAGGAGCACATTACATAAGGATGAGTTACGCGAAATTGAGCGCCATTACAGTTCTCTACAGATGACATATTTCAACAATTATATTAATCGTATTGAGAACAACATCAAACATGATCCAAGAACTTTCTGGAACTACATCGCCCAGCGCAAAAGAAAAAACAAAAGGAATACCCATCAACATCCGCTTCAACAGGGTGGCGGCGGAAACTGTGTTGGATTCGGCAAACTTGTTCTTGTCGTTCTTTCAAAGTGTGCTAAGTAATAACTCACCACCCTTGACTGAATCGTACCTGAATAAATTGCCGCATTAGAACCTCAGTATACCTCAAATGTTCTTCAGTCAGCAAGATGTCATCGGAAAATTTTTATCGATCGATACGTCAAAAGGCGCAGGACCGGACAGACTACCCCCTCTCTTTATTAGAAAAATGTGCAGCTTCCCTCGCCTTTCCTGTTTCTACAATCTTCAACCGATCACTTAACGACTGCGTTTTTCCGAGTTTATGGAAAATAGCTGCAATAACTCCAATTCACAAAAGCGGTAGTATCAACGACGTGGCTAACTACCGATCAATTTCGATACTCAGCTGTTTGCCGAGGATGCTCGAGATCATGGTGCATGATACTTTATACGAGTCCGTGCATCACATCATCGCCGAGGAACAACATGGTTTTGTTAGGAAACGCTCTACCACAACGAATTTAATGTGTTATGTTTCGAATACCATTGGAACAAATGAAAAACGACAACAAGTGGATGTCATATATGTAGATTTGGCCAAAGCATTCGACAGGTTTCCTCATCGTCTTGCCGTGGAAAAATTGAAAAGGCTTGGCCTTCCTGGTTGGCTCACCCGGTGGATCTCGACGTATTTGGTAGGACGTAGTGCATTCGTACGTATTGGGAACACACAATCTGCACCTTTTGATATTTCTTCCGGAGTGCCACAAGGACCACTCTTATTTGTTCTATTCATCGACGACCTTTGCAGATCGATTAAATCTCCGAAATTAATGTACACTGATGACTTGTAGATTTTTCGCAGCAGTCGGATGTTGAAGTTCTTACTGAATGGTGTGATATAAACGGCATGGAAGTTAACGTACGGAAATGTAATGTTATAACATCCTCGAGGTCACTTTCACCCATTGCTTTCCGCTACAAAATGTCATCATCGAGCATTGAACGAGTCACCACAATAATAGATCTCGGTGTATACCTCGATCACAAATTAAGATTCACGGAGCACGTATCCTTAACTATCGCCAAAGCTTTCTCGATGTTGGGATTCATACGTAGGAGCACCATATCTTTCAAAGACGTGTACTGCCTGAAAACGTTATACTGCTCTATAGTCCGCAGTGTACTAGAGTATGCCGTTCCAGTATGGACGCCGTTCCATAACGTTCACATCAGAAGAATTGAAAGTGTACAAAAATGTTTCGTCCGCTACGCTCTTCGCCAGTTACCTTGGTCCGATCCTTTACACCTTCCTGCCTACGAAGATCGCTGGCAACGCTCAAAAAAAGGAGAATAGTTCTACAACGACTTTTAATTTTTGACATAATTTCCAACAATATCGACTGTGCCGAACTACTTGGTAAAATTAATGTTCACGCACCGTTAAGACAAACCCGACATATTAAGCTCCTCCGACTACAAACTCATCGGTCTCAATATGGACAGAACAACCCATTGGATATATGTTGCCGTTTATTCAACGAAGTTGATGACCACTTTGACATTAACGTGTCCAAAAATGTGTTTAGATTAAGAGTTAGTTCATAAGTGTCTGTGCGGTGTTTTTAATCGAAGACTAAATACATAAAATATTACTGCTATTAGCACTACAGTGCAAAGCAGAATATCATTGGTACGATTAATGTTATTCAATGAATTTGCATAAATATTTGAAAACCGTCGATTTCTTAAAATTTTTAGTGAACAGTTCTTATTCTGACGTTTTTGCACATTTTTGAACATGGCTTTTCGGTGGTTTCCTGAAAAATCTGCGGATTATCCGTGTAAGCGAGTTCTATAGTATTTTTATTTGCTTTTCTGAAATTTGTCAGTGAGAGATAAACTCTTGCCGTTTTAATCATTTTTAATTTTTTTGTTATTTTGGGTTTTTACATTATCTGACAACTGCACAATGCACAATGATCCAGGAGATGCATTTAAGTGTAAATTAGTATTTAGAGCTCGACAGTTATTCTCTAGACAAAAACAGTCTTAGACAAAGTTGTTACTCATGATAGAGCGCTTGTTTTTATGTTATCAAAAATAGGGTGACCAAAATTGTCGATGAAATAAAAAATCTAACTACATAACAAACATAGTTCGACAATGTTGTAGCTCCAATTATTTGAGACATCTTTGTAGAACAAAGTTTTTTCTATCTCTTGAAATAACCGATGTAGCGCCTTTTTTATAAGTTACCACCATTCACCATGAAAAAAACTGTTTTTTGCTCAAACTTTTATAGTTCAAATTTTACATGCAAACTGTCTTCGAAAGACTTTTAGAGCTTACTAATACAAACATTTTTCGATGCAGAACTTGTCAATATCTCAACTTTACTCAAAGTTATTGATATTTCTTCCCAAAAAACACATTTGTTTGTCATTCTTTCTGGGGCAAACGTAAATTAAGTTTATTGGCGGCATTTGAAAAAGCATATTTTGCTCTACATGATGTGTGATTTTCAAAATCATGTTGTTTTTTGTGTTTGAGTAAATTAAAATTGAAATCATGAGTTTTTGGGTAAAAAACCATCAATAACTTTGAGTAGGATTAAGATATAGACATGTTCTGCACCGTAAAATGTTGGTATCGATAAGCTCTGAATGTCGTACAAAGACAGTTTTGATGTAGAATTTGAAATATAAAACGTAAAGCAGAATAAAAACGCGTTTTTTCATGGTCACCCTAATGCAACTTAGAAAAAAGCGTTAAATCTAAACCATCGATTAGATAGATAGAAAAAACTTTGTTCTACAAAGTTGTTTGAAATAACTTGGGCTACAACATTGTTGAACTATGTTGATCTCTATCTATAAAGATAAGAAAGTTAGATTTTTCATTTCATCGACAATTTTGGTCACCCTATTTTTGATAACATGAAAATGAGCGCTCTATCAATCATATGTAACAACTTTGTCTAAGACAGTTTTTGTCAAAACAATAAATATCTCCCATAAAGTTGTTTTTAACGCCTTCTATCTGAGTTGCATTAGGCGGCTCGCACACCGGAGCAATGAGCAACTAGCAACTGTCAACATGCAATAAGCAATATTATCACCAATGGATTTTTCCATTTAATCTTTGTTGATCTCGCACACCGACGCAATACGATATCGCTGTCGCCTTTACAGAGCAACACATGTCGCTAGCAACACGGCGTGTCGGTTGAATAGCAACTTATCGCTCATATTTTGACAAGTTTCGTACATTAAGGCGATTGTTTGCATAATGTCAGGGGTTTTTATTGCTCTGGTATGCGAAGAACAACAAAATATGTTTCCTGTTGCATATTGTGTACTGCAGTTTGCTAGTTGCTTATTGCTGCGGTGTGCGAGCCGCCTTAGGGTAACTGTGAAAAAATGGTTTTTGTGTTACTCTAACTTTTATATTTAAAATCCTATATCAAAATACTCCTCGTACGGCTTTTAGAGCTTATCAATACCAACATTTTGCGATGCAGAACATGTCAATATCTTAATCCTGCTCAAAGTTATTGATGGGTTTTCATCCAAAAACTCATGATTTCAATTTGAAATTACCCAAACACAAAAAATAACATAGTTTTGTAAATCACATATTATATAGAATGAAATCTGTTCTTTCAAAATCCGTCAACAAACATTTTTTATGTTTGCCCCAGAAAGAATAACAAACAAATGAAAAGAGCGTGTTTTTTGAGAAGAAATATCAATAACTTTGAGTAAAGTTGAGATATTGACAAGTTCTGCATCTAAAAATGTTTGTATTAGGGAGCTCTAAAAGTCTTTCGAAGACAGTTTGCATGTAAAATTTTAAATATAAAAGTTTGAGCAAGAAAGACTTTTTTTTCATGGTGACCCTAATGCAACTTAGAAAAAAGGCGCTACATCGGTTATTTCAAGAGATAGAGAAAAAATTTGTTCCAAAAAAATGTCTCGAATAATTGGAGCTACAACATTGTCGAACTATGTTTACTTCTACCAATAAAGATAAGAAAGTTAGATTCTTTATTTCATTGACAATTTTGGTCACCCTATTTTTGGCAACATAAAAACGAGCGCTCTATCATGAGTAACAACTTTGTCTAAGACCGTTTTTGTCTAGAGAATAACTGTCAACCTCAAAATGCTTATTTCCACTTAAATGCATCTCCTGGACCATTGTGCAATAGTCCAGGAGATGCATTTAAGTGCAAATTAGTATTTAGAGCTTGTTATACTCTAGACAAAAACTGTCTTCGACAAAGTTGTTACATATGATAGAGCGCTAATTTTCATGTTATCAAAAATAGGGTGACCAAAATTGTCGATGAAATGAAAAATCCATCTTTCTTATCTTCATAGATAGAGGTAAACATAGCTCGACAATGTTGTAGTCCCAGTTATTTGAGACATCTTTGTAGATGTTTTTTCTATATCTTAACATAACCGATATAGCGCCTAATCTGCGATTTTTTCCTAATTTGCGTTAGGGTCAAGCCAGTTAGCCATTAAAAAAACTGTTTTTTTGCTCTAACTTTTATATTTCAAATACTACATACAAACTGTCTTTGAAAGACTTTTAGAACATACTGATACAAACATTTTGCGATGCAGAACATGTCAATATCTCAACTTTACTCAAAGTTATTGATATTTCTTCCCAAAAAACACGCTCTTTTCATTTGTTTGTCATTCTTTCTGGGGAAAATATAAAAAATGTTTGTTGGCGGAATTTCGAAGAACAGATTTCACTCTATTTAATGTGTGATTTTCAAAGATATGTTATTTTTTGTATTTAAGTAAATTAAAATTGAAATCATGAGTTTTTGGGTGAAACCCCATTAATAACTTTGAGCAGGATTAAGATTTTGACGAATTTTGCATCGCAGAATGTTGGTATTGATAAGCTCTAAAAGTCTTACGAAGACAATTTTTATGTAGGATTTTAAATATAAAAGTTAGAGTAAAATAATCGGGTTTTTCATGGTCACCCTAATGCAATTTAGTTAAAAAACAACTTTGTGGGAGATATTTATTCTTTAGACAAAAACTGTCTTTGACAAAGTTGTTACGTATGATAGAGCACTCATTTTTTTGTTATCAAAAATAGGGTGACCAAAACTTTCGGTGAAATAAAAAATCCAACTTTCTTATCTTTATAGAAAGAGATAAAGATAGTTCAACAATATTGTAGCCCCAACTATTTTAATTAACCTTGTAGAACAAAGCTTTTTTCTATCTTTTAATATAATCGATTAACGCTTTTTTGCTATATTGTATTAGGGTGACCATGAAAAAGCGGGTTTTTTGCTCCAACTTTTATATTTAAAATTCTACATCAAAGCTATCTTCGTACGACTTTTAGAGCTTATCAAGACCAACATTTTGCGGTGAAGAACTTCACCAATATATCTTAAGGGGGTATTCTAGTGTAGAGACACGAATTTCGGACGTTTTTTCGAACTCCGTAAAAATAAAACAAAGAATATTTTTACTATCCATTATATCATTATTCGTTTATCTATATTTCAACAATAAAACAAAAATAGGACGGAAAAAAAAAATTCATAATTAGAATAGTTACATGCTGGTGAAGTGAGGGTGTTCAAAAAAAAGTTGTGCCATGGCGTACACGATATCTCAAGTTCTACTGAACCGATTTATGTCAAATTTATATGAAAATAATCTGCATACATCTCTCTATCGCATGAACCAATAAAAAATTATAACTTTTTAATTTTACTATTTTTAAAAAATCGGTAAACGCAAAAAAAAACGTTTTAAACAGCATTTTTGTTTTCAAACGGCCGCCATTTTGTTAAAACCCATGTTTTTGACTTGTCCGAGGTTCATGCCATAGCGACATCTTTACTGATTCAGAATCTGTTCGATTTTTTTGTTTCAGATAACCAGAAGGACTGGAATCGTGTACGCCATGGCACAACTTTTTTTTGAACACCCTCACTTCACCAGCATGTAACTATTCTAATTATGAATATTTTTTTTCCGTCCTATTTTTGTTTTATTGTTGAAAGATAGATATACGAATAATGATATAATGGATAGTAAAAATATTCTTTGTTTTATTTTTACGGAGTTCGAAAAAACGTCCGAAATTCGTGTCTCTACACTAGAATACCCCCTTAATCCTACCAAAGTTATTGATGGTTTTTCACCCAAAAACTCCTGCTTTCAATTTTAATTTACTCAAACACGAAAAATAACATATCTTTGAAAATCACTCATTACGTAGAGTAAGCTCTGTTCTTTCAAATGCCGCCAATAAACTTTGTTTATGTTTGCCCCAGAAAGAATGACAAACAATTGCAGAGAGCGTATTTTTGGGAAGAAATATCAATATCAATAAGTGAAGTTGGGATATTGACAAGTTCTGCATCGAAAAATGTTTGTATTAGTAATCTTAAAAGTCCTTCGAAGACAGTTTGTATGTAGAATTTGAAATATAAAAGTTAGAGCAAAAAAAAAACAATTTTTTGAATGGTGACCCCAACGCAAATTAGGAAAAAGGCGCTATATCGGTTATGTCAAGAGAAAGAAAAAAACTTTGTTGTACAAAGATGTATCAAATAATCTATATCTATATCTATATCAAATATCTATAGAGATAAGAAAGTTAGATTTTTTATTTCATCGAAAATGTTGGTCACCCTAATTTTGGCAACGTGAAAATGAGCGCTCTATCATACGTAACAACTTTGTCGAAGACAGTTTTTGTCTAGATAATAACTGTCGAGCTCTAAGTGCTAGTTTCCACTTAAATGCATCTCCTGGACCATTGTGCACTGGTGTAGAAGAACTTAAGGATGGATAGTATAATAATTTCTATATTAATTAAACATAGTTTTCATGCTGAATTTATTTTGTGTTTGCACCTCATTTCCAGTTAACCCCACCATAGGATGCATTATAACATGGAAGCCTGTTGCGATTCTATAAAAACTCCAATAGTTAGTTTTTGTTTTAAAAGTGAACTTTAAGACACTCTTATCTCCCATATTCCATATACAATATTCAATCACTATTCGACATTCATATTTTTAACATTTTTTATGCATTCAATCAGATATACAAATCGTTAAGTTTTTTATTATTTTCAGAAAATTAAGCGAGTAATACACTTTTTTTAATTCCGTAATATCTATAAAACCTAAAAACAAACTGGCAGTTGGTGTTTCCGATAGCGCCCTGAAGCCGTAAAACGCAAAGTTTTCTTTTGGTAGCTATGTTTTGTATCGCTTCCATCCTTTCAGTTACAAACAAACACACACGAAAGACAAATCGTTCGAAATTTGATGAAATGCAAAAGCAACATATCACATTTTTATACGTTGAATGACACGATCAAAGAAAGATAGGAAGCTTGCGACTTGGCAATATGCTTCAAACATTTCCTTCCTCTCCCACCGAAGTTATTAAGCCAAGAATAAAATCCACTTTGAATCCTGGCGTCTATTCACTATACTGCCGTCAGCTGAATTTGTCACTACTCTTGACTTGACTTTATATCTTGCCTACATTGAATAAAACTCCCCGCCAAAGCTCAAGCCGGCAAGTCGCTGACTTTTCACTCAAAATGTCACTCGAGTCAGATTTGCCAGCATCGTGCACCGTGGTGTCGGCTGCAAATGAGATTTTCACTTTATCCCTTGACACCACCAATTCAATTTGTGTGATTTTTCCGCTGTTAGCGCTGTCAGGTCTTGCTTTGTTGCAGATTCAAAGCTCCCAAAAGCATTTTCGTCAGCAACGTTCACGCGTCGTAGAACAACACCGAATGGGTTGGCTCAAAGAAATAATGTCAATCAGGTTTCTGTCAGCGACATACTTGATTGCAGCCGATGATTGGAAATGTATTACCCATTCGAAACGAAATGCTGCAAATTCCAAATCGATTGTATTTGTAATGAGACGCGTTCCATATTTATAACGTCATGATCCTAACTCATGGAACATACATGAAAAAAACGCCATAGGACATATGCTTTCCTTGATTAATGAGCATTCAAATAGTCTCGAATATCAAGCAATTAATTGACAACCCTTCTTGAAGTTAGGGTCAAGAAAATATATTTATTTAGAGTTTTCATTGCTACAATACTTTCAGACTTTCTGAAGCGGCTCGTCGCCTTAGTCCAAGATTAATCACCGCCTCTCAGGAAACACTATCAGGATGCCCAGGATTCAACGTAGTCTCCTACGACACTCATTCGATGGCTCGACATTTGACGGCTCATATAGCAGAAACATGCTGAAATGCATCATTTCATCACAAAGCGTGTTCCCACTCGTGTAATACTAGTCTCCAAGTATGTACGTGTCACGTTATAGATTATGTTGACGTAAAATTCCCCCGCAATGCATTGTGACAAAGAGAGGCGTCGAACTTCACCCACTCTATCTCGTTCCACAGCATCAAGAGCATCGAATGCGAGTGTACATTTTTATCACCTGTGAAATATTTCTTGACGTGAAGCAGTGGACAACGCCGTGAGCCATCTATCTTGCTCTTAAATGATGCCGTGAATGAGTGTGTGTCCTTAAGTGTGGACGAGAGCTGCCTGTCATTGCAGCAGCAACAACCCGGGACAACATTTATTATCGCCATGAAGTGATGTCTCATGAAAGATTTATATTCACTTCCTAGCAGTGGAGCGCAGTATCAAAAGTGACGCTGTCAGCATAACTTTCAATAACCTCTCAGGTGAGAAGCATCATCCGTCACCGGGTACTATTTTTAATTGCGATCTACGACATGAGTGAAGGACTCGCGAAATGATAGCGCCGGTAGAGCCGTGCTGGAGCGTCGTAAAACAATTTTGTGTTTGATATTATTTAGAGCATGAGAGTTTCTGTTCACTCATGCACCAAACTACACCCAAACTAGCGTTGGCAGCAAAGATATCATCTCTGGCGGAAAAAAAAAGATTTTTTCCTGTGTTGAAGAGTCAAATGGTCGGTGTTCAGTCAGACCAGACTGAGTAATATTTCATTATGATTTCGAGTAAATCGAACTTCAAGTTGGAAGCTGTGTAGTTAGCTCTTAGTTACTCTTAAAAACTCTTCAATGTCAATCAAGAGGGTTCTACGACTGGCTTTGAGAGACTTGGTCATTTATTCAGTACGCAGTCGACGTGGATTTCAAACTCTAGAATTTTCTTCATAAAACCTATACAATAAATAAATCTGTTTTACGACTTTGAACAGTACTTTATTTACCGGATATAATCGATTAGTATGTATTTTCAAGTACAATTCATGATTTAAAAAAAAACACATTTTTCAACGACAAACGAGATGATGGTGTACGAAAAAGCGTACTTGCAGTCAATGAAAGACCACGGTTGGATTTTAAATCGATCATGAAAAGTTTAGGGGTAGGGGTTTTTGGGGCCGGGGCAGGTTTTCGTGATAGTTTGAGACCCCTCCCCCCTCTTTAAGGGGGGGCTGCCATACAAATGAAACACAAATTTCTGCATTACTCGAGAATTAATCAAGCAATTGAAGCCAACTTTGGCATGTTGAGGTTTTAGGGTGCAATAAATGTTTTTACGGTGGTTAGATACTCCTCCCCCCCTCTCTTAGGGAGGGATGCCATACAAATGAAACACAAATTCCTACATTACTCGAGCTAGCGAAATTGATCTTTGTTCGAAACTGGAAATGGATTTTAATGTGATGAAACGCACTCCTATATCTTCTTCTATCTATACAAAAGAAAAGGATCGCCGGATGTGTTGATAAGAGCAGAACTCGAGGAAGGAATTTAACCATTTAGGACTGTCTTTATTCTATCATATTTTCTGTATAAAACATTTATTCCATGTAACGGAGAAACATGTTTTTTGCAAGTGGTTGAAAAATCTTGAATGAGAATTGTATCTCAAAATAATCTGATATTATATGGATGAGTTTTCTTAGAAATACTAGGAATTTTATAGTAAAAGGTAAATTCAACGGGGTCGATAAGAAGATCAATCAATGAACAGTACTGCGATTGGACCCATGAACTTGCTCATAGTAAGAAAACGTGGATGTTTGAAGGTATTGATAACAAAGTTTGCCGGGTCAGCTAGTGAAGCATAAATTCCTGTATAACGAATCAAGAAAATGGAATCAAACTTGACATATAGAGGTTTTAGGGATTGATAAACGATTCTATGCTGAATCAACACTCCTCTCTCTCGCTCGAGGAGGCTACCATACAGATGAAGCATCAGTTTCAGATTCCCACAGGTACATTGATTTTGAAGTCTGTGTTTGGGAAACCGTGGATCGTGCCAATCAAAACTTGACAGTTAGGACGTTAAAATAAGCTTGACATTTTAAAGTTATTCAATTGTTTATCTCATGAAAAATAACATTTTATTAATTGAGGGGCTCAGAATGAAAGGGGTGTAAGTAATTTGATCGATTTCTCTACATCGACTCTCTCTTTTGGTCATAGCTTAGCATCAAATACATTCCCAGCTGTATTTGACAATGTGGAAGATAGGTCAGAACCTCACCTATCAGATTCTATAGCAAACTTAAATTGGAACGTTTTTGCAATTGAGTTATTAACTAAAGAAAAAGTTGATGAAGAGAAATCGATCAAGTCACTTACACCCCTCAGTTGTGACAGATGCGTAGAAATATTTCCCATCAATTGATGCAAACGTCTTTCCGATCTGTTAAGAAATGTTCGAGTTATAGGCATTCGACATCTTTATTCTTTTCCTGCATTTTCTGTGTTTAGGGTTTCATTTCACTTCTATATATTCTGGTTAGACGTAGTCCCCCGTCAAAAATGCTTATACATTCTTATTTCCAAAAATTAAAAAAAAAATTGCGGACCGCCCCATGTGCCACCCTCAGAGGGGGTATATTACCAAAGACCACATAACAATTTTTTTAACGATAAAGTCAACATTTGAATCGCTTCTTCTCAGTCAAGTACGACACTTGTTATCAGAAACCAAATGGAAAACGTCGATTCCTAAACTGGAAGCGCGCGTTTGCTAGAGATACCAATATTTCGTAGACATTTAAAGACTACTGAAATTAACATGAACGATGTCCATCATTAGACCACATATAACCCATCCAATAGTTGCTCGTGAAGTGGGACTTCCATGAAACTTATATCTTATAGCTTATATCGAGTTATAAGCATTTGGAATCTTTCATTTTTCCTGAATGTTCTGTGTTTAGGTTTTCATTTTACCCCCCCATATACTCCGGTTAGTCCCACGTCAAAACATTCATTCCATGTAACGGAGAAACATGTTATTTGCAAGTGGTTGGAAAGTCTTGAATGTGTCTGAAAATAATCTGATATTATAATGATGAGTTTTGGTAGTAGTACTAGGATTTTTTTAGTAAAAGGTAAATTATACGGGGTCGATTAGAAGATCAATCAATGAACATTTCTGCGATTGGACCCATGAACTTACTCATAGTAAGAAAACGTGGATGTTTGAAGGTATTGATAACAAAACACAAATTTTGGACGGGACGAAGTTTGCTGGGTAACCTAGTAACATATATATTGCAATAACTATATTGCCTAATATGCGTTTGAAATCCATTAATGAATGGTTACATGCCTCATTTACAACTTCGTAAAGATGTAGTCCTACGTCAAAGGAACAAAATATTGCTAAAATTGCTAACTTCACCCATTGACAATAATCTCTATAATAAAATTTTGAATATTCAATATGATATAATTTATCATTTGTCATTACAGAGTGGACCCGATTATATGCAGTCTTCAATTTTGTTTAATTATACATTTCGGGAGTCGAGTATATAATGTCTCCAATTTTGTTCCACTGTATACATTCAAATCGAAAAAAATTCTTTTAATTGTAAAACATAGGAAATTGTTTATTTTTTATTAAAAAACAAAAAAAAAACTTTTTAAATTACACTAAAAAACATATCAAAGACAGTTTTATATCTTGTCCGACAGAATGAGATTATATTGCGTTTTCTTGTGTTGACCTCGATTCCGTTTAGCTCACACCAGTTTAGTAACGCATCACTATCAGCTTGGATGGAGTAGCACTCAACTACTGATGAGACTACACGGTAGAATTTCAGATTGTCGGCGTACATTATTTTCAAAGAATTTATGGAGTGGCAGAGATCGTTGACGAATAGTACAAATATAAAAGGGCCTAGAAAATATTCTTTCGATACATGGGTGACTTGTTGGTGTTGTATGGACTATTCATATAATTTTCGTGCAGAATTTTAAAAAAATTGTTTTTGAGAAAAATAAATTCATTTAATTTCCAAAATATTTTTTTCAATGATTTTTTTTTTCAAATTTTTTTGGTACTTTTAAATGAAAGCCTAAACAATTTTTTATAGTTCATTCTGTCACCATTTTTTTTCAAAAAAAAAATTAAAATGTAAAGAAAATGATGATTTAAAAACTATGTAACCTTACAATGACTAACAAGTCATCCATACATCGGAAGAAGCGCACTGCTACAGGGAAAGAGTTTTTCTAACAACAACCTTTCCACGTTTTCTCAATTTCAACCTCACCCGGGTGCTATGAATGACGCTAAGATCGTAGTAGGAAAATCTCAAGCAGAACTATCAGTGAGAAACTCAATTCAGAGGAACACAAGCCACCAAATCATTATCAAAGAGTTAGACAATGTAATTTTTCAAACATTTCCAAAATCAGCATACAAAAGATTGTGTAACGGAATCGTAGGTCAACTATCCGGCGTGTCTCGGACACAACCCTCTAATGCTTAAAATTAATTTTGGGTGTACATGTGTTTTCCAATGAATATTAGTTAGAAGATACAGAGTACAGAGATTTTTTTGTGTGAATGAAAAATTACCCCTTCGTCTTTGATGATGAATAATTCAATAAACAATTATCGCACCGCAAACTCAATGGGTTTTGAAAACTCTCATAAATAATGTACAAGTTTAATTTGTTGCTTTGACGAAAACAAATTTATTTTATTTTTTTTCATCATTAAAAATGAAAAAGTGCCAAAAACAGAGTTTTAGAAAATCATCCGTAATTTTGCAAATACAGGCGGGACTCGATTATCCGGAGTACTGATTTTTTTTCACTCCGGATAATCGAGTAAAAAAAAACGAATTTTCTATCGGTAACTGTAATATAATTATGATTTGCACTTATTTATTGAACGGTTTTATCTAGGTTGACCCGTTTGTATGTTTGTGACTTTGTAACTTTGTAATTTTGTAACTTTGTCTGTAGTGCTGTACCACATTAAAAGAAATTTAACCCTCTTCCTGTTGACTGTTTGATCTGAAATTTGGAATATTTACATATTCATCGCTGGTGTCATTATAAAACTGCGTATTCCATGATCTTGAAAATCCAAGACAAAATGGCGGATTATGGACATATTTTCTCAAAATCCTTTCAATATGCGTTCTCCCAAAACCCCATCAATATGTGTATCAAATGAAATGGCTTGACTAGTAGAATACAGTAATTTATGAACAATGCAAATCCATGATGACGGCCGCTACCAAATGGTGGATTACATATTTTCTCAGACCCCCATGTACATCAAATGAAAAGGGCTTGACTAGTAGAACACAGTTATTTATGAAAAATGTAAACCCAAAATGGCCGCCACCTCAAGATAGCGCCATATATTTTTTTAAAACCTCATCAATTTGATACCCATAAGAAAGTTCTCGATCAGTAAAACATAGCAGATAATGAAAAATCCAATTCCAAGATGGCGGCAGTCCCCAAACAACCAATTACTTTTTGAATGGTTTCATTCAGCTTGACCTGTTTCTATGTATGTTTGAATGTTTGTTAGGTTGTCTCACATTAACAGAAAATTTACCCCGTTCCTGTTGAATGATTGATCTGAAATTTGGAACATACATTTAATTCTACTGTCATCATAAAACTATATTCCATGATCTTGAAAGATTCAATTTGGCCGTCATTAAAAATGGCTGAATGATTTGACTTGGAGAACACGAAACGTAATAAACAACATTAATTCAGAAAGGTCGATATTCCGAAGAAAATTAGGTAAGAAATAAACGTTGGATTTCCATTATTCATAGTCAGTTGTTTCACCATATACCCCACGATTTTATTTTAGTCTCATCATTGCCCTAGATTAATGAAGGAACGGATTTGATAACTACTAGCTGCTACTTGTCTAATTATTTTCCAGCTTTTAGGGGCTGTCCACATACCACGTGGACAATTTAAGGGGGGGTAGGGGGCATGAAAATGTCCACGCTTGTCCACGGAGAGGGGAGAGGGGGTGTAGACTATGTCCACGTGGACACTAAAAATAAATATTTTTTTCAAATATAATTACCGATACATTCTAAATTAAATGAAAACTGATCCATTTTCCAGAATTTTGAAACTTTCCGCCCATCCTGAGTATTCCGTATTTATCAATAAACGGATTGAGCTGCCTGAGAGTGCTTCATATATTTTTACTAATATCATTGAACTTCTTCATTGAAATCTATATTCTGAAAATAACTCATGTAAACTGCGAGCAACAGAGCTATTTTGTATAAAAAATAAATGATTCCATAATGGTTAAGTTTTCATCATATTACACAAATGATTTTTTCATCAAATATAATTTTCTATAGATTTTGTTCTATGTCGAGTTAGTCTTAGGATAATAATGTCTGTATAATTTTTCATGCAGAATTTCGTGTAAAATTATTTTCTCGCATTACTTTTCTCAAAAGGATAGAATTTTTCAAAGTATTAGAATTCCGTCAATTTTTAGGAATTTTCTTTTATCTGTATTATAGAGTGACTTTCAACTCATTTGGCTGGTTCGTCACTTTTACTTCCATTTTTGGAAGAATGTCGGGAGTGAGAATTGAACTCGTGACCTTTAGCGTGAGAGGCATGGATGCTACCACTACGCCAGATCGCCTCCATTTCTAGGAATTAATATTTACATTTGCGTGAAATGATCCATGCATAATGCAATTGTAAAACATTTGAATTAATGGATTGAAGTTTTTCAAGAGTTTTTATAATTTTTTATAAATATTATAAAAATAAACTTAATTGTTTCTATCAACAAAATTAAAGCTCTCCAACCCTTCTACAATTCCTTCCTCGACACCACAATGATATTCCTATTGCTATCTTTCACTATTTGAAATGTTCTACAACAGAAAATTTTCTCATTTTTCAAATGAATGTAATTAAATTCTTCTAAGTAGCGTAATTTTGAATTGCGGTCAATTTAGAGCAAAAAATTAGCCTCAAGAAAAACTCCACTTTCATAGTTGAGATTTAAGCTTGATTCCATAGTTGGGAATCAATGTATCGTGAGTTG
This sequence comes from Toxorhynchites rutilus septentrionalis, assembly GCF_029784135.1. NCBI lineage: Eukaryota > Metazoa > Arthropoda > Insecta > Diptera > Culicidae > Toxorhynchites > Toxorhynchites rutilus. The sequence continues at coordinate 242,977,883 of NC_073745.1, forward strand.
TCTGATGAGATGTCTGATTTTTCTCCGCAAGCGCTTTGAAAGTCATCTAGACACTCAACGCAGAATGGCCCATAAGAATTTGAAAAATAAAAAAATATTTTAAAACGCCTTTAATACCCTCTGAAAATTCTCCGAACTATAGCGGAAAAGGTTTTGACTTGCGCTACCGACTAAAGGGAATTGGAAATCCAGAGTGAAGATGAATCGGCATTTACTGTGATCGATCATATTCCGGAGTGGGCAAAGATTTGTTTCATCTAAAATTTTGAGTAACACTGTAACTCTGTTATAAAACAATGCATTTGTCAAAGCAATAACTGGATCTTGTATAGAACATTTTCATGTTTCCACAATTGCCCTTCGATTTGGTGTTGCGATCGTTATGTCATTAAATATTCATAATCCAAAATGGAAGGATAATTTTTCATTCCATCGAGAATATCTCTGTAGTAAAAAGTTCTACTGGAATTCCATATGATTCAAATGAAAGCGAAATAATCAAGTTGACTAGATTGTTAATGGCGTCTATGTGATATCAACACATTTATTTTGCAAGTGTTTAAAAAATCGTGAACTAAAAATATATTTGAAAATGATTTTAAATCCATTTATTTCTAATCGATTGACGCTTGCAATGTCAATTAGCAAAGCTCAAGATCAACCTTTGAAGTTGTGTAGTTCATATTCAGATGCGGATTGTTCCTCTCCTGGTTAACTGTACATTGCGTGTTTCCGTGTTAGCAAACCAGATAGCCTTTATATCTTCGATGATAATGGAAAAACAAAAAATATACTTACAAGTGTTTCAAAATTAAACTCACAAGGAGCATGTGCTTTGTTATGCCGCTAATTTCTCTACCATACAAGAACAATGGGCCACAACAAAGCAGGTACAGGGTACAACAGGTAAAATTTGAAATAAAAACAACTTAAATGGAATTTAGGCGCAAATCAGTTGTTTCCTTAATTATTTTCATTTAAAAAGGAAAAATGTCCACGTGGACAAAGAAGGGTAGGGGTATGAAAATGTCCACGCTTGTCCACGGAGGGGGAGGGGGGAGTATAAAACCGTGCTTTTTCTGTCCACGTGGTATGTGGACAGCCCCTTAGTACATTAGACAGTTTAACTTATTTTTTTAATACTTATTTTATTTTCTAGTTTTTAGTAAATTATCTGTATCATTAGTATACTTCTCTACAGTAAAACCATACAACTTTGTTTTCTTTTTTTCTTACCTAACTTTCTTCGGAATATTTTGATGATATACAGCGCGGACTCGATTATATACAGTTTTTGATTTTTTTTCACTGTATATAATCGAATCATGTGTATAATCGAATCAAAACAATGTTTTTCTTTATTTGTTTTTTCTTGCATGTATTTTTCATTTTTTGAAAATAAAAGATGAATTTGATTTTTTATTCATCTCTTTAAAGTCAGAAAACACCTTTCTCACATGAAAAAAAATAATTTATCCAGATTCTCTCAGGAGGTGATAGACGATCATATTTAATACCTCTTACGCATATGTTCGAATTTCAACAATGACAGAGTTATAGAACTTTTTTTTGTTTCGGACTCTGTTGCTTAAAACTGGCTCTACATTGAAAAGTGCGCTACGGAAGACGATTTTTAATAACATTTTGGAAATGAAACACTTAAAAGTTAATAATTTTTAATGTGTTATTATTAGTTTAATCCTAAAAGTTTATATTAAACTAGAATGTTTCTATCAATTAAAATGAAGTTCTTTAACCGCTCCACAATTTTTTCTTTGACGCACAACTTCTATCTTTCTTAATTTGACTGTAATATCGATATAAACAATTCCTGGTGAAAATTCAAGCAAAATCTTCGAAAATCACGATTTTTACCCCAATCAACATGTAATAGCCACTTAAACTTCTCCTTAACGTTGAAAGGTTACTTTTCTCCATGAAATAAGCCATATTTGAATTATAAAAAAATATTTTTTTTCCAAATTGAGTATAATCAAACCCAAAATTGTATATAATCGAATCACATATAATCGAGTGTGTATATAATCGAGTCCGACCTGTACTGTATTCTATTAGTCAAATCATTTCATTTGATACCAATATTGAGGGGATTGCAAAAAATACATAGTGGACCATTTTGTGGCGGCGACCTTTTCGAATCTATGTTGTTCGTAGTGTAGTGTATTCTCCAAATCAAGACATTCAGCCATTTTTTAGGATCATGGAATACACAGTTTTATAATGACAGTAGAATTAAATGTATGTTCCAAATTTCAGATCAATCATTCAACAGGAACTGGGTTAATTTTCTATTAATGTGGGACAACCCAACAAACATTCAAACATACATAGAAACAGGTCAAGCTGAATGAAACCATTCAAACAGTAATTAGTTGTTTGGGGACTGCGGCCATCGTGGAATTGGATTTTTCATTATCTGCTATGTTCTACTAGTCGAGAACATTCTTTTGATACATTTTTGGGCATTTTTCATAAATAACTGTATTTTACTAGTCAAGGCCTTTCTTTTGATACCCATATTAGCTATTCAATATAGAATATAAAACAAATTATTTTAAATTTCCGAAAATCAAAAATAAAATACTCCGGATAATCGAGTCTAAAGTTCCGGATAATCGAATCCGGAATAATCGAGTCCGACCTGCATTGCAGTAAGTTCTAATGTTAGCAGGAAAATTATTAGCCTAGTGTATCCTTAAATTTTCCAAAATTTTCATCAGTTTTTCTGGAGTAAAAATGAGAAAATCTAGCACTGATTTTAAATGGATGGAAAATGATGCTAAAACACTCACGTAACGAAAAATATCCAAAAAATTACTTGTTAGCAATGAGAACCTTATTTTCTGCAGATGAAAATTGACATCGAACTGTTTTATACATATAGTACACCCATTTTAGAAACAGTATCAGGGATACCAACATATAGTTTTCTCCTTTATCATCGGAAAAAAACACACATTGCTCCCCATCAGTGTCCGTTTGTGTCATTTCCATGAGCACGACCGAGAAAAAGCAAATTTCAAGTTTCTGACTCAATTAATTTCATAATTTCTCTCTCCTGAAATGAACTTCGGCTGTCACTTCTATCCGGGGAGCGCTGCTCTCCGACCCCAGCGATGAACCATCAAAAATCATTTGTCCATTTCGAAGCGCAGACCTTCCGTTTAATTCAATTAGCCGTGTCTATCGTTCGAGCGTGGATTTTCCAGTCAAGATATGGCCGGTAAACCACTTTAACTGAGTTAGTTTCCATTTATGGAGGCACTTTGTTTCGCTTTTCTGAGGAAAATTGAATTTTGAAGGAAAAAAAAGTTAGGCGAGAAGAGTGTACTTACACAAAAATTGCTTCTCTTCTATTGCCATTCAATATCCTCCGGAAACGTACGCAGTCAATCTGTTTTTTTTTTTGCAATTGGAACTTTCCATGTAGAGTGTTTCAATTGAAAGCATGTGGGAATAAAGTGGGGCGTGATTGAAATTTTTTTTTCAATTTCATGTTATGCTCTGTCGTTTGCTCTCGTACAGTTGAACGGATAGCAACAAACCAAAGCAAACCAAAGTAGAAACATTAGATATCCTAAAAGTTATTCCTCGAAACAATCAGTATACAGTTGTGACCGAAACATCAATTTGGAATAAAAACGTTGTGGAATTTTTTACTTACATTTTTTGATTCGTTGATTAATCTAATATGTACATTTAGGGAGAACGCCTAAGTGCGTTGCAACTCAACAGCTTGCTCAGTTCATTATTTATTGAAATAATTATCTGCTAATCCTCTCGACAGCATGGGGAATTTTAATCACACGAAAAATAGACATATTATGAGACCTAATTGCTTTAGGAACAACCGCGAACATGAATTGGTTCCTAGGATAACCGAAATTCAATTTGAAGCACAAATTACAATACTGCAACGACCGACATATGCAACACAGCCGGTGGAAGCACCACAAACATGTGCACCGAACAACTTAAATGAAATTATGTACACCGAAAATGAAAAGCTGTGTGCCAATTTGGCGCACTTAAACGAATGGGTAATATTAACGTTTGGTTTCGGTCAATTATTTTATTTTTGAGAGAATTGTTGAATTCAAATTTTACTCAAATTTCGTGCTGCCATTATGGGATTTATTTATAGTGATTCGCTAAACTGTGATTTACAATGAGAAAACAAAGCGTCCCGGATGCCCATCCAAGACCACCAGTTGATATCGAGTTCCATTATTTCCACCATTTTCCAATGCATCTTCATTTCTGCGGAAAATGTTCTACTTCGAACAGATTCCATTATGTGCACCCTCGCAGCCGAGTCGAGTCCTTGAAGTGGTTTAATATTTCATGAAAATTCATCATGATTGCAGCAAGCTTCTCGTTTCCTTTGCGGTGTCTCCTCAGTTCATCCTCCCCAATCGGATGTGGATGCTGGTAGTCTGTAACGATCCTTCCGCAACAACACGAGAAGAAACGATACTTACTTTCCATCCCACGCGAATAGCAGTTTCATGCGTCCGCAGACGGTGAGAGCGATCCAAGAAAAGGTACTTAGCCATGCTACTTTGAAATTTATTGCATATTGTTAGTTGTTTCTGTGCCACAAAATCGAATCATGATTAATGAGAGAATTATGCCTGTCCACCAAGAGAATGGAAAGGTTCCAAAGGGCAGATAAGGTCAATAATAATTTACTGAGCTCAAAATGGCACCACAAACTTCTCTAAAATAAAAGGGGTTTGTAACAAAAAAAATTCAAAAAATATCGAAAAGGATATGTTTTGAATTAGAAACAGTTTCAATATTACATATAATTTCCGTATACGAACTATTAAATGTGTATTTAAAATGTCATTTTGACGTAGGACTACGTCTTTGATTTCTATATAGGGGGGTCACTCTACGAAAAATTTAACGTTTATTAAGAGTTTTCAAATTGCATATTAACCAATACGACATGGTTGTGATAGTCTGCAAATGAACATTAATCACAGAAAAAGCTACTGCTTTCGATGCCTAATAATAAGAATGAGACAATGGAAAGAAATCACAATACCATAGCTATTCAAATAAAGCAACTTCATGATTACATGTGTATTTTACCTCAAAATATCACGAAATCGTGAGTTTTTTCAACTTGTTTTGACGTAGGATTACGTCTTTCGGAAACATATTGGGGTACAAATTGAAAATCGGAAATCGAGCACATCGTGAAAATTGTCCAAATTCAAACGCTTATTGCTCAGTCATTTCATGATGGAAAGATGAATTTTTTGCATCAATCGATCTCGGCACTTCATAACAATTTTTTATATTGAAGAAAATAATATCTGTCATGAAACTAACTATCGAACAATTGAAAAATCTCAACCCCTATCCCAACGGAAATACCCACTTCTGATTGGTCGAAATTGACGACACATGCGGCGGGTCCCTAACAGAGACATCAAAACCAAGCTGCCTGGGGGAAATCGGCATTGCAAATACATGAAAGTAGGAGGAGCTTTTGTTCCCACCGAAATGTGTTCCCTAACAGAGACATCAAAACCAAGCTGCCTGGGGGAAATCGCCATTACAAATACATAAAAGTAGGGGGAGCTAGAGATCCCCGATTTTTGAAATTAATCGTTCTTCCACTAATCGAATACTTTTCAGCAGTTTGTTATTCGATACGATTAATCGCCTCGAATAATCGATTAATCGTCACACTGAGAGAAATAATTGGTTACACTAATATTTATCATTTGTTAGAAAGTCATCTGGAATCAAAAAAGTGTTCATTCCTCCTGGAAATCAATTGTTATCTTTTACGCTCTCCTAAACTCGTAAACGAAGCTCAATTCGCATCGACGGCATTGAGCTTCGTTTAGGAGCTGAGGGGAGCGTCAAAGATAATGATTTATTTTCAGTATAAAACTGCAGCGGCCGTACGGGTTTTTTGCTCTGGGGTTGGAACGATTAATCGACGTAAATTATTCGTTCGCTTCGATTATTGGTTGTGCAGTATTCGTTCGATTTATAATCGACTTCTGTAGGAAGTATTCGATTAATCGATTAATCGAACGATTATCGGGGAGCTTTTGTTCCCATCGAAATGTGTTCCCTAACAGAGACATCAAAACCAAGCTGCCTGGGGGAAATCGACATTGCAAATACATGAAAGTAGGGGGAACTTCTGCTCCTACCGAAATGTATTCCCTAACAGAGACATCAAAACCGAATCATTATCAAAGAGTTCAACGATATTATTCTTCAAACATATCCAAAATCAACAGATAGCCTAACGGAATCCTACGTCAACTATGCGGTCGTGTCTCGGACACAACCCTCCTGTGACTTTTTTCGTTTCTTCTCCATAAATTTCATATTTAATGTAATCAATGACGATATAATATTTTACACATATACTTCATCTACCATTCCAAACTGTTATGTGTCCCACTGATATTCATTAATCATTTTCAATTAGACAGTTGAACAACCTGCCAAAAGCTTATTGTCTTTCTTTTTTCGTTATAAGCCGTTTGAAGGTTATGAGTACAAACAACGAACGGCCCTTATCAGGGCTACTATTTAGAGTTTCAAAAAAGTTAAACTAACAGATTTCTGAACAATGAAAAGAATTACATTTAAAATAACCAAGTGTTCTGAACAACCACAGTCCTACGTCAAACTTCCGTCCGTGCCCCTAGGCTCAGACCCTTCTACTTTTTCCTAAATATTTCCAAAAAACCTATGTCCTATTGCCATTTTACAACAACCTTTTTTGCATATCATATTTCAATCGGGCATCTAGATTTCGAGTTATTTCGAGTTTGCAAAATAAATCGACACGGTAGAACTGAGCTGTGCCATGAAAGAAAAGAACTCATTTCCGAACATATAAGCCTGCTTTCAATATTCAGAACCAAATTTATTCAATTATCACCATCCATTTTTTTCATACTGCTAAAAAAATCCGAATCCACGAAGCATAGATAAACTAATAATGGAGCAAACGAAACCAGAGCACCCAGATAAGCACCGCTTTGACCCACTTTCCGACTTCACGCAAATTACGGTTCCCGTTTCTGCACAGTGTTTTCCTTCAGCGCAAAATGAAATTCGTTACGCATCATTGGACTTCCCCGAAATTAGTTTCCCTACGCATCGCCAGATAAACGCCGATCTCAGCCGAAAAAAACACACTACTACCAAAGTGGTTGAATAGAAATCTCATAAAAATCTTATTACCAACAGGGCAAAACATTCCATCCTTTATTATGCAAAAAAAAGAGAGCCAAAAATAGGAAGGAACGAAAGCGAAAACCAGCGAGGCAAGATTCGAGGATAACAGGTGTTGCAGGGAGAGAAAAAAATCCGCCCAGAAATGGGACCTAATTCTATTAGCAAAATATTATGTTTATTACGTTTCATCATACCTTTTTTGGTCGGAGCTCTTGGTTGTACCATTTCGATTAGGATAGTCGGAACGAATGCGGCAGGGATCTTACCCACGGAAAATTTAATGCTAGGAAGTTGTAATGAGAGCGGAAGTGTTTATGCAAGATGAGAGACAAGAATTTAAATAGTTTCATCAGGATTACACAGAGTATTTGGATATGAGTGTTACCAGTATTGCCACACTTACAGATTTATCTGGAAAGGTATATATTTTTTCGTTATTTTTGGTACATATTCTGTACGGTACAGAGTACAGATTTTCGTCAAAAAGTACAGATTGGTACAGATTTTTTACGCTTGTGAAATTTCTTACATTTGAACAAAGCTACATTAAGCTACTTTCAATTAATGATAGTGTGCTAGATTCCGAAAACTATGTATAAGCATGTAAATGTGCTATTTGTAGTAAATAGATGAGTATTTTTTATGCCAATAAACGAAAAGAACCAACAGATGATTATTAATCGTATCATACAAAACAGTTAAAAACCTAATATAATAATCCCTTCAAAAATTCCAGTTTGTTTTCATTGGTACGTTTGATCAATTACCCCCCGGATGACGGTACCAGTCATATGTTTTACCAATGCAAATTCTTTTCAGGTACCTTCTGAAACATTCACAAAGATGTTTAGCAGAAACGGTGAAAAGCGACTTTTAGTTTTGAGCCAAACACAAATAAAAAATCATTAAAAGAAGCACCGGATTTTTTTACTGATTTGAATTCAGAATTAAATTTAACTCATTGTATTCGGAGGAACTTTACACAGCTGTCATCGACATAAAATCGAATGTTTGGCATTCGATATTGAAAGCTTCACTGTGAAAGTTTACAAATGTTTTCATACACAATTGAAGAGTTGAACAGTAAACAGTATGCTAAATTGCTTGAGCATGGTAATACATGAATAAAGAAATCATAAAATCTTGGATCTATTATCTAGAAGATTATTTTTGACAGATTGCGCTCCTATTTCCTTTCAGAGAAGAAATGTTCTGCGCGATTAATTTGAAGCCACACGCGTAAAGCCACTACCTAATCTACAATCAGTCGGTGGCCTTTTAAACATATTTAGCCTTGTTGAGCCCCTTAACGTAAATTTAATACGTCACATACCAAGTTATTTCACTACCCTGCTGAGTGTTCTAGCGCTCTATGTTATGCAAGTACACCACGATTGAGACTCAATGTTGTACACAAAGGGGTTAATAGTCTAGGTGATTCAAACTAAATACAGGAGGCTAAATTTCTTGAAGCCTAAGAAAAATTTGCTACGATACTGTGTTGGACTACATTGAACAACGGAAGGCTAGCCTAGGAGAAACACTACAGGTTGTATTAAAGCCCATTCCTGATTGAACAGAGATTGAAAGTAGCATTCGTAAAAAGCACTTTCAATTGAGATAGATAAAACATATAATATGATTAGTGGACAATGATCAGAGAACTTATAATTATTGAGATAAAAAATGAAACTAAAAATCTATGCTATTTGCAAATCGTTGGGTGCACATATTTTCAGAAATGGAAAACGAATTTCTGGAGTGTAAGAAATTCCAGAAGCTCACTAATTATATTTTGTACCTGCTTGGTAGTACCGGACCAGTTGAAAAATTTTTTTACGATGAACATTATGTGGTCAACGAAAAAGTCGCGACTCCATGTTGGACAAAAAGTCGTTGTTGAATGTTTCAATTTCTATGATAAATTTTCTAAAAATCCTGATCTGCTACGCAAAGTCTCTCCACCATCTGAATATGAACGAACGTTGCAGAAAATAGAGTAGGTAAGTCTAACAATGTTCGATTGTTTGGCATTATTTCCGGTTTTGTTCACTCATTCATGAAATGCTGTATAAAATTGCATTTTCCGAAAAAAAATTCTCAAAAAGCTATAAGTTTTCAAAGTATTTTAACTTCGTCAATTTCCAAGAATCAATATTTACACTTGCGTGATATTGTCCATGCACCACTAGTAATAATACTTGAGACAATTGAACCAGCATTCTAATGAAAATATTCATGGAATTAGGTAACTGGAATATGCCAGAAGGCGATAGCTCAATTTTATGTCTCGAACTGACTCTAATTTAGAAAATACGCAGTTCTATATGCTTTTAAGCTATCTACTTTGGTACTTATTTGATTGAAAACATCGAATAAAAATGTTTTTCAATTGAAGCGAATGAGAATCAAACTTCGATCACTATTTATAATAAAAATCAAATATTGGACAGAGTGTATTCGAATTTCGGACACTCTGCATAACGGTTTTAAGCTCAAGTTATATTTTTGTGCAATACAAAAAAATAATTAAACATGCAAAAATAACAACGACTTGGCCTGTCTAAAAGTGTACTGCAACATTCCATGCACACACAAATGTCCTAAACAATTTCTACATTTCTAGTCAATTTGAGGTAATAAATCAGTCTCAAGAAAAGTTCAATAAGTCTTTCATAATTGAGATTTGACAAGAAGCGTGAAACTTTTTTTTTTTACGTAGAACTACGTCTTTCGTTAAGGGTTCCAACTTAAATAACATGTCACGTTTTTATGAAATAAAGTTAACGGATTTAGACGTAATATACCAAACAAATGGGAAATTCCCTAAGATTTGTTTTCTATGCTATATATTACAATCCCCTAATGTGCAAATGTTTTAAATTGATGAAAACTAGAGGCATTTTCATTTTCCCACACATTTGTTCTGCTCATTTGTGAGCGTCCCTACCCATGCCGTCAATAACGAGCAACTTATCAGTTACCAACGAAGGGGATGACTTAAGGTCACCGTGACTAAAGAAAAGAAGAAGAATGAACGAACGAAGGGGAATATTTTCCCGGAGCATAAATATTGAATTTCGCTGAGGCAAACTTCCAGTATCGTTCAAGATACGAAGTAATGAACTGAACACCGCTTGTTCTTCCTTGTTTTGCGTCATCACATGTCTTCGTTTCGGATTGTGCTATGGACGCGACCAAATTACTTACTCGCTGATGTTGGCTGAATTGGGATTGCAATCATTACATCAAACTGACGCCATTCCATTGAGGTTCCGAACTACACAATTGTGTGGGGAACCATCAAAATAGGCTATAATCGGCTCACCAAGAAAATAATTGTTCAAGAATTTTGTGTGTGATTTGGTTTCGCATGACAGTAGCATAACTATCTCCACCAAGGATGACAACTAAGCTAATCGAGACCGGAAATATCAATAGAAAGGGCTTCTGTTGAGAGGAGCGCAAAGCGGAGGTAAATGTGTATATGTAAAAAAATATCCTAAGTTATTAACAAGCGACTTGAACAACATAACGGCGTAGTTCTACGTCAACAAAATGGTCTTGGACATCAACCTCTTTTAATTTTTTTTTATCAATTATGATCTATCACCTCCTGAAATATTATGGATCAGCTACCTAACAACCTGTATATGTAACTGTAACAATATTCCGAATAATGTTACGAGATATAAAAGTTTGCGATATTTAATTGAATTTGTGAGAATTTTTTCTCAACAGTGTGAATAGTTCATTATTTTTTATAGAAAGATAAGCAATTTCTTAAAAACTTGTTTCTATAGGGCAGCAGGTTTCAGAGTTATGACATTTTGAAAAACAAAGAACAAATTTGAAATAAGGAGAGGATTTAGGCGGAGGAAAACTCAAAACAGCATAAATAGCATTTAGAAGAAACTAAAGAACAATACAAATAACTTTTTCGGGCAAGGTAAGTAAAAAATCAAAGTGCCGTGAGTTGTATGCTGTGATTTTTCCCCGCGAGCTCATCTCGACACTCAATGCAGAACAGTCGATAAGGATATGAAAAAAAATTAAATATTTTTAAAACGTTATTAACACCCTCTGAAAGTTCTCAGAACTATGGCGGAAAAGTTCTCGTATAGCGCTGATGACTAAAGGTGAATCGGAAATCGCGGGTAAAAATGAACCGGCATTTCCTGTGATCGATCATATTCCGGAGTGGGCAAGGAACTACACTCGATAAAAAAAATCGAGGAGCGAAATACGACATCGAAAATTTGGAGTGATTTTTCTCTTACAAAATAATGCATCTGTCAAAGCAATAACTGGACTTTTATAGAATATTTGAGGGGCTTAGAATGAAAGGGGTGTAAGTGATTTGATCGATTTCTCTACATCGACTCTCTCTTTTGGTCATAACTTCGCTGCAAATACATTCCCAGCTGTATTTGACAATGTGGAAGATAGGTCAGAACCTCACCTATCGGATTGTATAGCAAACTTAAATTGGAACGTTTTTGCAGTTGAGTTATTAACTAAATAAAAAGTTGATGAAGAGAAATCGATCAAGTCAATAAACACTCCTTGCATTCTGAGCCCCTCATTTAAAAGTTTGCAGTAAGCAGTGGGCAGTTTTTACCATGGACTTGCTGTGTGTTTTTTGATGAAATATTCTTAATTCAAACTTTAAGGATAATTTCTCATCCGATAGAGAACATCTCTGTGGTGAAAAGTTTTACTGAAACTTTCTACAGGGTATTTCAGATTAAACGCTCACACAAAAAATCGAATAACTCCTTATATTTTTTTTTCTCCGTCGGGGGTAGTAATGCATTCCCCACTACGGGACGATAATATTTGGCTACTCGTTCAATGTGTTCGGATGGTTTTTAGTGTCAATATGTACAATTTACAACAACGTGTATTTTTAGTGAAATTATATTACTCGAGCAACCGAAGCCTTAATGAAACTTTGTCCTCTTATGGTAAGAATTTCAACATTTCTCGTCTTCGATTACTTCCTCTGGGTGTACGTGAAGGACCGTTGCTATGTTAAGGGGGGACCCTTGCATGGAAGGTTGGAAAATAATAGTTTTTCGTGGAGTTTTTCCGGAAGCTCCGAATAAAGTGAAGTTTTCGTGTGTTTTGGTTATTGTTTAAGGTATATTTGAAGATGTATTTTCCATTTTTTGAGTACATGAATAATGATTACGACGCTGTTGTCAGCTGAATTCGTAGATGCTGTTTGAAAATCGATATCATGCTGGTAGTATCGGTTCTGAAGTAACGGGGTGTCGTAGAACTAATTCCAATGAATATTTTGAATCTTTAGAGCAACACCTAAAGCGTTACATAGGGGTTTTTCAGAATTCGAAAAATTGCCAAGACGGCGGCCATTATTGTTAAAAATTAGATATTTTTCATGAAAAATCTCTAAATAGCTATTTTTAAAAAATCTAAAAAATGAGATATCAAATAACGGCTATGTAACGTCTTAGATAATTAATTTTCACATGCTGATAAAAAATTTCAGCCAAATCGGTCGTGAAGATTCTGAGATATCGATACCACCAGTTGAAATAACATGGTTTCGAGAAAAACACGTTCTAAAACTCGTACAGCAATACTATACCCCTTGAGGTGACTTCATACTTTTGGCTTTAACTCTGCAACGAAATCAAATATCGAAAAATCCTTTAGGACAACATTTCTAAGGACATTAGCTTCCCAAAAATTGGTAAATGGTAAATGACTGGACTAAGCGTACCATCGGTACTTCGCGTACCTGCAGGCATAAAATAGACCCCATTCGTGGTCCTTAGCTTCCTGTCCAGTAACTCCTATCCCTACCTCCCCGTGGTGCCGGCTGGGGTACGAGTAACCATAGTGAAGATCGGGTAACCAACCCCGGTGGGATCTTGGTCGTATGCTGAACACAGAGCCCGCAATTTTTTTTTTTTTTTTTTTTTTTTATCTGTATTATAGTGATTTTCAACTCATTTGGCTGGTTCGTCACTTTTTACTTCCATTTTTGGAAGAATGTCGGGAGTGAGAATTGAACTCGTGACCTTTAGCGTGAAAGGCATGGATGTTACCACTACGCCAGATCGCCTCCACGGAAGGGGGCCTATCCGAGCGTCTGTTCACCATGGAAGTGCGGCTCAAAACAGCGTCTGATCCCCATGTTAGGGGCGGCTGATCACTGTCTTCGTGCCAGCGGGGGCTCTAAAAAGAGCTGTGCACGACGGTCCTCCGGCGAGACAGGGGGTTGGTGCAGGCCCGGCAAGCCATCCGTAAAAATATAACGCACAGGAAACTTCACAAAGAAATTCGAGACAGGACAATCGGACTAGACCCACGCAAAGAACACGGACTAGAGATTGGAAACTCGGAACATGGAACTGCAAGTCTCTCAATTTTCTTGCGAGTACCCGAATTCTTTCGGAAATATTGAGAGCCCGCAATTTCAACATCGTAGCGCTGCAGGAGGTGTGCTGGAAAGGTTCGATGGTGCGATCGTTCCATGGTGGATATACCATCTATCAGAGCTGCGGCAACACACACGAGCTGGGTACAGCTTTCATCGTGATGGGGGAGATGCAAAAACGGGTGATTGGTTGGTGGCCGATCGATGAGAGAATGTGCAGATTGAGGATGAGAGGCCACTTCTTCAATATCAGCATTATCAACGTCCACAGCCCCCATCTAGCTAGCACCGATGACGATAAAGAAGAATGCTACGCGCAGTTAGAGCGTGAATACGATCGCAGCCCAAAACACGACATCAAAATCGTCATCGGTGATTTGAACGCTCAGGTCGGCCAGGAGGAGGAATTCAGACCGGTAATTGGTAGGTTCAGCGCCCATCAGCGAACCAACGAAAACGGCCTAAGACTTATCGACTTCGCTGCCTCCAAGAACATGGCCATACGTAGCACCTTCTTCCAGCACAGCCTCCAATACCGTTACACCTGGAGATCACCACAGCAAACAGAAACACAAATTGACCACGTTTTGATCGACAGTCGGCACTTCTCGGATATCATCGACGTCAGAACCTATCGTGGCGCTAACATCGATTCAGACCACTACCTGGTGATGGTCAAACTGCGTTCTAAACTGTCAGTCGTCAATAACATAAGACACCAGCGCTCACCACGGTACCACTTACGACGACTACAGGAGCCGAACGTTGCTGCAACATATTCGCAGCGTCTTGAAGCTGCGTTACCGGGGGTAGACGAACTGGATGCTTTTCCCCTCGATGAATGCTGGAACTCCTTAAAATCAGCAATTAGCAGCACAGCAGAGACCGTCATCGGGTATGAACAACGAGGACAACGGAACGAATGGTTTGACGACGAGTGCCGAGCGCTCCTGAACGAGAAGGATGCAGCACGCTCAGCCATGCTGCAACGAGCGACTCGACAAAACGTGGAACGATACAGACTGAAACGAAGGCAGCAAACACATCTCTTTCGGGAAAAAAGCGCCGCCTGGAAGAGAAAGAGTGTGAGGAGATGCAGCTGCTTTTTACACTGCGGCAGATCCTCCAAAAGTGCCGCGAGTATCAGGTCCCTACACACCACATCTTCGTCGACTTCAAGGCCGCATATGATACAATCGACCGACGACAGCTATGGAGGATCATGGACGAACACGGCTTTCCCCGAAAGCTGACAAGACTGATTCAGGCAACGATGAACGGTGTGCGGTGCAGTGTGCGGATCTCAGGTGAGCTGTCGGAATCATTTGAGACTCACAGGGGACTTCGACAAGGCGATGGAATCTCCTGTCTACTCTTCAAAGTGGCGCTGGAAGGTGTTATGCGGAGAGCGGGCTTCAACATGCGGGGCACGATTTTCAACAAGTCTAGTCAGTTTATCTGCTTCGCCGACGACGTGGACATAATCGGAAGAACACATGCGACGGTAGCCGACTTGTATACCCGACTGAAACACGAAGCAGGGCTGATTGGGCTTGGGATCAATGCGTCTAAGACTAAATACATGCTAGCAGGAGGGACTGATCGCAACAGAGTTCTTCTTGATAGTAGTGTTGTGATCGACGGCGACGAGTTCGAGGTGGTAGAGGAATTTGTCTACCTTGGCTCGTTGATAACAACTGACAACAACAACAGCCGTGAAATTCGAAGACGCATTGTCAATGGAAGTCGAGCTATGGGCTCCGCAAATCCTTGAGGTCCAACAAACTCCGACCCCGTACGAAGTGTACCATGTACAAATCCCTAATTCGACCGGTTGTTCTCTATGGGCACGAAGCATGGACGATGCTTGAAGAGGACTCACAAGCGCTTGGAGTTTTCGAACGCCGAGTGCTCAGAACAATATACGGTGGTGTACAGGAAAGCGGAGTATGGAGAAGGAGAATGAACCACGAACTGGCGCAACTCTACGGCGAACCCAGCATTCAGAAAGTCGCCAAGGCTGGACGAGTGCGATGGGCAGGGCATGTTGCAAGATTGCCGGACAGCAGCCCTGCAAAGATGGTGTTCGCATCGAATCCGGTAGGAACAAGAAGGAGAGGAGCCCAGCGAGCGAGGTGGTTGGACCAGGTGGAGCAGGACTTGGCAAGAATCGGTGCAGCCGGGAGTTGGAGAACTGCAGCCATGGATCGGGATTATTGGCGAAAAATTGTGAAGAAGATCTAATCTCTCAATGGGTTGTAGTATCATTATAAATAGCTTCCCAAAAATGCAAAAAAAAACAAAATATTTAATTTTTTCGATTTTCCAGACCGGGGACCCCCTTAATAAGATAAAAAATTTGGTGGAACTTAAAGAAGAAATAACTTGGAATTTCAACAACATCGAAGTCGTAATGTTAGAGTTGTGGATGAAGAATTTTGTTCACCGTTTAAAACGCATTATCGAAAAAAATGGTCACATCGAAAATGTCCTAAAATAAGCTTTATTTTCGTTTATTAAAAATAAGAATCGATTCACTTTTGTTGAAGCTATTAAAATTTGTTGCGTGAGCATTTGATATGTATAAATCAAATGGAAACGAATTAATCAGGTTAATTCGACTGTCGTTGGGAATATACTTATCAAACCTAAAGAAGCTTTGAAAACAAACCAAAAATTGGTACATAAAGTATCCCTAAACTAGAAATTTGTCGCTTGAAAATGCTGTAATGCTGTATCTTCTTATTTTAAATCAAAGCTACAGCTTTCCGAAAAAAAAGTTAACAATGTCGATGTTTTCTATCCATTGTACTCAATAATCCTTTTCAAGTATAAATCTATAGATATCAGTTTATGTCTCCTATTTTATCTTTTTTTCTTGAAATTCTTTTTTATTACTAATCTATACATAATATAAACTAGCTGACCCGGCGAACTTCTTCCCGCCCAAAATTATTGAATTCTTTAGAACAAATTTCTAAACTTTTTCTCATCATAACATTGTTCTATAGGCAGAATACATCAAATACAACAAAATGAAGATGGCTCAAAAGGGACCTTTCCTTCTTCGGATTTTGCGATTAGCAACATAATTGGCCTTGTAACAGGATCACTGGACCACCTACAACCCGATACACATGCCCTTATGGCAACAAAATTCTAGCAAGTGCGTCACGCTGTGCAACCAAAATAAACATGCGAACCATGTCGTAAATTCAGGCCAAGGTTCCGATGGTTATTTATTGCATAATATGACGCGCTGACCATTAACTTCCTTTGTTTACTTTTGCACTTCTTCGCTAGCTTCGCTAGCGTGAATTTAATGACAAACACATGCTTGCGCAAATGCGCAAACGTTTCCTATTTATGCTTTCGATTCCGGTTGACATCTTTTCGGACACATGTGTTATGTGTTTTACTACAATTCGCCTGACCACGCATAATAATAGAATTTAGGTTGTAGCTAGTTGTAAGAAATAAACGAATTGAATAAAAGGGAGTCTGACCCAGTTGGGCGGACTCAGTATGAACGCGTACGTGAAAGTCTTTTCATATAACCGAAAGAAACTACTGGGTGTCCACATGGCGATCCTGCGACCTGCGACATGGCGACCGTGACAGGACTAGTGTGATCTGTGCGGTACTAAGGGTGAGCCGGAAAGTGTTGTTGTGCGACTGAACAGAAACCAATTAAGCAAATTAAGGTGCAAACAGTGATCTACAAATTTATTTCTCTCGAAAGAATAAAGTGAGTGATAGACGTTGGTCAAAGATTGTAGTGAAAGAAGAAGAAAATTCCGACAATGAATCGCTTGTTCCGGATTGATTGAACAATAAAGACATGCTGTCGAGCATATACAGCAAAGTGGAAAGCATGTTGAAGGAAAATGATTCCTGCACGGAGTCGGTTGGAGAAGCTCATTTGTTTGTGCCATCGTTGTCTGCTGAGAAGTTTGATTCACGATCGATGTTTACGTTGAACTGCAAGTGCTCTAATCCTTAAAGAGTCATTAACTGAACAAACCTATCCTTACATCAGAACCACCGAGCCGTCGGGGCCCAGCGCGAGACAAAAAGACAAAAAAATTATTTTAGCTGGTGCTGGTGAAAAAACAAAGAGAGTGATTTGTGATTTGTGAGTGCTGATAAATGAGACGCATGACAGAATCAGCGAATCGATATTGAAAGCAGCAAAACAGGTGCGCGAGGGCATGACGCTAAAACACACCACTGGGTAGCCTGAACGGTCAGCAAGGCATTCCCATTTAAAGAGGCGTTCCCGCAATACAGTGATTCCGTTGGTACTTGCAATCGTACTGGTACCACCTGCAGCAGTAGCGTTACTTCACCACAGCATCGCTAAGTGTTACCCCCTCGTCAACATAGAAGGAAATCAACTAAGTCAGACAGGAAGCAGCCATCACATGCAGAGGTGCCGGATGGAAAAGCAAGGCGGGTGAGCTCCTGAAATCATTATATATATAAGCAGTTCTTAATAAAAAAAAAAAAAAAAAAAAAAAAAAAAAAAAAAAAAAAACGAACCCCCGAAATATAACCTATATAACGAAATAAATACATAGATAGTTGTTGCCCAATGTGTTTTGAGACCAGCATGGGTCTTTTTAGCTCTAAAACTGTAGCAAATACAGGAGACCCTCAGGTCCAAATATTGAACCACTTAGAAAATCATGGTCAAATGCACGAATACCAAGGAACAATCCTTTGTATTCTTCTAGGCGTAATTATCATAACAACGCTCATGAAACTTTTTAAAGCCTACAAAACATGGGTAACAGCTCAAGCTGTGGAGGCGGCACGTAAAATGCAAGCGGCGTCCGACCTAGTATAAAACCAGATGGATCAAACTACAGCTAAGTTACATAAAAACGTCCAAAAACTACAAACAATCAACAAGACGATCCAACAAGAAATAGTAAAAAATCTTAGAAAAACTACATTGAGGGCTAAACTACAAGAAGCAGAGCAATTATATGCCGAAGTAAAACGAATTTTAAAACTAAATATAAATACTATTAAGGGATCGGACTGCACCCACTACATATCAACAGCTAAAGAAGCTATCCAAAATATTAGAGAAACTATAACTAGTAATAAACAGTATAAAAGACGTAGCCTAAAAGAGATTGGACTAGCGGTTTTATTTACAGTAGGATTGAACAAAATAAAATCAAAAATGGCAAACCTTCCAGAAACTATTAAACTCACTTCCTCCATAGTCCCTCAATTTGACGGAACAATCGACAAACTAAAATCATTTTTGGACGCACTGAACCTAGTAAAAACACTAGAAACAAATGACAATAAAACGACTATCATAACAGTTATTTTAACAAAACTCGAAGGAAGAGCTAGAAATGCCTTCCCCGACACACCATCTTCTTTGGAAGAAATCATTCAAACCCTTAAATCGACAATTAAATCCACACCCCCCGCTCAAATAATAGCAAAAATGACCGGTCTGAGACAAAATGGTAATATAGAAAATTTTTGCCAAGATCTCGAAATACTGGTCAACAAATTAGAAAATGCGTACATCGGAATTGAAGTTCCAACACAGGTTGCTAAATCATTGGCAACAAAGGAAGGAATAAAAAGCCTAGCTAACGGACTGAAAAACGAAAAAACCTCTCTAATCATCAGAGCGGGTACTTTCAACTCATTTTCAGATGCAACAACAAAAGCACTGGAAGAAAATTCCACAAGTTCGAACGTTAACATTCTCTCCTATTCGCAAATTAACAGAAACACAAATCGATACAATAACAATTTCAACCACCCTGCTAACAGGGGCAATTATCAGCGTTATCCATTTAATTCTACCAACAGAGGTAGAAACCAACACAGCTTTAATAATCAACAACGCAGAAACGCACAATTTTTCAACAACTCAACTTTTCCTCAAAGAAATAATAACAACCAGGGCCGACAGAACCAAGTTCGAGGTCAATTTACAAATAATAACACGCAGCGATATCACAACAACCAACACAATGCTAATTTTAACCGTCCGGTACAATACATCCGATTGACGGGAAACGAAGAAATTCCGACGGACGACCTCCAGTCCGAGCCGGTTATGTCATTGGAGGGAAACCAACAGTTAGGAAACCGATGTTAAACATTTACAAATGTGACGTAACTTGTTCAATGTTCGTCACCCTAAAAATGCAAATGACTAAAAGACCATGCACATTAATAATCGACACAGGTGCGGACATCTCTATAATCAAAGAAGACCCAATTAACGGAAAGCAAATAATAGACACCAACAATAAATGCATTATTAACGGAGTTACAGAAGGAAAAATAGAAACAATTGCAAGCACATGCACAAACATTATATTCAATGACATAGAAATTCCACATCAATTCCAAATCGTCAGCAATAAATTTCCAATAAAAGCTGATGGCATCTTAGGTAGAGACTTTCTAACCAAATTTGAATGTAACCTATGTCTGAAAACATGGCTAATGACATTCTTTTATGATAATACGCAGATAGAGATACCAATTCAAGATAACTGGGATAATAATTACGTTATCCCACCAAGATGTCAGTTAATAAAACAATTTTTCTTACCGAACATAGAAGAGGATACCGTCATAATAGCACAAGAAATTAAACCAGGCCTATTCTGCGCAAACTCAATAATCTCTAAAAATTCATCATATATTAATCTCATAAACACTAATACAAGTGAAACAACAATACCAACAGATTTCAAACCACTAGCAATACCTTTAAGCGAATACTCCATTAATCAACTTAACACAACAATAAATCAGGATTCTCCGAATAGAATTACCCAACTACTCAAAGAATTAAAACTGGAAAACACACCAGACAATGCGAAAACTAAACTTATCAAACTTTGTACAACTTATAACGACATTTTCGCTTTGGAAAAAGATACATTAACAACAAACAATTTCTACAAGCAAAAAATATGTTTAGAAGACAAAACTCCAGTATATATAAAAAATTACAGAACACCTGAAGCCCAAACAACAGAAATAAATAAACAAATTAATCACATGCTCGATAATAAAATAATTCAACATTCCATCTCACCATATAACTCACCAATATTACTGGTTCCCAAAAAATCTAACAACCAAGATAAGAAATGGCGATTGGTGGTTGATTTCCGCCAACTAAACAAAAAAATTACACCAGATAAATTTCCACTTCCAAGAATAGACGAAATCCTTGATAATTTAGGTAGAGCAAAATACTTTTCCACATTAGATTTAATGTCAGGTTTTCACCAAATAGAACTTGACGACAAATCAAAAAAATACACATCATTTTCAACGTCTAACGGCCACTACGAATTCACTAGGTTACCTTTCGGCCTTAATATATCCCCAAACAGTTTCCAGAGAATGATGTCCATAGCTCTCAGCGGACTACCTCCCCAATGTGCATTTCTTTATATTGACGACATAATCGTTGTTGGATGTTCTGTAACTCATCACCTCAACAATTTAGAAAATGTATTTCAACAACTACAAAAGTATAACCTAAAATTAAATCCCCAAAAGTGCTTATTTTTTAGACCCGACGTGACATACCTAGGACACAATATTTCAGCTGTCGGCATACAGCCCGACCAAACAAAATTTTCAGCAATATTAAATTACCCCACACCTTCGACTCCCGATGAAGTCAGGCGTTTTGTAGCCTTCTGTAATTATTATCGAAGGTTTATACCGAATTTCGCAGAAATAGCACACCCATTGAACAAACTGCTAAGAAAAAACGTAAAATTTGACTGGACCCCCGAATGTCAAATAGCATTTAATAAATTAAAGAATGAACTCATTTCACCAACGTTACTTCAATTTCCTGATTTTACACGAGAATTCAAACTAATAACTGACGCCTCGCAAGTGGCATGTGGCGCAGTATTAACCCAAGAACAAGACGGAATAGAACTTCCAATAGCCTATGCGAGCAAAGCCTTCACGAAAGGTGAGGCAAATAAATCAACGATTGAACAGGAATTGACTGCAATTCACTGGGCAATAACGTATTTTAGACCCTATCTTTATGGTAGAAAATTCACTGTGAAGACAGATCATAGACCTTTAGTTTACCTATTTTCTATGAAAGACCCCTCATCAAAACTCACTAGAATGAGGCTGGATCTAGAGGAATTTAATTTCGACGTAGAATACTTACAAGGAAAACTAAATGTAACGGCTGATGCCCTATCAAGAATAAAAATTGACTCTGAAACACTGAAAACAGTGATGGCCATGCAAACTAGAGCCATGACTAGGAAAACACAAAGAATTGAAAATAACCCCGAAAAAGCGAATTTCACTGCACTCGACAACACCGAGTCTGATCAACTTAAAGTGTACGAGGCAGTCGAACCTAGAGAATGGGAGAGTCTACCCAAACTTCAATGCGGACGCGCATTTGAAAGTAATGAAATCACTTGTGAAAATGAAACTGAAATAATAAAATGCGCAATAACAAACAAAACAGGATATAGAGAAAAAATGTCGACATACACTGAAATTGCAAGCAATGACGAAAAATCCCTAGGAAACTTATTACAAAAAATTGAAAATATGACCAAGAAACTGAGAATAAGCGTGATAGCTCTAGCGTTATCGAGCGCAATATTCCAATTATGCAGCGTTCAACTCTTCAAGAAGACTTGTAACGACTCACTAAAAGACTTGCAAATAGTGCTCTACACACCCAAGCGTGTGATAGAAAGCAGTGAAGAAAAACTAAGTATCCTAAAAAATTTTCACAACACACCAATAGGCGGACACGTTGGTGCCAGCCGACTATACAAAAAACTCAGTAGACTCTATTCGTGGACAAAAATGAAACAAGAAATTTATGATTACGTCAGAAATTGCATACAGTGCAAACAGAACAAATACTTAACGACATCTAACGAAAATTATATACAAACCAAAACCCCTCAAAAACCCTTCGACCATATATCCATGGACACGATTGGCCCCTTCAATAAATCAAATTCCGGAAACAGATACGCCCTAACTATCCAATGTAACCTTTCCAAATATGTAATAATAAAACCAACCTCCGACAAACAAGCATCTACAATAGCAAGAGCTTTCGTCGAAAACTGCATCCTTGTTTACGGCACTCCTTCTGTTATCCAAACAGATCAAGGAACCGAATACAAGAATGAATTATTCGAGAACATATCTAGACTATTACAGATAAAACAAAATTTTTCGACACCCTATCACCCCCAATCCATAGGAGGACTAGAAAGGAATCACCGTTGTCTGAATGAATACGTAAGACAATTTGTCAACCCTACACAAAGTGATTGGGATGACTGGCTGCCTTACTACACATTCTGTTACAACACGACTCCTCACACAGACTTTTCCTACACACCTTTCGAACTCGTTTTTGGCAGAAACGCCATACTACCCTTCAATATCCAAAATCCTACACATATAGAACCAATATACAATCTCGAAGACTACCACAAAGAGCTACAGTTCAAACTAAAAGTTACAGCAAAGACTACTAAAGAGTTAATTGATAAAATAAAAAAGAAGCGTACAGATAAACAAAGTGAACTTGCCAAACCAATACAAATAAAAATAGGAGATTCAGTCCTGTTAACGAATGAGAACAGAAGAAAACTAGATAAAATATACCTTGGACCATTCCAAATAATATCAATTGAGCATCCCAATGTCACAATTGTAGACATTAAAACTAAAAACAAACAGACTATACATAAAAATCGCATAATAAAATGCAACTAATGAGCAACCCATCTCCATTAGGGGGAAGGGAATGCATAACTAAATTAAATTCCCAGACGATCACGAGTTTATAATATTACCTATTCAAATACCTATGTTGTATTGTATACTACAACAGTTTACCAAGTTAGTAATTAGTTAGTTAATTAACTCGAATACAAAAAAAAAATGTACATATTCCAAATAGTAAACAAACATGTTTATACATACAAAAACCAGAATAATTGTAAGGTCAGACGAATTCTAGGCGAAATTTACTGAACACGAATGATTCCATTAGATTACATCATTCTCAAAAAGAGGGAAGGTGTAACAGGATCACTGGACCACCTACAACCCGATACACATGCCCTTATGGCAACAAAATTCTAGCAAGTGCGTCACGCTGTGCAACCAAAATAAACATGCGAACCATGTCGTAAATTCAGGCCAAGGTTCCGATGGTTATTTATTGCATAATATGACGCGCTGACCATTAACTTCCTTTGTTTACTTTTGCACTTCTTCGCTAGCTTCGCTAGCGTGAATTTAATGACAAACACATGCTTGCGCAAATGCGCAAACGTTTCCTATTTATGCTTTCGATTCCGGTTGACATCTTTTCGGACACATGTGTTATGTGTTTTACTACAATTCGCCTGACCACGCATAATAATAGAATTTAGGTTGTAGCTAGTTGTAAGAAATAAACGAATTGAATAAAAGGGAGTCTGACCCAGTTGGGCGGACTCAGTATGAACGCGTACGTGAAAGTCTTTTCATATAACCGAAAGAAACTACTGGGTGTCCACATGGCGATCCTGCGACCTGCGACAGCCTTCTATTTTTATTTATATAGATAAGAATGTGTTATTCCGCCTTAAAATCCAATTCCGCCTTCAAATAAAAATCAATTTCGTTAGCGCAAACATCGAATTGACTAACAGCGCTTATCATGATGTAACTTTAAAACGTATGGGAAATCAAATTTCCAAATTTTCTGACCTTCCTTCAGAGTTTTCCGAAAATTTTCCGATTTTTCTCTCCATAACATTGATCTACGGGCAGAGACGAATGCATCAAAATAAAGATGGCTCAAATCAGATGATTCCTTCTTCGAATTTCGCGCTTAGCAACACATTTGGCCTTACATTTTTATTTATATAGATTGTTCTGTTCGTTTGTGTGCTCCAAAAATTTCGGCCCCGATGGAGCTCATACTATGACAATCTACTTCAAAGATTGTTGCTACCTCAGGAAGCTTCAAGATTTCCAGATAAAACTAGCACACTTCTGAAATAAAGCTGTGAACGTAAATTAACTTTCTTGTATCAAATATGTATTCTACGTGATAGAAACACTTTTTTTTCAATCTCAATCGTGAACTAAAAATGTATTTGATAATGATTTTAAATCCTTTCAATTCCATTCATCACAATCAGTTAAGGTTGTGGTTTACATTCGGATGCGGATGTGCCTAAATGTGCCTAAGTGGCAGGGTTCAGCTAGTAAAATTTGAAATAAAATCAACTCAAATGGAATTAAAATATTTGATAGAATTTGTGTTGTTGGACACGCGTTATCCCTTCATCCACTTGGTTGCATGATACTAGACAAGTCTAGGATCGCTTGAAATGAAAAATGAACCATGATGACGTGAAAGTCATTCAAAATATGAACATTTACTATTTAAAAAAAACTTGTACCAATATTTTTGCGTATAGTTCTACAGACAACCTTAAACACTACAAACGTTTGCAATCTCAAAGAAATGAATAAAGTGAACGTCTTCTATTAAATCAATATGCTTGAAATCATATTTAAAAAAAGTCGTATCCATGCAAGATACATTCCAACCATTCTGAATGCAACTTGTATAAATTTTTACTATCGAAAACTAATTTGTGGAAAACAGTTGAATATTTGTTTCGTTGTACGCATACGCATACGCAAACACATAGAAAATATCTAAAAAAAAACACGCAGTCTGAAGGGCAAATATTAATTAGTATTTTTTTGTTATATTCAATATCCATATTACTGTACATATTTTATTAACAAAATGTTTGAAACATTCCGATGTGCTTTTGCTGCGGTTAATTTCTACTTCTGTAAAGTGTTCAATGTTTAATTTACAAACATAGATTTTAAGAGCGGACGATATTGCATCACTTGGGTTCACCCTGAATATTGACCAGCCGGCAGTTGTTGAACGGAAACAATATCGGTATCTATCTACAGTGCAAAAACATAGAGGTCGATAAATTACATGTCACCCGCCAGGTAATACCACACTTGATATGGGTCTCAGATGGCTGAATCAGGATGACGAGAGTGTGGGAGGTGGCCCAGGTTAGTTCAGCGAAATGAATCCCTCACCCACATTGTTTTATCCTGCCACAATCACTGCGGGATGTTAGCTTTCACATCATGACGAGGGTATTTAATTTTGCTGCTCGAGTTTAACATTATGCGGGGATTTCCAGTCTATGCTTTCTCCCTCGGTGTTGCATCCCGTCAAACTGCTGTTATGGCTGCTGATCTGGGCGGATGGATGAATAAAATTTTTTGCTCAATCGCTCTCGGTTTCGGCTGCACTTGATCTGTTCGAAGAAAAAATTGAGATAAAGTTCATGGACCATACAAAACGAACGATTGATTGGTATGCGAAAATTCCGGACAAACTTTCAACAGTTTAGATTTCCAGCAGAAGTTTTTGATACGATGACAGCAAAATTAATTAAAAACCATTTCCCTGTTATCAAAATAATTGCATCATACGGATTCTTCGATAAGTTTTTTAGATTCGAATCACCAAGTTAGGGTTGATTAAAATTGAATCAAAAAAAGAGCGTCAACCAACCCCATCTACCAGAAGAAAAAAAACATATTTGAGAAGTGACTCCGTGGCTCAATTGCTATTCTCCATTTGTATTTGTTTTTCTATTTGTGGTCGATGTTTCATCGAATAACCTTCGATTCGCAAAGCACACCACTTTTTTTTCTCATTTCGGAAACAGATTGGTCCCTTTCATGTCGTGGTTCAAACATTACTACCACTCACTGGGGTGAGCACCAATCTCTGGTAAACCTATCCTCTATATCAAATCGTAGCCAGTCATGCCTTGGAGCGTATTGGATCGATTCCGAATCGAATGTGAGTTTATTGAGTTCACTGTGTTTGGGTTGATTTGCTGACGTATGAATCGGTGTTTTTGGGGATGTTTCCGAGGAATTGTTTTTTTTTTCCGGCGACGGAAATACAATTTTCATATTTCGTCTTTTAACACTAGCACTACCCACAGTTGTTATATAGCTATTTCTACCAAAACGGTTATTTTGACCGGTGTGATGTTTGGTTGCCAAAATTTAAGAATTCGAAAAAAAAATAACAGAGAATAAAATATATTTCATCAGAGTGTGAGTGTGATCATTGTCAACATATCCTCATATCCCCTCCTTTTCCTGAAGAAAATATGTCACCCTTCTAAACTCGAGTTGACCGCGAGTAATCGGTTTCCTATATTATTAACATTAGAATTAAGGAAAAATGTATATATACTAGTAACAATACAGTAAGGAGTTCGGCTCCTTTAAACCTATGTAACTGAGCCTGTAAAAATAAACGATTTAAATAAAAAAAAATATATATTTCATTCTAATATTGCAAGTACATGATAAATACATCTTTCTCCATAAAATAGTTAGAGAAACAGAGTGCAAGTGCAAAGTGCAAAAATGATTTTTGAAATGTTTTTTTTTTTTTTTTATCTTCGCTTATTTTTCGTCGGCCTATTTCCGCCACTTTAGTGCCAATCACCGACATCAGGGAGGCGACTCCACCTGTTCCTACCTATCAGACTCAACAACTCATGAGCCGGGCCAACTTCTTTTACTTCCGCTCCGAAGGAAGACGTAACCAGAGATTTTTCGCCTCAGAAAATCCCAACGACGCCAGCTGGGATTGAACCCAGGCCGATCGGATTGTGAGGCTGTTACGCTAACCATACAACCACTGGCGCCGTCGGATTTTTTTGAAATGTTGTAACTTCTTAGAAAATTAACGTATGAAGATGGGATGCATATCATTTTGAAGCTCAAACTTTCTTGTTTTGGAATATGGAATAAACATATTTTTATCTGGATGTATGTAGATGGAGTGGACAAAAATATCAGGAAGTAATAAAAAATCGATTTTTTTCTGTTTTTTTTCAAACTTTTTGTAGACTAACACAATTTTTTGCCAACCAACTCAATAACAAATCCAATCAACCTTATTAAACAACTTTCATTTGATTCCTATAACGTTCATGTAGGACCTTTACATACAAAGATATTTTTTGTTTGGGAGAAAAATTACCCCTTAATCTTTGATGATGAATAATTCAATAAATAATTATCGCATCGCAAACGGAAAGGTAGTTTTAAAACTCCAATAAATTTTGTATAAAATTCATTTATTGCTTTGACGAACAAGATAATTTGAATTTTTTGCATCAATTTAAAGAAAAAGTGTCAAAATTAGTTTTTTATAGTATTTTAGAAAATCTTCTGTAATTTTGCAAATATTGCAGTAAATTTGA
The DNA here is from genome assembly GCF_029784135.1 of Toxorhynchites rutilus septentrionalis. Lineage (NCBI taxonomy): Eukaryota > Metazoa > Arthropoda > Insecta > Diptera > Culicidae > Toxorhynchites > Toxorhynchites rutilus. The sequence continues at coordinate 243,005,897 of NC_073745.1, forward strand.
ATGTTAGCAAGTAAATTTTAAGCATAGTGTATCCCATAAACTCCTGTGAACATTTCATATTGATACGTTCAGCCGTTTTTTTTAGCCAATCGATTAAAGTTTGGAGTTAATTAGAGTAACACTTCGTCGCACACTGTACCAAAATTACAAAATGCTATGCGTACCCTCCAAATGAACGATTCGTAACTTTCGTTTTCATGCGTTTGTGGGTATGATGATTATAAGGAGTGATAATACTCACACGTATACTTACGTGTTTTCACATATACACACGCTCTACCCCTCCAATTATTGCTTTGAAAAGGCAGTTTATTTATATCATTCCTGGAGTACATTCAGCTTTTTGTGCAAATAGTTCCATCAGCAGAAATTATAGCTATGTTGACGGTTCATCTCATTAGAAAATGACAACAGTATCAATATTTTTCTTGGCCTACGTAAATTGATTCTCTTTACTATCGCTCTCTGAGGAAACGAACATTTTTTCTTATGATTGATGATCGATATTTCAGATACTGGTCAAATTTCAGAATTTAATTTCATAAACATCTTGATCGATATCAGAAAAGTCTTCTCTTGAAACTGTTACGACCTCTAAAACTCTAGATATTTTCGGCCGACTCGGAATTTTTAACCCAAAAAAAAAAGATAAAAATATATATTTAGAATATTGTTATTTTTTTCCCTCAATATCCTACAAATATTCACTGCAAACTACTATTCCTGTATTTTTTTTAAAAATCAACCCAACAATCCAAAATATTGTGAGTATTTCAACCGCACTAATTTCAACATTACCTATTTCTACCGTATACAACAACTGTCAAATAGAAAATAAAATTACATCACAATGTATTACAAAATTCTAAAAATTTCCCAAATTTTGTGGTTTAGAAGCAGTAATTGTTCCTGAAATTTTGACTGGCTGTCACCGTAGTGGAAGATTGACGTTGATTCTAAGCAACATTAAAAATCACGACCGGTCATTTTGACCCGACGGTATAAATAGGTATACCACATATGTATATCAGAAAAATTGGAAGTGAGAGATCAGAATAATTTATAATAACATCATTAAAAAATATGAAAATAAATTTCAGTACAAAATCTTGCGAACAAATTATATAACCGGTCATTTTGACCGGCTGGTAGTCCTAGTGTTAATTACTAAAAACCTATTCCTATTCCATCAGGAAATCGTATGAAGCAATTCCTCGCAAAATCGGCCGGTCGATGATCCGAACTACCCCAAATTTTTTTAACCATTATCATATGACCGATTTAGAAAAATATCATAAAAAAATGGAATTTACATATGATTCTACAGGGTCTTTCAGATGAACCGCTCACGCAAAAAAATCGAATAGCTCCTTATAAATGTTTTGTTTCGCTCCGTTTGATGATAACACTGCATTCCCCACTTCGGGACGATAATATTCGGCTACTCGTTCAGTCTGATCGGATGGTTTTTAGTGTCAAGATGTACAACTTACAAGAACGTGTATTTTTAGTGAAATCGTATTACTCGAGTAACCGAAGCCTTAAGGAAACTTTGTCCTCATATGGTAAGAATTTCAACATTTCTCGTCGTCGATTACTTTCTCTGGGGGTACATGAAGGACCGTTACTATGTTAATAAGCCACAAAATTTGGAGGCACTTAAAGAAGAAATAACTTGAATTTTCAACAGCATCGAAGTTGTAATGTTAGAGTTGTGCATGAAAAATTTTGTTCAACGTTTACAACGCGTTTTCGAAAAAAAGGGGTGGTCACATCGAAATTATCCTAAAATCAGCTTTATTTTCGTTTTTTAAAATAAAAATCAGTTCACTTTTGTAGAAGTTATTAAAATTTGTTGCGTGAGCATTTAATCTGAAAGACCCTATACATGGAAACTGTATATAACCGTACGGTTATCATTTACCTTTCCAAGACCTTACAATTGGTAGAAAGAAAATTCTAGGCTATTGTGATAGTGGGTGATTTTTAAATATGGTTTCATGTGTTTAAGGGGGGACCCCTGTCTGGAAGGTCGTAAAATAATAAACTTTCGTGATTTTTTTTTCGGATGTTAGGAATAAAGTGAAGTGTGCCGGTATTTTGCTTATTGTTCAAGGTGTATTTGAAGATGTATTTTCCATTTTTTGAGTGCACGAATTATGATTATTACGCCATTGACAGCTGAATGCGTGGATGCTGTCTGAAAAGCGGTACTTTGCTGGTGGTATCAGTTAAGAAGCAACAGGGTGTCGCAGAACAAATTACATTTAATATTTTGAAACTTTAGGACAATACCTAAAGCGTTACATAGGGGTTTTTGAAATTTCGAAAAAAATCCAAAATGGCTGCGATTTTAGTTAAAAATGATTTATTTTTCATGAAAAAACACTGTTTAGAAGCTCATAAAAAATCGAAAAAATGAGATATCAAAAAACGGCTAGCGTTACGCTTTAGATAATTCATTTTAACATGCTGATAAAAAAATTCAGCCGAATCGGTCGAGTAGATCCTGAGATATCGATATCACCAGTTGAAGAAACATGGTATCGAGAAAAACGCGTTCAAAAAATCGTACAGCAATACCAATCCCTTGAGGTGATTTCATACTTTTGGTTTTCACGTTCCAACGAAATCAAATATCTAAAAATCCTTTCAGGACAACGTATCTGAGGGCATAAGCTTCCCAAAAATGCAAAAAACTAAAATCCGATTTTTTCGATTATCCAGACCGAGGTCCCCCCTTAAACACGTTGATACATAAGTAACCTCTATGTCGAATATGAGGTGAGTTCATGAAGAAATAGAGATTTTGCTCATTTGTTGTGGAGTGGGAGCTACTTTTGACACTTTTTAGAAACAGTTGAATTAAACAGAAAAACAGTTATTTTGCTTAGTTAATCTTTGATTATTTGTGTTTATTTTTTTTGATTTTTAATTTGTAATTTGTTGAATTATGTGAGTAAATATTGAGCTATCAGTCAGTACATGTAACGTTCATTGTTTTCAGTTTTTCAATGAAAAGTACTCAATGCGCTACACTTTAGCGACATTTTTAACACAGGAGCACTGCTCAAATTCACTGAAATTAAATGATCGATCGGAGAGAAAACACAAAGTCCGAACAAACTCATCAATTCACATTTTTTATCTGTCTTGGAAAAAAAATTATAAAAATCAGTTCGCTTTTCATTACTTCGGATATTACTTTAGAATGCACCGAAGGTTTTGAAATAGCTAAACAGATTAATAGTTGAAAATGTTGATGGGTTGCGAGGTTTTATGGAAGCAGCTGAAAATAATTGATTCATAATTCATTTTTGTTCTCGTGAGAACAAGCTGGCCATATGTCGCAATTCGTTTCCTGATGTCAATGTACGCATTGCACCCAGTATTCATCGCAAACGTATTCGCGGCGGTTTTTTTTTCGCATTTGACACAGACGGTCACAGATGATTATATTGTGTTCCATTAGCATCATTATTCCACATTTCTTAAACTCTTCAATCTACATTTTTATAAACGCATGAAAAAAAATAACAATTGAGGGGCTGCGAAAAACTGGTTGCGTGTTCGTGTCTATTAAACGAACGATCGTGAGCTCGGAACTCAGGGCCCTCAATCGATCATCTTTGTGTTTTATTCTAGTTACTACGTTCACGCAACAATCATCAAGTGACGGTGATCCAACCTCTATTCATTCATACATGCTCTGCTGCTTGCAGCAAGAACCATTGATAATTGGTAAAGCACAACAGTCAAGTGATGTTGTTTCGACTACCCTGCAATGATCAGAACCCCAGCTATGAAGATCGCTGCAAGTTTTTGGGATTTAATTTGCTTTGCGAGCGACGCTATAAAGCAAAGGCTCTGTTTGTTGTTTACCGAATCTTCCATTCTTTCCATTCTTTCCATTCTTCCTTCGTTTCGAGCATATGTGTGATACCAACAATTGAAAAAAAAGTCGTCTGCTTGCTAGCTGGATTGAAGCAATCACTTGAAATCGCGAATAGCTGTTTTATGCCCCATAATTTAGCACCAGATTGTGAAAAGCCAACCTGTGATCCAAAGGGAATAATCATGTTATCCAGTTTAATGGGGTATTCTAGTGTAGAGATCCTAGTTTGGGACGTTTTCCAGAGCTCTGTACATATAAAACAAAGCATATTTGTACTAGTTATTATTTCCTTATTTGTTTCTTTAACCTTTAACAATACAACAAGAATCAAACGAAAAAAAATATTCAAAATTAGAATAGTAACAAGCTGAGTTGAGGGAGTTCAAAAATAAGTAGTACCATGGCGTACATGATTCCAGCCCTTCTGATTATCGAAAATTAAAAAAAATCGAATAGATTTTGAATCAGTAAAGATGCCACGATGGTATGAACCTCGGACAAGTCAAACAAAATATTCTGATGGCGGCCGTTTGAAAAAAAAGCTTTTCAGCAGGTTAAAGTACGATTTAATTTTTTCAAGTGGTTTAATTAAAAAACAATATTTTTTGAGATTTATAAATATTTATTTAAATAGAATTTGGAATAATTCGGTGCAGTAGAACTTGAGAGCAGGGTTGCCACATTCAATTCTGTAAAAATTTCTGAAAAAATCTGTAAATCAGTATTTAAAAAAAAAAATCTGTATAAAAAAGCTGTATCGAAAAATTATTTGAAAAAAAATAAAATAAACGTTTATTTTCATTTCAAATTTATTTTTCTTATTTTAGTTTCTTATTTTTCTTAATAAGAATTTTGAAGCTCCTTGAGCCAATACATAGTTCTTCACTTTCCAAATAGAGTCTATAGTTGTGGGCAGCGATGCCAAACTTCCTGATTTTTCAGGATTTCTCAGACTTTTTGGAACGCTACCTGATATCCAGACAAACACTCTATTTTCGCTGATTTTATTGAAATGATCCTGATTTATTCTGATTTTTATATTTACTTCATCAGAATAAAAATTCTCCGCAATAATTATAATGGGATCTCTGTCAAAGTTCCTTGATTGGAACTGAGAGCTTTCATAGTTCGCGTTGGCGGCGTTGAGCTTCTTTTTACTAGTTACGGGGAGCGCCAAATATAATAATTGATTTTCAGGAGGAATGAACATGGTTTTAAAATAAAAATTATGAATTAAAATTAACTTCACCTCATGAAAATAAGTATTCTATGTAAATGAAAAACACTTTTTTTGCAGGTGGTTTAGAAATCTTATACGAAAATTGTGTCTGAAGACAATTTTATGGTATAATGAAGAGTTTCAGTAACGATATCAGAAATGTATAAACAAATTGCTAAATTAGAGTCAGAAACACGTGTTTGAAGTAATTAAACAGTATGATGCAAAAATTTTCATTCAAATTTTAATATTTTCAAACTGGCTTCGTGCCTTCTGATCTGATAAATTATATTGGGGTTCCAAACTTTCGAATTGAATATAGCCTACATAGAAAAGCTCTCCGATTCGCACTTGTATAATACTTACTTTTTATTTCGTTTATGATTTATCTATTCCAAAACAATTCGCGTAATCGAAGGTGCATTGTTGACATTTATAAAAACTTTAAGTTGGCGTGAAAGAAAAATCTGATTTGCACCTTTGCACGCTCGAAAGGACATAGGAAAGGCACATAGTTTTGAATAAAATTACTTAATGTTTACTAATTACTAATTACTTGATGTTTTTTGAAGCTCTCTTGCATTTGTCATATACATTTTCTCCAGTCGTGGTGATAATACCACTGTAGTAATAAAACACAGCGTTAGTGGTAGTCACCGGAAATACCAATCAGGTAATCGAAATCGTCAGACATTTTAACACTTGATGACAAAGTTGTTTACGTTTCGACGGCTTATTTGCAAAAGGTTGTAGATCTCGCGAGATTTGTAACTCTGTTCGATCTACCGAGCTCAAAGAATCGAGATTGTGTAACACAACTGTGCATATAAAACTGGATAAATGTATGTCTGTCTTAAAAAATTATGCTTTTGTTCTCCCAAAAATCGGAACGAACTTTCTGGACAACCCAAAATGAACTACCCTGATTTCTCCTGATTTTTATTTTCATTCTTCCTGATTTTTGAAAATTATAGTTGGCAACCCTGGTTGTGGGTGCCAACCGATTTCCGGATCTTGTTTTGCTGGTAAAGCGAAAAAAATCGCGAATGTTAGCAAAAAGTGTCTTACAAACAACCTGAACAATGAATACAAACATTTTTCATAACGCCTTTTGACATCGAACAGCTGGGACCAAGTTGTACCTGAGTCACTTAATTTTTGCCAAATAAGATTCATCTTGAGTTGCCTGAATTCGTTATCCAAGCCTTGTCTACCTGCTTCAACTAATTGAGAAATTTGTTGCATCAAACCATTAAGGTTTTTGAGATTTTTGAGGGTTTATCAAGGGTACAGTTTTAATAACCGGATCGCTGTATTCATATCGCTTTGAAATCTGTGTCACGATTTCATCATAGAAGTAACGATGAATCGATTTGAAGATCAGCTTTCTAGCTACATCCAATCCTTTTTCAGCTTCTTTTGCATTGATACCAAAGTAGACATTCTCAGGCTTCTTCAGAAAATCTTCAAAATCTTTCACATCAAGGCCAACATAAGCGAATCGTTCTCCAAACATAAGTCACCAAACATGATCAACAACAGTATTCTTGTCTCATTATAAAGTTAGCAAAATAGAGAACTTTCTGATTGAAAAGTGTGATTGACGTTATTGAAGAGCGTTAGAAAAAAGTTTGGGAACAACATAATCGATGAAATGAGTCAATATACGATTGGCGGATTGATTATGAATATCCTTAACTTGAAACGAAAAGAACAGTCCAAGTCCAGCATCCAACGAAAGCCATCTCGTTGCGTTGCGTTCAACGTTTTTATAATTCAAGGTATCTATGTATGCACTTAAAATTGAATTTGAAAAAAAAATCTTAAATTCTGTATTTTTTCTGAAAATCTGTAATTCTGTATATAGGGAAACCCAGGGCAAGAGTGCCCATCTGATTATTTCGCCTATTTCCATCTTTTACAATTATTTAACTACAGAACTTTGTTTTATACAGATACTGCATATATCTCACATATTATCAGCCAGAACTTTAAATATTTTTTTATTGGAAAACAGATAAATACTAACTGAGCTTCTTACAACTGCAATCTATATAAGAACGCACAGGCGCAAATTAACGAAATACCCTCAGTTTCTATATGTTTGCATGACTCCACCCATAAATACAAATAGAATAATCATTTTTCTTCAACTTACTGTATGAACTAATTTTAATTGTACGCATTTATTTCAATAAAAATATATTTGTTATCTCTCAACTTCCGGGGCAAAAGGAGCCATTATTACCGGGGTAAAAATGCCATAGTCGTAACCTCGAATTCGATCTGTCAAACGTAAATAGTGTAATCGTGGTTGGTTTTGTTGTGGTCATGGTTTGTAAATCTGAACGAATTTCGTTCCGAAACCAGTGGCAGATGGAAACTATGGTTGTTGTTGATCTGTAAATCAAAGAGACGAGCTGCGGAGGAATGTAGTTTGCCCAGAAGAACATTGGCCAAATACGTGCAGAAGTTATGCCGTTTTAAAACTGTGTTTTCTAAAAACAGGAAGAGTAACTCGTAAGCCACATCCTTAATATGCAGAAGTTATTTTATGGGCTGACAACACACATCCCGAACCTAGGGTATAAAATCGCAGAGTGAAATAATTTAGATCACTCTTTCGACAAAACATTCAAATTGGCCGGAGCAGATTGGTATGCCGGTTTTCGTGAACGCCACCAGAACTTGAGTTTGCGTTCTTTGGAACCACCGTTAATTTCACAGTGCTTTTTTCTTCAAAAAATATATTTTTATAAGATTGGCACTCTTGCCCCATACTGGAAAAATACAAGCCAAAAACATCATTTTTGTAAATGAAACATATTCATAGTAAACATAACTTTTGAACAATTTGATGCATAGCTACACCTAAATAGGAGTATAAATGAACGAACCAGCAAAAAAATGGAAAAAATATAACAAAAGAGCATTCAAAAACGCGTATTAGCTTAAGGTGGCACTCTTGCCCCGGGTTCCCCTACAGATTCTGTATCTGAAATTTGTCGAAAAATCTGTAAAATACAGAATATCTTGTGACGACTTAACCAAACAAAACACTGTCAAGGACTATATTACATCGCGCAAAAATACCTTTCCAACAAGCTATAGTATGACTCGATACAATGAACACAACTAGAACTACGCGCTTACAACGACACCTCGCGGAAATACCGCAGGACTTTTTTGACAGCTTAATATTAGTTAAAAAATAAAAAAAAAGTACTTAGAATGGTCTTAGAATATTTCGCAACGAAAATTTTTTCGGTTTCTCTAGGTTAGAACATGCTAATGTTTTGTATAAAACTTGTGTAAAAGTAATTTTTCTAGTCTGACTGGCGGTTGAATTAGAGCTTTGGTGGACCAATTTGGCAGGAAGGGCCTTATCGAGACCATATCGGCTCTGTGGAGGACAATACTTTGACATGGGTATTGGCTTGCATTTTAATAAATTACAACTTTTCGAATTTTTATCTATAAATAGAACATTTCGTTTTTTTTTTTTTTTGCAAAACAGGTTCCAAAGCTGAGGAATAAAAAATCATCTTATGGACAGCACATCTAGCTTAAGTACATGTTTTTATATTTATTTTATTCACTTTTATTCACTTTATTCATGTAGGGATAGTTTATGGAGGGGAAAGTATCAGAAGAAAGCATTAGAGAAGTTATTGTCAACATAGGAATGAAATTTTCTTTCCAGAAAATTCGTTGTACATTCAGAAAGTCCAGTTGTGAAGTTCGAAGGTATACCAAAGCATTGATCGATGAAAACCGTCAGATCGGAAGGTAGCTGAGAGATTGAAACTAAGGATTTGTATAGTTTCACAGAACTGAATCGATACATAAGGCGAAGCTTGAAATGCAAAACATTTAAAAATCATTTTAAATTTTAAAATACTCAGAATACATCACTGAAAAACATGCTTTATTTTGGAATTTAGGATAGCAAGATTATCGGATCCTTGAGCAAAACACATGATGTGCTTTGTTCAGAGCGCACATTCTATTTAAATTGTTGTGAGTTAATGTGGGAAAAAAGCCTCACTCTCAGTGTGTATGCATGTAGCATTCAAAACATTCCAATAGCAGATGAATCGTAGTGTTCACCTTACATCAGTTTTGCTGAGATGAACTCGTTTTGCTTCGTACCTTATCGGGAGATACTTGCCATGCGGAACGAAAACAAAAGAATGGATTAACCCATCCTCACTGTGTGTCCTTTGAAGAAGGAACCCTACGGAAGGTGATAAATACGCCGGATTATACCATTGTACAAGTCTACCGGGTACTCGATAACCTGACCTCGACATTCTTCAAAGTGGGGCCTGCAATAAAAACACCCCATGTCTCGTCACTGGTACAGGTAAGATTTCCGCCTGAAACTGGATAACGGCACATGCATGGGCAGAAGGGCAACATAATTGCACTTGTAAACCGAGACCCACTCTCATCCCGTTTCCGGCCGAAGTCAAGCGAGTAGGAGTTCCTCCTGATTCGAACTGAGCAAAAGCATGGGTGGAAGTTTATGGTTACAAGATAACCATTTTGTCCCGAGCTCTGGCGAAGCGGTGGGGACACTTTTATAGGTTCCGCATCGTTGGCCTAGGATGTGTAGAATGTGTAGCTCCCGTTATCACACCCCCTCGACATAACAGTCCCCAAAGTATGTTCAAGTGTTTAGTAGATTTCGTTTGGGCTTCGGGGGTTTCGCTGTTGGGGCGACAGTACCATCCCTCGCTGGCCGCTGCTGGAGGGAATATGCTGTGTAATTATGTTTAAGCAGAGATGATTTGCACTTTATTTGCAAGTCGTAACGAGTGAAGTATCTGCCTTTAGGGTATTTTTCGTCAACTGATGCTCACTCAAATGGCGCTGGACTAGTAGATCCAGCTGGCGGCTCAATGGAAGTGTTCAAGAATATTAGCGTGATGAATAACAATCATGAAATTTCTAATGTTTTGTTTTGTTCGGGCAAAACACGTATACAGGTCGAACTCGATCATCCGGAGATTTTCGACGTAGAACTACGTCTTTCATTAAGGGTGCCAAATCAGAAAACAGGTCATGTTTTTATGAAATAAAGTTAACGTTAATAACTATTTTTGCCGCGAACGGATTTCGGCGATTTACATACCAAACGAATCGGAAATTCCCTAAGATTTGATATGCTATACATTACTATCCCATGGTGTGTAAATGGTTAAAATTTATGAAAACTATAAGCGTGTCCATTTTCCCATACATTTGTTCTGTCCATTTGTATGCTTTCCCGAACACAGCTGACAATACCGAGCAACTTATCGACTAGCAACGAAGGGAAAATCGTAAGATTTAAAATCACCGTGAACAAAGGAAAAGAAGAAGAACGAATGGGAATATTTGACTAGAGCATAAACAGTGGATCTCGCTGAGGCAAACTTCCATTCTTCGTGAGGACACCGACTGAACAACATCGTTGCGAGCGACGGCGAGTTGGACGGTGAGGGATCGAATGCCTTTCTTAAGGTAATGGTGGTGGAGGAGTAATACGAGGAAAAAGTAAAGTTTTCCAAGGGCCTTTTTGAAGGTTAGAAACGAATGAACTGAATAAATTTAAAGTCTCACATGTCTTGATTTCGGATGGAACTGTTGACGCGACCAAATTAGTGACTCGATGATGTCTCTAGCATTGCAATCATTGCATCAAACTGACGCCATTGCATCAAGGTTCTGAGCTACACAATTGTGTGGGGAATCATCAAGCTAGGCTTTTGTCAGCTCACCAAGAAAATAATGGAACTTGGTATGTGATTTGTTTTCGCATGTCGGTAGCAAAACTCTCTCAACTAAGCTGATCTAGCCGGCAATATTAACAAAAAGGACTTCTGTTGAGAAGAACGCAAGACGGAGATAAGTGTGTGTATATTTAATTGCTTCAAGCCATCGATATATGGATATTTGTGTGCGTACGTGCGTCTTTACGTATTGCGCTGTTGCGGGTGAACATGTCGATCCGAATGTGGTGACAAATAGGGGAGATAGCGGGGGGGGGGAAATATTTGCGCTGGGGTATTAGTAATGAATCTCTGCTGAGCCTTTTTCCAAGCAGTTGACATTGTTTGTTTTCTGTCATCATAAAGGCTTCGTTGGTGCATTTGACATTGCATCAATGCATTGAACTGACGCTATGGTGAAGCAGATGTTAAGGTTGTGCCCAAAAAAATATTTAGGGAGTACCAAGTTATTCAATAAGTTATAATAAGTTATTCATTTATTTAGGTTCGAGTGCCAGTTGCAAAACTCCCTTCAACTAGGATTGCATTTGCGCTAATCTTGATCATAATGAAGCAGTGCTACTCTTTTCGAGGTTGTTGAGATTAATAGAAAGAGTTTATTTCGCGTATTTAGTCACCAAGAGAGTAAATGTCGTTCTGGAATGTTGTATGTGATTTGGTCTCACTTGCCAGTAGTAAAAGTTTCTCCATTAAGGATGATAACTGCGCTTATCTCGAGCATGTATTGTTCTGCGAGGACAAGAATGAATCATCAAACAATAATCGTCAAAAATAAATTTTAGGGCGGCCAAATGGTTATTACTAAAATTTCGTAGCATTATAAAATAATATTCGCAGTTATAAACAAGCGACTTGAATTAAACTACAGCGTAGTTCTACGTCATCAATGCGGTCGTGTCTTGGACACAACCTCCTATAATTTTTTTTCACTCCGGATAATCGTAATATAATTATGATTTGCACTTATTTGTTAACACTCCTAAACTCGCGCATTGGTCTGTCAGACCTACAAATCAATAATTCGTTAATTTCTCAGAAAATATCAAAACTACGACTTTGCGATTCTCTCTAGCTTCGTTATTCGTCGTTCATCGTTTAGCGTATCGCATGTGTTGGTACGTGTGTGTACGTGTGGACGTGTGTCACTTTTTTAGCACTTTCGGTCTGACACACCGACGCGAGTATAGGAGTAACTATTTTGGACAAGTGCCTTTTTTCATATTCTAGAATATTGTTGAATGACATTTTTAAATTAATATTAGTGGCGTGGAATATTTATTAAATATAATGCATAAGATCATTACCGGACTCTTCTTATTTGATTTCAGTCCCTTTTGTAACTGAATTGAACGGATCCATATATTAACTATTCGTCGCTAGATTCACCTTCAAAAGCAAAATATAAATGTTTGACTTTCGTATAGTTATTCGCTAAATATAATGGTCATACATATACACACTTGTGAAAGAATTTCACTTGTGGAAGAATTGTAAACAGTAAACTTTAAACTAATCGGTAGCTTATAGTAATTTTTAACAGTAGTTTCGGGGATATTTTTTTTTATAATGGACAATATCGACAAGAAATCAAGAAAAAGAAAAGGAAGTTCCTATAAATCCTTTTATATCATCTTTTTATGCCCCATCTAAAAATAAGACAATAATTCTTAGTGTTCAGTCGCAAGCGCACTGAAGAGAGTACAGATGCATGAGATGCAATCCTCCGACGCCACACCCTAAAGCGCAATCCTCTGCTCTCCCGCAAACAGGATCGAACATGCTCCAGCAACAAATATGAGGATAATTTACTGTACAAAGACAGCACACACAGTTCGATTGAAGACAGCGAAGCGTTAAGAGCAACAGCAAATTAAAGTAGAATCTGAAGGAAAACAGCAAAAGACAATTTAAGTGGTCTAATTATGTATCATATTTCATGTATAGTAAAGTTAAGTGAATTATAATGTACATAGTTTAAGTTTGAGTGTGTGTTGTGTTTTGTCTCCAAAACAACGAGTCCCTCAATCCGCCACAAGGAAGTGTAAAGTTTCCATGCGAATGGAAAATCCCCGCTGCATCACTGCAATGAAGGCAGTTTGCATCGCGCCCACGGGGGGAATTTGGTACTCTCGCTGGACAAGCTGCGTTAAGGCAGCTTTGGAATCGCGCAGCGGGTAATGCAGCAGTTATTACAGTCCACTGCATTTAAGACGCTACACTTAGTTTACCAAGAAAACAGAGACAAAGAATATTAGAAATTTGCAAACTTTATATTCCAGAACCTTTATCATCTGGTAATTATCTAGAAGGTCGTTATACATTCTTCTCTTCGATAAAAGACCCGAAAAACACGCAACAATTGCATGAAATGTAAAAAAATATGTTTGTTTCGAGCATGCAGTTATGCTATGTTCTGATTCTTACTCCAATGAAACCACAATCGATTAATACGTTTATGAATTATATTCAATTATAATTATATTATATAATACGTTTATGAATTATATTCAGTTGCTTACTTTTAATTAATAATAGTGAAAAATTCGAATTTCGTTATTTGTGTTGGAATATCAAAAATTACTCTCTTTTGATGAGGCTGAATTAGATGACTATTAAAACATAACAAAGACGAAGAAAACATATGTTTTGGAGTTTTTTCATTGAATCATACCCTCTTCTTCAAATAAATGCCAATAAAGTTTTAAAAATACATAATGGCAACATAACAGAGAAGTTCAATTTTCGATCTGTGACACCGTGCGCGAGTATACGTGTTACGATTTTGCACGCGAGTACAGGAGGGTTAAACGGTTTTATCTAGCTTGGACCCGTTTGTATGTTTGTGACTTTGTAACTTTATCTGTAGCGCTGTACTACATTAATAGAAATTTAACCCCTCTTCCTGTTGACCGTTTGATCTGACATTTGAAATACATCTTTATTGCTGGTGTCATTAGAAAACTGCGTATTACATGATCTTGAAAATCAAAGATGGCTGCCGGTACAAAATAGCGGATTATGTACATATTTTCTCGAAATCCCATCAATATGGGTATCGAATGAAAGGGCTTAACCAGTGGAACTCAGCTATTTATGAAAAATGTAAATCATGTAAATAGAACTCAGTTATTTATGAAAAATGCAAATCCAAAATGGCCTCCACCCCAAGATGACGCCATGGCGGGTATCACAGGAAAGTTCTCGACTAATAGAATATAGCAAATCATGAAAAATCCAAATTGTCTGTAGGTTTGAGTGGTTGTAGGATTGTCCCACATTAATTCAAATTTGACCCCGTTACTGATCACTAATTGATCTGAAATTTGCAACATACCTTTAATTCTACTGCCATTATAAAACTGCGTATTTCATTATCAGGAAAAATTCAATTTGACCACCGCTAAAAAATGGCTGAATGGCTTGACTTGGAGAATACATTACATTATGAATAAAACAAATTCAAAAAGGTCACCGCCACAAAATGGTCGACTATGTATTTTTTACAATCCCCTCAACATCGGTATCAAATGATATGATTTGACTAATAGAATACATTACATCATGAAAATATTCCGAAGAAAATAAGGTAATAAATAAACGTTAGATTTCCATTATCCACAGTTATTTGTTTCATCATTTACCTCATGATTTTATTTTAGTCTCATCATTTCCCTAGATTAATGAAGGGACGGATGTCATAACTACTAACTTCTACTTGTCTAATTATTTTCTAGCTTTTAGTACATTAAACGGTATAACTTAAAAAGTTTTTTTATTTATTTTATTTTCTAGTTTTTATTAAATTATCTGCATCATTAATATACCTCTCTACAATAAAAACATTCAACTTTTTTTAAATTTTTAATTAAATTCATTTGATACCCATATTGATGGGGTTGTGAAAAAAATATACATTGGAGTCGCTTTTTACGCGGGGATACGTGCCGCGTAAACAAAAACCGCGTAAGCGAAAACCGCGTGAATTCCGAAATCCGCGTGAATTCCAATATCCGCGCAAAAAAAAACCTCGTAAATCCCAAAATCCACGTAAAAATAAACCATGTAATTTTCAAAATCTAACAAACAGTGAATTATTAGTTCAATATGCAACCCATATTCTAACAATTGATTACCTGAATTTTATTGCATGCTACAATCATACAATCTGTATCTTCTCAGCTGCTAATCAGTGATACAATACAAACTTGTTTCGTGAAAAGTAACATCAATTAGCACATTGAATTTTTACGCGTAAAAAAAACCGCGTGAATTTCAAAATCCGCGTAAAAATAAACCGCGTAAAAAGCCGCGTAAAAAAAACCGCGTATAAAAAACCCGCGTAAAAAGCGACTTCAGGGTATATGGCCCCATCTTGTGGTGGTGGCCATTTTGAATTTGTATTTTTCATTAATAACAGAGTTATATTAGTGAAGCCCTTTCATTTGATATCCACATTGGCTATTCAATATGGGATTATTATACAAATTATTCAAAATTTCCAAAAATCAAAAATAAAATAATCCGGATAATCGAGTCCGATCTGTAATAGTAAAATTCATTAACATAGACGGAAAGCGGAAAAGCTAGACAAAATATATAACATAACATGAAAGAAAAACTATTTAAATGGTGCTCAGTGAAACTATTAGATTCGATGAACTTGTATACGTAACATATTTCCCATATCGCTTTGGTTTCCTATTTGCGCAAATGAAATGCTAAAATATTCCCAATGCACGGAAGTTAAATCTCATATTTCACATCTTCCAGGGTTAGAAACCCAACGAATGTGATTTTTCTTCATTTCGCTCTGTGCGAGACAAAGCAGGGGCAACCTTTTCCTGCATGCAATTCATTTCCTCCAAGATAACACAACGTTATGAAACAATTCTTACCAGATAAGCACAGTCTTCATTTTTATTGATTAAACTTATTCCCAGTGCTGGTGCAAAACAAAACTAAGGATGCGTCAAATTGAAATTTGTGATGTTTCGAGGTTACATATCCGGCAAGAACCCCTTTCTTATCTCCAGCAGCGAGCGGTGAATGATTTGAGACGGAAGTCGTGGAAAATAGACTGACTTGCTTTGAATGATGAAACCATGGCTTCTGGCTTCGGGAAGGAAGCAATATAGGTTAAAATACGCAAGAGATGATCTCTGGCGTTACTTTTCCGTATACTTATTCGCTTCAAGCAAAAATTGGGCTGCAAGGGTACTGTTATCGTATACATTTATCAAACAATTCAAAAGCGAAGGCTTCTTCGTCTACGGCGGTCGCTAGCAATAGAGCTGTGGCTCAGACAGAATCAGTTCCTCTATTCTAGAGCTCTTAGCCAGTGTTGTATTTGTATGAAAGGAACTGAATGTTATGTTTAAGATATCCAGTGCAAATTTACGTGTTTTAGAAATTGTGAATTTCTCAGCACGTCCCATGGGACGTGACATAGTAGGGTTTAAAAGTTTTCCGAATTGCGCCACAATTTACATTTCATACACATTTGTGGCCACATTGTGAGGGAAGATACTGGCACTAATCTCTTCTAGCCACAATGATATCTGCTGTGTTCAATGATACCATGTCGTTCCCCATATTTGGCCCAAATGATGAGGGAACTTTCTCCATCCAGATAAAACTTCTCCATCACATCTTCCATTTAAACAATTGTAAACTCGATCATGAGTATATTTACCGCTGCCATCGGACCGGGACTGAATTGAATTGAAGTGTTTCTCCATTTTCCGTTCCTTTATCACTTCCTGTGGGATTGCGGTCCCCCGGCTGCGAAGACAACTTTTGGGTGCTCCAAAGGAAGATTGAATAATATGTTAAAAGCTGAATCTCCTGCCTCGACCCTTTCACTACGAAGGATCTGTACATCTGTACATTAATAGGTTACTCAGTGCGAATGTTTTAAAGTGTGATAGATGGCCATGTTTGATGAAAAAATCGCTCTATGCATAAGATCGAGTATCAACTATGACAGAGTTATTGCAATTTTGTTGCAAACTGTTTGCCCCAAACTGATGTTAATTAAAAAGTATGCTACTTAGAACAATTTTTTTTAAGTTTAATTTGAAAGGTGATGAAATTTGGTATAGAATAAAGTTGTAAAACCCTTCAATTGGTGGAGTTTTTTACCAGTTGAGGAGTAAAAAACTTAAAAACTAGTGTTTTTGTTGGTTTTTATGATTTTGTATGATAATCTTGTTCGTTTCTATCGACCAAATTAGAACTCAAACCCCTATACAATTCGATTTTGATACCACACTCTTATATTATTCACTTCCGTCATAATTTATTTGCTAACACGTCGAAAATATGTCAACTGAACACAGCTCAGTGGAATTCGTAGATGTATAGGGCGCCGTTCTTCGCATAGATGTCCCATGTGTTACTTTTAGTCAATTTTCACTTTTCTTCATAACATTATGTGTTTAAGCCTATTCTTTCGGAAAAACACTAAAAAGGTTATTTTTAATTCCCAGCATTTAAAAAAACAACAACAAGCTCGATTGTCCCATGTTGATATTCTAGGCACAACTGTCCCATCATATTTATATTTTTGTAGATTCATAATAAATGAATCGGTTTAAGTACAAGAATTTTATGCTACGCTTTCAGCAGGGCTCATGCACTCATTTCTGGTTTGGAAGAACGAACTAATTCTCATACAAATTACAAAAATTTAACAGAACACGTTCTCTTTAGGAAATGTCATTTAGAAGATGGCCAAGGAGAGTACGGGTATTCAACCCACAATCGTTATCTTAGTAAACGGACAAATTTAAGGCTTATCTCTAAGCCGCATGGAAAGACTGTTGACTGCTCGCTGACTGGAGTGAGACTGTGTAATAGAATTCGGAACCGCTCGTTGTGTCCGTAGAGCGAGCAACTTACGCGTGAATTATTCGCAGTGTTTTTTGCGTTAAAGCTTGCGTCTCGCTGCTGCGTTAGTTGCTCGTTACTAACGAAACGGACAGGACAGCACAGAAACGCAAAACTTTGGTATGAGAATTTATGGATTTTAATACTACCCTGTTATTTGGCTTACTTCTGCGGTAATTTTGTTCTATGTACCTTACTGCCGTTCTATGCATAGTTGTCCCATGTTCCAAAATCAGCAACTGAGAAAAATGCAATTAAAGTTTTCTAGCATATTTGTTTACCAGAAGCTTTAGGCATTTCAATTTAGCAATACACCGGGTTTTTTTTTATAAGCAGTAAACTATTATTATATGATATGTGAAAAGTTCACTTCACTTGAATCAGTTACGCTGTGTTACGGGTTTGAAAATTCATGGTGCGACAGTTATGCCTAGAATATCAACATTCGACAATTGAGCTTGATTTTTTTTTAAGCTGGGAACAGACAATAAGTTTTTTTGTGTTTTTTCCGCAAGATTATACATAAAAATATCGTTTCATGAAGAAAGGGGTGATCTGCAACACCTTTGCAGAATATAAATCTCATTGTTATTAGGCATTCGCTAACAAGGTGTACACACTAAATGGCATCTTCTAAAAACACAGAGGCTAGATGAAATGATAACATCGAGTAGGTTTTTTTTGCGATCGTGGAGAGGACGTGGGTATTTTAGTACCAAATGTGCATATTGTTATTGTTTTTATGCGTTGCCAAAAGAAGTTTTAAGTTACCACAGTGTAGTATTTTGGTGATTGAACTAATTGAAGGCTAGAGAAGACAAACTTTAAATTTTGAATCATCTATATTATACCATAGAAACACAAAAGGAACATTCGCGATGCATACTCAGCTCAATGCGCACATTGAAATAGGGAAATGAACTCCGACAAATGACCAGCTGAGAAGGACCAACGGTGGTTTTATTGAAGCAGCTTCTTTCATTATGTTGAAGAACATTGATTTATTTCGGAGAACGAACACTGCATTTGGAATTCGATCTATTATTGCATGTACAGTCCTAAAATCACTCTCCGCAACTTCAAATAAATTGTAACAAATTCCACGCTACCACTACCGTCACAATTTATTTCGAAACTTTGTACTCCAAATCACAATTTTCATTATCAGATGACCAATTTCAATTACTAATTCTGCTGACTAATTCTTTATATAGATGTATCTACATAGTAGTCATAAATACTGGTACATGAGTAAACGTATTCTACACGTATCATAGACGTATCTAATCCTTCTCGTCAGGTATTTGACAGTTGTCACTTTTAATGATATCTATCGCACTTTGTAACCACTTGGAATTATCCGCAATTTCGTCTATCGTGCTGGTTAGAGGCTATGGTTTGTACTACTCGTACCCCGTATATTGAGTCGCTCAAGTACGTAATCACCCGTGCAGTGAACAACTTTCCTACGGAAGTAGTGCGTGCTGCAATCGATAAATGGTCAGGTCGTCTCCACCAATGCTGGAAGGCAAATGTAGGCCATTTCGAATAACTTGTTTGTGTAATTTGTAGCTGTTGAGTAGCTGGATAAAACTTGGAAAGATAATTTATAACAAGATGATTTGATGGCCAGTATGATTTATTGTCAATATTCCGTGTACCAGAATGTATGATTATACTAGGTGGAATCATTTTATAAAATTGGTGATATCTCAAGAATTCCTAGTTCTAGAATAAAACGCTATATATAGATTTCCTTGTGAAAAAATCGGTAAATTCTATTTTTCATTATACTCTTCTTAAATCGTATAATCATATCATATTTTTGTGACTCTGACATGGCACTTCTATACTTCAAAATTTGATCAATAAAAATGCTTTTAAAAATATCGAAGGGGACATGTTTTGAGTTATAAGCATCCATATTATTGAATTGAATTTTTGGTTTATATTTTTGAACGCTGTATTTAAATTGTAATTTTTCCTAAATATATCATAAATTTCCTGGCAATTTTACTGAACATCATATATTAATCAGACATATGGATTTCGTGTTATGATTTTTAATAAAAAAGGTCAAAGATTTTGGATACGCCCTTATAAAAAATTTGTCGTAATTGAAATTGGTAATCTAATAATACAAATTGTGATTTCAAGTACCACCACCACATGGACAATTTTTGAAAAAAAAACGGAGGGGGACGCGTCAGTAGAGGTTGTTTTTCGGCTGATTTGGCGTGGAATTGCTCTTGTATAAACAATCACGATAGTTAGGAAGTCGGTGGCTAGGAATTTCCTGTGACTTGTACTGATACACACGTAATCTCGAATTTTCCGGGGTTCGGTTTAGGACCACCCTATACATATCAATCACAGTATATTCAACTTATAATTGAAAGGTGGTATAACTTCATAATTCTCTAACATTCTGTAAAACACAGCAGGTATAGTCTCCTATATCTGACTTCGGAAGAATAAAATATTGCACTCAACTTACTCCACGAACTCAACGGAGAAACGGTTTAGATCCCACGAATGAATAGCAGAAGTAACCCGTTATCTAAACCAAAATGCAAAACTGGCTCGACGGTACAGATGGAGCGCGCTATCAGCATAATAAATTGGGGAATATAACCGCTTTCACGACTGGTTAGCTTTTTCCCCTTTCACGCTGTCCTCTAAAATGGGAAATGGAAACACTACAAGACTTGATTTATCGTATCTCATAATGTCAATTTTGCATTTCATGTTTCAAGATTCTCTTTAGAAGGTACTGTATGAGAATAAGGATTGAGATAAGTCTAGACCTGTATATCGTTTGCAGTACAAACTAGGATGATTTGTTGCAATATCATTTTGTGTGAATTGGTATTGTATTCTACATTCCATCAAACTCGAATTCGTACCCCACCATACAGATCTTTTTTCACTACTTTCGTAAGTCGAGACATTCTACTTTGGTAATGATATATACGTCATTTTAAACCTTTAGCTTTTGGAATATTTTACGTATCAACATGAAACGCTCGAAGGTGTTTTGGGATGGCTAAAAATTTTCTTACTATCATTAGAACTTTTTGCAATATTTGCAAAATTGCAGATGATTTTCTGAAACCCATGTTTTGGCATTTTTTTAAAATGGATGTAAAAAAATTAAATTATTTATTTGAATTTATTTTAGTTTTTGAAACTGCCTTCAATTTGCGGTGCGATCATTGTTTATTGAATTATTCATCATCAAAGACGAAGGGATAATTTTTAATTCAAACAAAAAATCTTTGGTTCTACATGAACGTTCTAGGATACAAATGTTTGATAAGGTTATTAAATTTGTTAACAAGATAACTTTATTTTGCTTGGCGATATTTGATATGGATCAATTGGTAAAAGATGTGAAATTTTGTATTGCATGACCATGGTAATTGATTGATGATGAAGCACCACATCCAAGGGTAGATTGACTTTAAAACATATGACACTCCGATTTTTGATGTAGGAATACGTCTTTCAGCAATGGTGCCGAATCAGAAATCACGTTTTTCTAAAAAATTGTTAACATTAACAGATACGATAGCTTGTGGTACGAACTGTTAAGTTAAAATCTAGCCTCCATCCGTTGCTGATGATTAGTGACATCTCTTAGAAGAAATCATGCTTTCTTTCGTACCGTTCATGGACGGATTGCCCATCTCTACCATGGAGACTAAAACACAAATTGTATGCAAACATGTTGTTTGTTGCTCCTCCCCCACAACGCAAACAGTGATTAAAATCTTAAAAAACATGCCTACTTGATTCGTTGAATTGTTAACTTATTCTATTTGCTTCACTGTTTGTGTTATAATAAAAAAAAGGTTGAAAAAATTTCCTATCTAATGGTACATAGTAGAACATACATCGCAATAACGATTTTCCGTAATATTCAGTTGAAACCTCTATTTTTTCGTTGCATTTTTCGTAGAGTGACCCCCCTATATAGAAATAGTCCTAAGTCAATAGCAATTACGTTTTTTTCTGTGAGACATTTATACCCATGATACCACAATATTTTTACGCTACTTGTTATATTACACATTTTCTGAACGGTTGTGTCTGTTGCAGTTCTTTTCTGGGGCGATTTTTCCGTTGCATTCCATTGTAACAATTATAAACAAGTGTCCAACTTTTCGATTGCAGAAAAAAATCGCCCAGATTATTGGGGTTGTTGGATGACATTTTGTCACTTTTTAATACAGTGGTGGCCAGGCGCGGGCCGCATTAAAATTTTCATTACAGCCGTGGGCCGCAATGATCTGTTTCTCACCCCTGTTCCTAATGAAATGTAAAATATACTTATTCGATTGGTACTTTTTTTGACTCACTTTTTATTTCAAACTAGAAAGCATTCAGTTCTATACCTGTAAAATTCATAACTCGAGAACAAAATGAGATAAAAACCCGAAACATTTATTGAAGGAATAGAAGTATCATGAATTGACATTTTCGGCATAATTATTCGGGCCTATCGTCAACATCAGCTGTTTCTTTGTTCTGTTGTAGTGTACAGAACACGAATCGTTCATTGATAGAAAACGGTTTGAGTAGCTCATAGATCTGTTTTAAAGTTTCACCCAACTTAAATAACTTGACAGTTGCCACACGCTTCTCGTACAGACCGAACTTTATCGTTGCTAGGAAGCCGAACAAGTACTGATGGGACCACGAAACCTAGTAAGAGGGAAGGGGAACATCGAACTACACGACTACAGTGTTACCACTTTTCTTCGCTCCAATATTTTCTGCTGAGAGCAGTTGCGATTTCACTGGCATAATTATTGTTATACAAGGCGGACTCGATTATATACAGTTTCGGATTTATTATCACTGTATGTAATCGATTCAATTTGTTTTTGCTTTTAATCGTTTTTTATGCATATATATTTTGTTTTTTTTTTAAATAAAAGAAGAATTTAATTTTTGATTCATCCTCTTAATACGTTTCTCATATAAAAACCCCGATTTCATTCGGGAGGTGACAGTTGTTTTTGGGTCATATTTGATGAAAAAAATCCTTCTATGCATATGTTCGAATTTCAACAATGACAGAGTTATAGAACTTTTTGTTTGTTTCGGACTCTGTTGCCTTAAACTGGCTTAAACTACATTAAAAATAACGATTATGTTACAGAAGACGATAATGTTGCTTCCAATAGAAAGACGAGAAAATTTAGTACAGGATATAGTTATGAAACATCTAAATTAGTGGATTTAAATAACATTTTGGAAGTAAAAAATGTAAGGGGTTGTATCTAGGACACGACCGCATATTTTCGACGTAGAACTACGCAATTATATTATGCAATCCACTTTATTACCACATTATTTAAGAATGCATCGAAATTTTTGTAATAAAGGGTGTGTCACATCAAATTGCATCACGGAAAAAACGCTGTAGAAATTCGCCCAGTAGACCGATCCTTTTGAACATTTTAGACAGTAAAATAAAAACTATTAAACAACTTTTGGCATTTTCTTTTTGTTCATACTTCGAGCCCAAGCCCGTATGCTCGCACCTTCCTCTTTACACCGTCGATAAGATTCTGTACAACGTCAGGTTGTAGTTTTTTTTTGACAGAAATCCATTTTCTCTTGAAGTCCGCCTCCGATTTGACAACTTTTGGGTTCTTCCGGAGGGCCTGCTTCATAATCGCCCAATATTTCTCTGTTGGGCGAAGCTCCGGCGCGTTGGGCGGGTTCATTCCTTTGGCACGAAGGTGACCCCGTTGGCTTCGTACCACTCCAACACGTCATTTGAATAGTGGCACGAAGCGAGATCCGGCCAGAAGATGGTCGGCCCCTCTTGCTGCTTCAATAGTGGTAGTAGGCACTCCTTAAGGTAAACCTGCCCGTTTACCGTGCCGGTCATCACGAAGGGGGCGCTCCGCTTTGCGCAAGAGCAGATCGCTTGCCACACCATGTACTTTTTGGCAAACTTGGATAGTTTCTGCTTGCGAATCTCCTCCGGAACGCTGAATTTGTCCTCTGCGGAGAAGAACAACAGGCCCGGCAGCTGACGAAAGTCCGCTTTGACGTTGGTTTCGTCGTCCATTACCAGGCAATGCGGCTTCGTCAGCATTTCGGTGTACAGCTTCCGGGCTCGCGTCTTTCCCACCATGTTTTGCCTTTCGTCGCGGTAAGGAACCTTCTGAACCTTGTATGTACGCAGGCCCTCCCGCTGCTTGGTCCGCTGGACGAATGAACTTGACAAATTCAGCTTATTGACGACATCCCGGACCGAACTTCTCGGATCACGTCTAAACTGCTTAACTACGCGCTTGTGATCTTTTTCACTGACGGAGCATCCATTTTTGCCGTTCTTCACCTTCCGGTCGATGGTTAGGTTCTCGAAGTATCGTTTTAGTACTCTGCTGACCGTGGATTGGACGATTCCCAGCATCTTACCGATGTCCCGATGTGACAACTCCGGATTCTCGAAATGAGTGCGCAGGATTAATTCACGACGCTCTTTGTGGATTTAAAGAAAGAAGTAATAAAATGAGCATGCTTTATCAGTTCTGGAAATCGTGCTTCTGGAACAGTAGCACGGAGTAGAAATCCAAGATATCATGGTTTTCAAATTTGTCACACAACTCAAAATCACACTGCGTTTGAATGAGTATCATCTGCATGTTTTCAGCGGTATGTACATCATCGAAACTGAATAGGGTAGAGAAAATTGGAAAATTCTTTCATGTGCTTTGAAGTACCAAAATCTGCGAGAAAATCAGCATTAATCGACTGGAGTGCATGAACATTTTTCCTCGTTGTCGACACTTGAGAAATTCTCAATGTCAGAAAATGGGTAAAATTAAAATTTCCCATTTGTTGTTTGAACATGAGTTTATTCTCGAGTGGAAAAAAGTATAAAGAAACGAAGCTTGGAACACACAATGATCCAATGCGTGCGAGTTGACTGATGATTTGGACGATATCCTTCATCCTACATCCACAGGAAAAAGGCAAGCCAGTTCCTCGGTAACTTCTAAATCCTTCGCACTGAATAAAATATATATAGTCGGCAGCTCGTTCTTTGAAACTTTCAAACGAACCATTACTGCTCCTAACTCAGCCAATTTTCCAGCACAGGATGAGGCAAACCCGGTTTTACTGCCGTTACTTGTACGAAATTATGCGAGTGTGAGCAGAACAGAACCAAGTACGTAAAAAAGTTCTTTTGAGTACTAACGAGAAGAAAAAACGGAAAAGAAAACAGAAAATGATCAGCTTGGATACACACTATTAACAACAATTAGTTACAAAGTTATTTTTATTTAATTGCGTGGAAGAATTTTCAACTATATTCTCAATTTCGCTCATATGATTTCCTTTTCAAATCAGGCTGCGGGCCGCATGAGCAAGAAGTGGAAGTTCGCAATCAAATCGAATCGAATTCAACGATGCCTGATTGAAAACATGGAGTTTTGGTCGAGATGTCGAAAGGCAACCCTTTAGCCCAGACCACAACCCTCCAGACTATTCTATCCATGCATTCTATGAAGCACATGCCTGTAAAATGTCTCGCTCCAGTAACAGTCCTGAAATTAGTCAAATAACGGACATGGCATTCAATGTCAGATGGCAACACAATATGTGCTTTAAGTTGTCGAGGTTATTTAAAAAATTGAGCTCACATCGAATACTTTTTTATATAAGCTAAATAAACACGATGTTACTCAAAAACTTGTTACATCGCGCTTCGCCTCGGAATTGGATCGGGATTCCAGAGGAATCAGGATAGCATAGTGTATAACCTTGTCAACAGCGGATAGACATGGGTTTGGGGGAAGAAACGAATGTGTGAATCAGTGGCGTAGCATGACCAGGTGACACCCGGGGCGGACTACTACGGTGTCACCCCTCTCTAATACTTAGTTTTCGTTTTCGAATGAAAAATCAAACAGCTACAAAATGAGAAAATAAATAAAATATGGGTTATTTGTGCATGTCGAAATGTGACTCAAATAAATCTTATCAAGTAAATATCCTTGGGAGCTGAGAACGACACTGATATTGTACAAATGTTTCTCATTAAGTAAGCTTGTTATCACTAATAAAAGCTGCCTTTCCGAAGCTTCATAGTTGCTAATTTGTCAAATCGACTTTTTAATTTCGGTACTCATAACATATTTCGTGCATGAATTGCTTTCAAAATTTCGGCTTCTTCTTTAGACGATTTTGACCGTTCTTGTAATTCCCGAAGAAAATGACTAATGCACTCCAACATTCCCCCTTCCATCGTTGGACCGGGCCCGAAAAGTCTTTCACCTGGTTGACTCATCTTATGAGAAATTCTCCTTCAGTAGCAAATTTTTTATTCGAAGGATTCTAATAAAACCTTCTTAATTGCCATTTCATCTAGACTGTTCCTATCAATAGCGAGAAAAATTATCAATGCATTGAGTCTGATCACAACGTTACTCAGAGATGGTCCTTCGGTTTGCAAGAATTCTGCATTAGATCTAATTCATGTAGTACAATGCATCACAGGTATTGCATCTTAACAGAAGTATAGAAGTATTAAATCTTAAACTTCTGGTAGGAGGTCACCGTAGATTCTTAGCAAAATCATGTTGTCCTCATGAGCCCAACAAGTTGTCTACAAAGCCTATGGATACGTATTTTTTGTTTCGCTTTCTCAACAAATCCAGAATTCCATCATTTGATCCTGAAACGGTTGGAGCGATCAATAGCCTGTAAACGGGACTTCATGAAAACTAAACTCTGACCTTCATGTTGTTGAAGGATGTCGTTAATAAAATCGGCAGCTTTTCTCACCCAAAACGAAAAAAACTGTGAGTGGATTATATCAGTGATATAACCGCAAGATTAACGAATGGCTACCTTTGGCTTAGTAATCATTTGTTTAAAGTTATATCTAAATCGATTATCAATGAATGAATGAGTGGATATTTTGTTTTCCCGTCCCTTTTCCACGGCAGCAAAAGAGGAACGGACAGAGGTTGGCCAGCTGACGCATCATGCATCAACCGCAGACCAATCGAGACTGAAATTAAATTTCAAGTAGCTATCGCTATTTATAATGATATAAATAGTTTGCTTTCGAAGCAGTTTTGAGTTATTGAAACAATTTTTTATGGCCAATAATTAAAAAAAAAACTCTCGCAGATCTTTTATCTTTCGAATGTTATATTCATACCACTTCGTTCATCCGGTAGAAAAATATTAACGTTCAAAACCTTGTACTTCGAACGTCACCCCCTCGTTTTCGAGACTTTGAATTTACACCCTAGTATAGGAATGAAAGATGTAGTATCACGAAATAATGAACATAAAAACCAAGAAAGATTCGACAAGCGACAATATCATGCAAACCATCAGCCACCCAAAAATTTGTCGCCAAAAATTTTTACTGAAGAATAAAAATAATATTCGAAGAATTAAACAACGGGATTGAATGAAACAATTTCGTAGAAGTTCCAAGTAAGCAAATAACGCTGCATTTTTACCTAATTTAAGGAAGTTCTAAGCTGAAAGCATGTCGCAATTTCCAAAATCCTCTGAGGCATTTGTTTCAAACGCTCGATTTCATCATCGTAAAACAATCGTGACCAAATTTGACAAAGCTATTACGTGACAAAACAGTGGCAGTGTACCATCTTCACTGGATGTTCGAGTGACAAGGAAGCAATATTCTTGGTTTGTGTTCCCGGTTCAAATGGGAATCAACCAGATGAGCTTGTTCAAACACATGTTGTCCTGACACAGAAAGTTCGAGCTGACGTATTCAGGTTAACCATGACAAGGGGGACGAAAACTGCGCTGGCGTTAACATGTAGTGCGATTTCAGCATGTTGTAGGATTGCTTTACATAACACAACACTCTGTGCAGCATTTGAAACTCGAAATTTAATTTCTCCTTGCAGCCATTCGCACAAACGAGAGAAATGCGGTAAATTCACTACGCTTCTCGCTTTGCACATGCTGATGAACCAATGCAAGAACGCGTACGTACTTACAAACAGCGAAATGATGAAATGGTTTACCCCTGGAGCTAATTAAATCTATAGAAAGACGCATCCCATTCCTGGATGACATAAGCAGCTGAACAATGGAACTCTCGGTGTCGAAATAAAATGATAAATGAGAATACTTTTCGCAAACAGCACTGGAAATGTGACACAGTGAGAGTATTTCAGCTTTTTTACTGGTTTACTGGAACAGATAAAACATTTGAGCTCCAAAATGAGAGATTTTTGTTCTAAATTCATCAACTTATTTATTAAGTTAACCAGAGCACATAATTTGAACTGAAATGTACATTCTTGTTTTAGTATTTTTATGAATGTTTTACATGTGAGCACAAGTTGCTTTGAAAAACACTAGCATTGCTCGAATTCTATCTTCAACCACATTCGAAAATTGCAGCGAAGTATGTCAAAAGACCATCCGAAAACGATTAATTCTGTGGGGGCAGCGCAGCAGGAAATATGGTATCCGACGACTAACGATAGCCGACAATGCGTGCTGCCTCTCGTGCGATATCCTTCTGCGCCATTATTCATCCACTTCATTCGGCAAAGATGACAGCAACACATGCAGCATAACGACCGTCCTTTCACTCGGTTTCGCTCGACTAAACTGGTGATGACATTTTCAAAACGTTCTCCGTCCGTTTGTACATTGGAGCCACTCGTTCCGCTGAACAAAGACAGCGCGAGCTGGACCACCCGAGAGGACATCGAAGCATAAATTACCGTTTTTACTCCCCCAACCGCCCCAGCTCCGGAGAACGGGTGACGGCGGCAATGGTCGTGTTTTTCCTCCAATCAAGCAGTTTTCTCTTTCGGAGAAAAGCGTTGTAATAAATAATGTTGATTACGTTAATCGCGAAACAATTGAGGGATAAACGAACCCTCGGGAGATGAAAGGGCCTTTTGCTGCTACTACATTGCATAGAAAAACTATTGAACCTGACTGAGGTCCTGAGATCCTCAACAAGTGTATCGGAGACAGCGGCTGTCGTCGTCAGAAATTAAGTGCAGTCGGCGTTAAAACAAATGCTCTTGTTTGAATCGGTTGAACGCGGAAGCATTGGCCCAATTAGTGCGATGAGGCGAAAGACAATGTCGGGCGATATCAATTAATTATGCTGCGTGATGCGACCACGGCACGTGATTGCAGAACGTTGCATGAATACGTAATGAAGGGGAGCAATTGATGAAATGAGAACAAACAATACAGACAAGTTGTATTTTGCAGGTGACTGTGCGAGTGGTTTGCGGCTATCAGTTGTAACCTTTAGGTTTGCGACAAAGAAATTCGAGCATCGAAATGCGAAATCGAAATTTTAATTTGAATTTTGTTTCTTAAGAAACGACGCTCGACGCAAAGCTCTTTGCTTGATCCTAATATCAATGAGAAGAAAAAAGTCATCAAGTCACCAAATCAGGTGGATACCCCGTATACCTCGTAGTAGTTTGACAAAGTCTAAGTCTCAGAGCTTAATTAATACACTGTGTAACGAATGACACTGATAAGTAATTCGAGTAGGGAGTCATTATAAATACTGAAATGAGCCTATGGTTTTTTCCTCGGCTACGAAAAAAAATCCAATCAGTGTCATCACAGAAGAGGCAAACACGCCAAGCGAGAGTATTTTCGATCAATTTGTATCAAATTTCCAGCAGCAAAAATTCCGCAGCAAACAATCGCTAACACTTTCCTTTGGGCTATCCTTTAACAGTATCAGCTTCCCTTGGCTGTTCACAGATACTTTGTCCCTCGCATGGGTTGACCTCACTTCATTATGTGGGCGAACAAAGGGGCGCCATTCGAGGGATCATTTTCCCATTATTATCTATCCTTTCGCTATTCGTCGGTTTTATGTTCTCTGTTGACAAAGCGTCTCATTATAGATATTAATTTTTAAATAACACCTCTTTTATGGCAGTAATCTGCAGTGGAAAGTTTACGCTGTCGTCTTTTAGCTAACGTACGGAACAAGAAGACTCTATGCAAGAGGAACATGCTTCGCGTTGTTTTATTATATCACCCGAGAGAAGGTCACATTTTCCCCTCTTGAAGCAGGTCTAGCTTCATTATTATTATACTCAACTTCAAAACGCCCACTTTTGAACTGAAATCATAGGCTGCATAAATTTGGTCACTCATTGGCATCTGATGGCATGTACCAATTTTTGTTGTTACCTTACTGAATCTGTATTGCTACTGATAGTGAACATTCTTTTTTTTTAATTTCATTTATCTTCAACTGGCTCAGCAACGTTAAGCATTAATGAGCCGAGTTTATGAATAGGGAAAAGCCTGTGTGAGTAGAACTATGCAAATGTTCTTTCTCAAAAAGGCATAAAACCCCTATCATTTTGTTCAAGAAAACAATTCATAATAAAATAACATTTATAGCTTCTTCTTGGGGATTTATTGGTAGAGATAATCACCTCCTTGAAGATTGCGTGCGAGAGCGTGCATCTGAGTATTTTTAAGTTCTGAGGGAAATATTTGGAAAAAAAATGAAAAAGTTAAAAACCATGGATTATTGGTAAATAATAAAATTATTCATAAAAAAAACAAAAAAGATGGAGATGTAAGAAATAATTCAAAATAACAGAAAAAATACACACATACTCATACTTGAAAGTGTATGGACTAATATAGTGAACGTTGTTTTCAAAAGTGTTAATAACTATTTATTACATTTTTATAAAGAATTTTTCGGATTTGTTAAATCACCGAATTTAAAAATTAACACAAATTCTATTGAACATATCTAAATATACAGCAGGGTGTCAATGAATGTTAGAGGAAAAACCGACCCTAAAATTTCAAAAAGTTACCCTATGCAAAAAGGTTCACCTCGAAAAAACGACCTGTGCCAAATATCAGCTCGATCGGACTTAAGGGAGAGTAGGGCAAAGCGGTCAGAGTTTGAGTTTTTTTGAAAATCGAAAAATCACCCAAAGGGGAAGTAAAGGAAATCGGGGTTTTCGAAAAAAAAAGTTGATGCCAAATGTCTTAAAATTACATGAAACGTTGAGATCTAGTGTCAACTCGAAAAAAAAAATTATCAAAAATTTACACTCTGAGTTTTTTTTCGGAATACGAGACGAAACGTACGGGTTTGGGTACCAATAAAAATAGTTATCTCGCTTTTTCATTCGGAACATGTTGCGAAATGTTGATTTGCACGATAATATACCCAATGCGAAATATTGGCTCATTCGAACTTCATTTATTAGTGTCACAGACGTTAAAATTTAAGTTTTTTGAAAACCAAAAATCACCGGAAATCGGGGTTTTCAACAATTTTTTTGATGCCAAATCTCTTACATGACACGAGATTTACAGTTATCTAAAAAAATTGTCAAAAGTTGACTTTTCAGACGGAAAAACGATTTTTTTTGTCGAGATAACAGTAAATCTCGACGAGTAATGCAATTTTAAGACATTTGGCCTCAACCATTTTTTTTTGAAAACCCCAATTTTCGAGATTTTTCGTTTTTTAAAAAAAAACTCAAATTTCAAAGTCTGTGACACTAATAAATGAAGTTCGAATGAGCTAATATTTTGCATAGAGTATATTATCGTGCAAATCAACATTTCGCAGCAAGTTCCGTAAGAAAAATCGAGATAACTATTGTTATTGGTACCGTAAACCGGGGGCAAATTGATCACTATTTTCAGAAAAATGTGAATATTTCCGAATTTTGTTGTTAGCACCAGTACTGATTTTAAACATAATTGGATATAAATCTAAGGCCACAAAATATTATGCAATGTTTTGCTAAAAAAAATCCTTAAGCGTTAATTGGGAAATTTTTTGACGGCAAATTTCAAAATATAGCTTCGGGGTGAAATTGATCAATATATGTTTTTTGAGGATTTTCTAGTGTCAAATGCACAACAATGTATAGAAAATCAGTTATTTTTTACCTACGGTTATTTCAATGATAATTCAAGGGTTTGAGAATACAAAAACTTGATTTAATCCAGCTGAAGGTGTGAAGCATGCCTTTCCATAACTAGATTTAAACACTACTCTGCAGGTCATCCGGAGACCATTCGGGTTCTCCTAATGTGGCCAAAACCTCTTAAATGATCACCATTAAGCTAATTTTGACAAACCAAGACGTTCGATATGTCGCATGATGGGATTCGGTTCTGGTCATTTGTGGTGCTTTTTTGTAAAATCGTTTTTTTTCTCACTTGTTTGAATAGTAATTTCGAGTATTTTATTACTTATTTAACTCGTCAAGTATCGGTTAGAAGTGAATTATTATGTTAAGTGTCTATAAGTATTGCTTTGATGTGCTGAAAATATGTTTCTTTACCATAGTTAAAATTGAAATGAAAATGCTATTCAGAAATATATTAATTTTCATACAATTCAATGAGTGACTTGTTGACAAAAGGAACCTTCAGATGAATATTGAGCATGTCAGATTAAAAAAGGTTAAACTTGAATTGAATATTACCTCTGAAAATTTCTGTTTGTGTTCAGTAATACGTTTGATCAATTTCACCCCGGTGATCGAATTAACCCGGATGACGGTACCCAAAACCGTAAGTTTCGTCTCGTATTCCGAAAAAAACCAAGTCCCAGAGTGTCGATTTTTGATAAAAAAAAATCCGAGATGACACTAGATTTGCGATTTGTTTTATGCAATTTTAAGACATTTGACATCAATTTTTTTTTTCGAAACCCCCGATTTCCTTATTCCCTCCTTGAGTGATTTTTCGATTTTCAAAAAAACTCAAACTTTGACCGCTTTGCGCCACTCTCTCTTAAGTCCGATTGAGCTGATATTCAGCATAGGGTGTTTTTTCGAGGTGGTGAACATTTTGTATAGGGTAACTTTTTGAAATTAGAGATGACCATTTTCAATGGCACCCTAATATACAACCATTACATACCAAACCGATATAGTGGTTATCATATTCTCGTGAAAATTGATAGTTCTGTTTCTTATCGCGAAATATTAGACTCGCATTGTTTTATTTTTAATTTATTTCATAATGCTCATTTTTATTTTAGTTTGGAAAATCTTTTTTTCAATTTGTTCACCTTTTTCCAAAAATGATTTTTTTTCAAAAATTCATAACTTT
The DNA here is from genome assembly GCF_029784135.1 of Toxorhynchites rutilus septentrionalis. NCBI lineage: Eukaryota > Metazoa > Arthropoda > Insecta > Diptera > Culicidae > Toxorhynchites > Toxorhynchites rutilus. The sequence continues at coordinate 243,038,799 of NC_073745.1, forward strand.
TAAGCGATTGAACCGATTCAGAAAATCGTCATATCACATTGAAGCTTCTTTGAAAATTGCATTCTAGTCGCATTGGAATACTGAACGAAGAACTTTGAAAAATCATCACTAAAAACGATAAAAAACATCTCTCTGATTTTTGGATATGTAAAAAAAAAGATGGTTCTGGGCCTAGGGGCACGGACGGGAGTTCAGGGAAGAATGACATATGACGCATTTCGCGCCAACTCGACCAGATGTTGGCATGACCCTCTCAGAACTTAATGAAACCTTCTGGGTGTGAAGACCTTACCTAATTAAGCAACTTGGAATACTTAGTTTTCCGAAAATTGATCTAGACTGACATATGCGAAGGGCCAAATATTTTTGATCATTTTTTATGATTTTTTTTACTCGAAAATGGTAAATCCTACAAAAAAAAAGATCTATGAAAGAGTTACCAAAAACCCTCAGCCTTGAAGGCTATAAAATATAAGAAAATATAAGAATATAAAATATATATAATGCCCTTGGTCCCGAAACCATGTAAATTATAAAAAAAAACAAATACATTCAATAATTACGAAAACAAAATCCAAATTAAAATAATTTACATTTTACACAAGACTTGCTCAATGCATATCAAGGTTAGCTCAATGACTTTAATTTGACTAACCGATCGTTTGAATCTGTGGTTAAAAATTCATGAACTTTTAAGAAAAGTCATTTTTAAAAAAAGGGGGAAAATTTATTTTTCGAGCCACGGATGAAAAAAAAAATACGGATCTAATATAATGCGATAATTGACAAAACTATCAATTTTCTAGTTATACAATGAATTCTTCTAAACGAATTTAATTTTTAAGCACCAACCTTTGAGAATCTAGTTTAAAAAACTACATAATTATATTTAAAATAGTTTTCCATTTCCGATCCATTCCAGCGTGACGTGACAAATTTTTGACTCACTACGAGCACTTTCTTTTGTTTTCATGTATAAATCACAAGATTGCAATAAAGTAAACGATATTATAGTAACATTGAAAAAATTCCTTCAAAATCGATTGGCTTGTTATCATTCAAATACTTTTGTGATGTGACGACGCCTGATTTTTAGCTGTTTCAGACTGTTGAAAGTTAATAATTAATGTAATTTATTACAGTTCACTTTCGAAATATTCAAATGAACTTTGTTCTACGAATCGTCAACAAAGATGAACGTAGAATATAATCTTGTTTCGACTTTCGGTTTACTGATAATAGTAATCAATGACAAAAAAAAAAGTTCCTCAGAAACGCCGATGTCAACGTTTAATGATGTTTCCTTCGTTGTGTCCCTGTTTCATATCCCTCCTATCCGATCTATAAACTTTTACTTAGTCGCGGCAATACATACACATACTCTTTACAGATACACGGGCCAAAGGTTGTGCAGTCCACTGATCATTCAACCAGAGCCAAAGGTTGTACCGCTCATGACAACTCTACACGAGCTGATGTTTGCGCCGGCTAGTGACCATTCTTGAAGGATTCCTCGGGTCGAGAAGACGCACCACGCTAGATGTGGGGTATAGACTAGGAGGGCGTTGCTGATTAATGGTCAGCTGCATCCCAATAGGAAGTATCCCGTGTCGGGCACAGGTACAGAGCATTGAAGACAGCAACATCACAATTACGAAAACACTTGTAATACTAACCTCGAGCCAACCGCGAGTAATCGGTTACATATTACTAACATAGTTATAAGGCAAACATCATTCTTCGCCGATTGCCCGAAGTAACCAGACGAAGGAAAGTCGCGTCCAAGTTCCGTTATCGGTTACCGCGTGATTGTTGTTTTTTTTGCCGCTGAAGAGTTCATTTCGCTATCTGGATAGTGAGTGAAGTGCCCTGCCTGCAAGTGGATAGAGGCTTTCATCCTCGGAAAGCCAAGCATTGGTTTTTGTTTTGTCGCTGCTTCGCCGACATTGGAGATTTCGCCGAGTCATCGTGCCAACAGTGACAGTGCGGGTAAGCTTTCACCGACGACTGTGTGTAGTGGTGTCGTAGGCACATTCCCACCACCAACGAGCTTTCAGCACGCTCCCGTTCATCTGCACTGGAGTGCGTTCATAGGTGAATAAGATTGAATATAGTGAGAGAAAATATTTATTAATTATAAGTTTTTTTTTTTTTGTTTTTGTGAATTATTATTATTGTGAAATATTATTTAAAAAAAAATACTTAGAATATAAGTGCCAATTTTAAAATGGCAGAGGGTGGGGGACCTTCGGATATGGAGGTCTCTGACTCTAGTTCCCTCCTAAGTGATAAAAAAAAGTCACTCAAACGCGTACCAAATACGGAAGATACTTCTTCTGGGGACGAGTCAGCTAACCCTACCAAGCCTCCCTCCAAAAAACTAGCAAATCTCCCATCTGCCCTTAACGATCCCACTCTACCTTCAACCTCGTCTTCTCCCTCTGTTCTTCCCGCTCCTTCTCAACCTTCGTCTTCCCACTCTCAATCCCCGTCCTCGCCTTCCCCCCCTGTTATTCCCACTCCCCGTGTAAAGGTCTATCCAGAAGATGCGCCCGGAACTGGTCCCTGGGTTGTTTTCTTCAGGCCTAAGCCAAATGGAAAGGCGTTGAGAGTCATGCAGATCGCGAAAGATCTGGCAAGGTATACCTCCGTTTCGGAAATTTCGAAGGTTAGACCAAACAAATTGCGAGTTGTCGTGAATGATCGAAAAGACGCAAAAAAGATTGTTGTCGATCAGCATTTTACAATTGAGTATCGGGTCTACATAACCGAAACGGGCTTGACGTGCGAATACATTACGAGTGAAGGTACCGGTCGTTTTAAAAAACTGCCCTCGACGACTGTTAAGATCTTGGGTTGCCGCCAGCTCGGAACAGTCTCCCATGAAGGAGAAGAAAAGAAATTTACGCCGTCCAACTCGTTTCGAGTCACCTTCGCTGGTTCAGCTCTCCCTGACTACGTGATGGTAGATAAATTGAGGTTAGCCGTGCGACTTTTTATTCCAAAGCCAATGACTTGTCTAAAGTGCAAGTCAGTTGGTCACACGGCTGCTTATTGTGCCAATAAAGAACGATGTGCCACTTGCGGAGAACAACATGAGGGGAAATCCTGCAGTGCTACTGAGCATAAGTGTCCATATTGCGGGGGATCCCCACACGAGCTCTCAGCTTGTGAAACATACAAGGCTCGCTGGAAGAAACAGAAGCGCTCTTTGTGGGAACGCTCTAAACGCACTTTCGCAGAAATTTTGAAGGGCGCTTCTCCACTGGTTCAAGAACAACAACCAATCAATAAACACAATGTCTTCGCTACGTTGCCAGTTGACGAAATGGAAGCGGATACAGCTAACGGGGGCACGCCGTTTATTTCTCAAGGGAATCCCCGGCGCAAAAATGTGACCACTCCCAAAGTTCAAGGACAAGTCCCTCCGGTGATACCCCCTGTTAGCTTGCCCAAAAAATCGAGTGCAGCGGATAAGCAAAATCAGGTCCCTCCTGGCCTCCGTGGTAATAGTTCACCTTCGAACGTCCCAGTACTCGAGAGGACATCAAAAACCCCAACTGTCCCTGTTTTTCCGTCAAGTTCAACTTCCCAATCGGGATTTATAAAGTTGTCTGACCTTGTGGATCAAATTTTCACGTGTTTTAATGTTTCCGACTCCATCAGAACCATTGTCACCGCAATGCTTCCAGTACTAAAGACACTTTTGCAGCAATTGATGCAAACATGGCCCCTCCTTGCAATGATTATCTCTCTTGATGTCTAATTTAAATAGAGAGGTCGGAGATATCACTGTTTTACAGTGGAATTGTCGTAGTCTTATCCCTAAATTGGATACATTCAAATTTCTAATTCATAAACTCAATTGTGATGTTTTTGCTCTATCCGAAACCTGGCTCTCTTCTCAAAATGATCTCTCTTTCCACGATTTTAATATAATACGCTTGGACCGCGATGACAGATACGGAGGGGTACTATTGGGGATCAATAAGTGTCACTCATTTTTTAGAATTGACCTTCCACCTATTGGAGGGATCGAAGCTGTTGCTTGTCATGCAAACATCAGAGGCAAAGACCTCTGTATAGTCAGCTTGTATTGGCCTCCGAGAGCTGCGGTTAGCCGCAAGCAACTTGTTGACAAGTGCTCACTCGTTCCTGAGCCACGATTGATCTTGGGAGACTTAAAACTCTCACGGAACTGCCTGGGGGGAACCGTACGACGATAATCGTTCATCGTTGATATATGACCTTTGTAACAGCTTCAATATGACCGTTTTGAACACTGGGGAAACAACACGTGTAACTAAACCTCCTGCTAAACCAAGTGCTCTTGACCTCTGGCTTTGCTCGAATTCACTATCGTTAGATTGCAAGTGGAATGTAATCCAGGATCCCAACGGTAGTGATCACCTGCCAATCAAAATTTCTATCACCAATGGGTTGAATTCTTCTGAATCAATAAACATGGCATACGACCTCACAAGACACATTGACTGGAAAAAATATGCGGACGCGATTGCTCTAGCCATCAATTCCAGAGATGGTTTGCCTCCATTGGAGGAGTATAACTTCATTTCTCGTTTGATCTATGACAGCGCGGTTCGCGCTCAAACGAAACCCATCCCAGGTTCCACTATTCGTCGAAGGCCTCCCAATCCATGGTGGGATGGCCAGTGTTCCAAGCTTTATGGAGATAAATCGAATGCATTTAAAGCTTTTCGGAAACGTGGAACCATTGAGAATTTTCAAACGTATTTGGACCTTGAAAATCAATTTAAAAACTTGCTTTGTGGGAAACATTTGAACTTTTCTCACGGAGATTCGGCAGCAAGTCGGGTCTCTTACATGGGCCTCCCCCAGGGCTCATGTTTAAGCCCCCTTTTGTACAACTTCTATGTAAGCGACATCGACAATTGCCTTACACAAAATTGCAACCTAAGACAACTTGCAGATGATGGAGTGGTGTCTGTCGTAGGATCAAACGAATCCGACCTGCAAGGACCCTTACAAGATACTTTGAACAATTTTTCAACCTGGGCCATTGGGCTAGGGATCGAATTCTCCACGGAGAAAACAGAGATGGTGGTTTTTTCTAGGAAGCATAGACCAGCAAAACCAAAGCTTCAACTTTTGGGTAAACCGATCACTCATGCTATGTCATTCAAGTATCTTGGGGTCTGGTTCGACTCCAAATGTACTTGGGGGGCCCATATTAGGTATCTGAGTAAAAGATGTCAACAAAAATAAACTTTTTTCGTACAATTACCGGCACCTGGTGGGGAGCCCATCCCGAAGATCTTATAATGTTGTATCGAACAACTATTCTCTCAGTGATGGAGTATGGCAGTTTCTGTTTTCAATCAGCTGCCAAAACACACCTCATTAAACTCGAGCGAATTCAGTATCTTTGTCTCCGTATCGCGTTGGGATGTATGCCCTCAACGCATACCATGAGTCTCGAGGTTTTGGCAGGCCTACTCCCACTAAATCATCGCTTCAATTTATTATCTCTTCGGTTCCTCATCCGGTGTAAGGTTATGAACCCATTGGTGATCGGAAATTTTGAGCAGCTGATCGAGCTAAATTTTCATTCTGGATTCATGAGCTCATATCATGAATTCGTCTCCATGCAGGTTAATCCTTCTTCGTATATTCCCAACCGTGTTTGTTTCCCTGACTACATCAATTCCTCTGTGCATTTTGATCTGTCCATGAAGCAAGATATCCATGGATATTCAGATTACCAACGATCGAGGATCGCTCCAACGATCTTCGATGAAAAATATAGGGGTATCAATTGTGATAATATGTACTTTACTGATGGGTCCACTATAAATGAGTCCACAGGATTTGGAGTGTTCAACGAATTTTTTAGCACCTCCCACAGTCTTCAGAATCCTTGCTCAGTGTATATTGTTGAATTGGCAGCGATACACTGGGCGCTGGACAGCGTCGCCTCACGACCTGTTGAACACTATTACATTGTAACGGATAGTCTTAGCTCTGTCGAAGCTATCCGTTCAGTGAGGCCGGAAAAGCACTCGCCGTACTTCCTTGAGAGAATACGAGAAATTTTGAGTGCTTTATCCAGACGCTGTTATGTCATTACCTTTGTCTGGGTCCCTTCACATTGCTCAATTCTGGGTAATGAGAGGGCTGACTCATTAGCAAAGGTAGGTGCAATTGAAGGCGATATTTATCAGCGTCAAATCGCCTTCAATGAATTTTATTCTTTAGTCCGCAAAAATACCATAGTTAACTGGCAACGAAAATGGAACGAAGATGAATTGGGCCGGTGGCTCCACTCGATTATCCCTAAGGTTAGCCTCAAACCATGGTTCAAAAGTCTGGACTTGAGTCGGGACTTTATTCGCACCTTCTCCCGACTCATGTCCAATCACTGTTCGTTAGATGCGCTACTCTTTCGTATTAATCTTGCCGACAACAATCTTTGTGTTTGTGGCCAAGGTTACCACGACATCGAGCACGTTGTTTGGTCGTGCGAGCTGTATCTTGTCGCCAGATCGAATTTAGAAGACACCCTTCGGGCCCGAGGAAGGCAGCCCATGGTGCCGGTGAGAGACGTGTTGGCTCGGTTAGACCTTGATTACATGTCCCAAATATATGTACTCCTTAAAGCTATCGATCTTCGTGTGTGATTGTCCTTACACCCTTAGTTTTTCCTTTTCCTTTTCCTTTGTGAGAGATCGGATCCCTTCTTAAGAATAAGATGAAATGTAAATACATATTAGATATAAGATAGGTTTAAGAATTGAGTGTGATGAGTGTGATTGAGAGTGTGATTGAGAGTGTGAGTGTGATCATTGTCAATATATCCTCATATCCCCTCCTTTTCCTGAAGAAAATATGTCACCCTTCTAAACTCGAGTCGACCGCGAGTAATCGGTTTCCTATATTATTAACATTAGAATTAAGGAAAAATGTTTATATACTAGTAACAATACAGTAAGGAGTTCGGCTCCTTTAAACCTATGTAACTGAGCCTGTAAAAATAAACGATTTAAATAAAAAAAAAATAATAAGGCAAACATTGTCGAAATATTGAACTCCCGGCCCCGTCAGGTTGACGCCATATGAGCCTTAATAAAAATATATATTTTGGATAAAAAAAAAAAAATATGGAAAACCCATACGATATGGGTTAATTATTGGGTGGAATGGTCTTACAAGCGGAAGTCAAATATCGTATTCCGATGCCATTGTGGAATCAAAGATGTTGGCCAGAGCCAACACTGGCAGTTCGGTGCGTATTATAGTTCCGATGAAACAGATTTGATAATCGATCACTCAAACTCTATCATATCAAAGACGGGAGACCATATCTTTGTCACTACCAGGCAGACACAAATTGTTATAAGTGAGCTTCACGAATTTCCTACACTCTAGAAATTTGTTTTCCATTTCTGAAAATATTTGCAACCAACGATTTGCAATTAGCACAGATTTTTTTTCTAACTTTTTATCTCATTAATTAGCATTCCTCTGATCATTGTCAAATTATCTACTGAAATCAGGTTCCTCCTGGCTTCCGTGGGAATAATTCACCTTCGAACGACCCAGCACTCGAAGGGACATCAAAAACCCCAACTGTCCCTATTTTACCGACCAGTTCAACTTCCCAATCGGGATTTATAAAGTTGACTGACCTTGTGGCTCAAATCTTCACATGCTTTAATGTTTCCGACTCCATCAGAACCATTGTCATATCAATGCTTCCAGTATTAAAGACAATTTTGCAACAATTGATGCAAACATGGCCCCTCCTTGCAATGATTATCTCTCTTGATGTCTAATTCAAATAGAGAGGTCGGAGATATCACTGTTTTACAGTGGAATTGTCGTAGTCTTATCCCTAAATTGGATACATTCAAATTTTTAATTCATAACTTCAATTGTGATGTTTTTGCTCTGTCCGAAACTTGGCTTTCTTCGCGAGATGATCTCTCTTTCCACGATTTTAATATTATACGCTTGGACCGTGATGACAGATACGGAGGGGTGCTATTGGGGATCAATAAGTGCCACTCATTTTTTAGAATTGACCTTCCACCTATTGGAGGGATTGAAGCTGTTGCTTGTCATGCAAACATCAGAGGAATAGACCTCTGTATTGTCAGCTTGTATTGGCCTCCGAGAGCTGCGGTTAGCCACAAGCAACTTGTTGACATGTGCTCACTCCTTCCTGAGCCACGATTAATCTTGGGAGACTTCAACTCTCACGGAACTGCCTGGGGGGAACCGTACGACGATAATCGTTCATCGTTGATATATGACCTTTGTAACAGCTTCAATATGACCGTTTTGAATACTGGGGAAACAACACGTGTACCTAAACCTCCTGCTAACCCAAGTGCTCTTGACCTCTCGCTTTGCTCGAATTCACTATCGTTAGATTGCAAGTGGAATGTAATCCAGGACCCCAACGGTAGTGATCACTTGCCAATCAAAATTTCCATCACCATTGGGTCGAATTTTTCTGAATCTATAAACATGGCATATGACCTCACAAGACACATTGACTGGAAAAAATATGCGGACGCGATTGCTCTAGCCATCAATTCCAGAGATGGTTTACCTCCATTGGAGGAGTATAACTTCCTTTCTCGTTTGATCTATGACAGCGCGGTTCGCGCTCAAACGAAACCCATCCCAGGCTCCACTATTCGTCGAAGGCCTCCCAATCCATGGTGGGATAGCCAATGTTCCAAGCTTTATCAGGATAAATCGAACGCATTCAAAGCTTTTCGGAAACGTGGAACCCCTGAAAATTTTCAGACGTATTTGGACCTTGAAAATCAATTTAAAAACTTGATCAAAGGGAAAAAACGTGCTTATTGGCGAAATTTCGTGGGAGGTTTGTCACGAGAAACGTCAATGAAAAAATTATGGAAAGTGGCTCGAAACATGAGAAATCGCTCTTCATCCAATGAAAGCGAGGAATATTCACATCGATGGATTTTGAATTTTGCACGGAAGGTTTGTCCTGATTCCGCTCCTGTGCAAAAAATTGTTCGAGATATACCACAAGATAGGTGCGATCTTGATTCCGAGTTTTCGATGGTAGAATTCTCTCTTGCTCTGCTTTCATGTAACAATTCTGCTCCGGGATCGGATAGAATTAAGTTCAACTTGCTGAAAAACCTCCCTGATGTGGCGAAACATCGCTTGTTGAATTTATTCAATCGGTTTCTGGAGAATAATATTGTTCCAGATGATTGGAGACAAGTACGAGTTATAGCTATTCAAAAACCCGGAAAACCCGCGTCCGACTTCAATTCGTACCGCCCAATAGCAATGCTGTCTTGTATACGGAAATTGTTGGAGAAAATGATCTTGTTTCGCCTTGATCGATGGGTTGAAACGAATGGCCTACTCTCAGATACACAATATGGGTTCCGCAGGGGCAAGGGGACGAATGATTGTCTTGCGTTGCTTTCTTCAGAAATTCAAATGGCTTACGCCGGAAAAAAACAAATGGCTTCAGTATTCTTGGACATAAAGGGGGCCTTTGATTCTGTTTCAATAGAGGTTTTGACAGACAAATTACACTCTCGGGGTCTGCCGCCTCTATTGAATAATATGTTATATAACTTGCTTTGTGAGAAACATTTGAACTTTTCTCACGGAGATTCGGCAGTAAGTCGGGTCTCTTACATGGGCCTCCCCCAGGGCTCATGTTTAAGCCCCCTTTTGTACAACTTTTATGTAAGCGACATCGACAATTGCCTTACACAAAATTGCAGCCTAAGACAACTTGCAGATGATGGAGTGGTCTCTGTCGTAGGATCAACAGAATCCGACCTACAAGAACCCTTACAAGATACTTTGAACAATTTTTCAACCTGGGCCATTGGGCTAGGGATCGAATTCTCCACGGAGAAAACAGAGATGGTGGTTTTTTCTAGGAAGCATAGACCAGCAAAACCAAAGCTTCAACTTTTGGGTAAACCGATCACTCATGCTATGTCATTCAAGTATCTTGGGGTCTGGTTCGACTCCAAATGTACTTGGGGGGCCCATATTAGGTATCTGAGTAAAAAATGCCAACAAAGAATAAATTTTCTCCGTACAATTACCGGCACCTGGTGGGGAGCCCATCCCGAAGATCTTATAATGTTGTATAGAACAACTATTCTCTCAGTGATGGAGTATGGCAGTTTCTGTTTTCAATCAGCTGCCAAAACACACCTCATTAAACTCGAGCGAATTCAGTATCTTTGTCTCCGTATCGCGTTGGGATGTATGCCCTCAACGCATACCATGAGTCTCGAGGTTTTGGCAGGCCTACTCCCACTAAAAGATCGCTTCAATTTATTATCTCTTCGGTTCTTCATCCGGTGTAAGGTCATGAACCTATTGGTGATCGGAAATTTTGAGCGGCTGATCGAGCTAAATTTTCACTCCGGATTCATGAGTTCATATCTTGAATTCATCTCCATGCAGGTTGATTCTTCTTCGTATATTCCCAACCGTGTTTGTTTCCCTGACTACATCAATTCCTCTGTGCATTTTGATCTGTCCATGAAGCAAGATATCCATGGATATTCAGATTACCAACGATCGAGGATCGCTCCAACGATCTTCGATGAAAAATATAGGGGTATCAATTGTGATAATATGTACTTTACTGATGGGTCCACTATAAATGAGTCCACAGGATTTGGAGTGTTCAACGAATTTTTTAGCACCTCACACAGTCTTCAGAATCCTTGCTCAGTGTATATTGCTGAATTGGCAGCAATTCATTGGGCGCTGGACAGCGTCGCCTCACGACCTGTTGAACACTATTACATTGTAACGGATAGTCTTAGCTCTGTCGAAGCTATCCGTTCAGTGAGGCCGGAAAAGCACTCGCCGTACTTCCTTGAGAGAATACGAAAAATTTTGAGTGCTTTATCCAGACGCTGTTATGTCATTACCTTTGTGTGGGTCCCTTCTCATTGCTCAATTCTGGGTAATGAGAGGGCTGACTCATTAGCAAAGGTAGGTGCGATTGAAGGCGATATTTATCAGCGTCAAATCGCCTTCAATGAATTTTACTCTTTAGTCCGTAAAAATACCATCGCTAACTGGCAACGCAAATGGAACGAAGATGAATTGGGCCGGTGGCTTCACTCGATTATCCCTAAGGTTAGCCTCAAACCATGGTTCAAAAGTCTGGACTTGAGTCGGGACTTTATTCGCACCTTCTCCCGACTCATGTCCAATCACTGTTCGTTAGACGCGCTACTCTTTCGTTTCAATCTGGCCGGCAGCAATATCTGCGTTTGTGGCCGAGGTTACCACGACATCGAACACGTTGTTTGGTCGTGTGAGGTGTATCTTGTTGCCAGATCGAATTTAGAGAACTCCCTTCGGGCTAGAGGAAGGCAGCCCAATGTGCCGGTGAGAGATGTGTTGGCTCGGTTAGACCTTGATTACATGTCCCAAATATATGTTTTCCTTAAATCTATCGATGTTCGTGTGTGATTATCCTTATATCCTTATACCCTCCATTTCTTCCTTTGTGAGTAATTGGTCCGCTTGCTATAAACAGAAGAATGAAATGTAAATTCACAACTGATGTACGAATAGATTTAAGAATTGAGTGTGTGTGATTATCAACATTGTAATAATTTCCTTATACCCCATCCTTTTCCTGAGAAAACGTCACCCTTTTAATCTCGAGTCCACCACGAGTAATCGGTTTCCCACATTACTAACTATAGATTTAAGAAAATTGTTCATATATATAGTTTTAAAAATATATTTAAGATTTCGGCTCCTTTAAACTTATGTAACTGAGCCTGTAAAAATAAACGAATTTATAAAAAAAAAAAAAAAAAAATTATCTACTTCTTCTTCTATTTTTCTTTTAAGTGTTTTCAAACTTTGCAGTTCATTCGCCTCTATGTCTACTAATCTAAATACAATATGTTGTTATCTATCTCATTTGGAGATTTTTTACAACTCTCAATCTTTGTTCTTTCAGGTATGGGTTTTAATATAACTCATTTATACTGTAGTATTTCTTCAGGCTATCCATCCATTTTTCAATGTGGTCCAACACAGTATCGTAAAAAAACTCCCATAGGCTTTAAGAAATTCAGTCTCTTATATTTTGTTTGAATCAACTAGACTATTAAGAACATTTATCGAATAATCAGAAATTACAAAAAAAGGTGGCAAAAGCATTCACAGCGAAGCTTTCAATATCTATTGCTTAACAATCCATTTAATGTCTATGACAGCTGTGTAAAATTTCTGCGAATACAATGAGTAAAATTCAAATCCAAATTAAAATTCGTTTTCCCCTGGCTTCTTTTAATTATTTTTATTTGTGCCAAAGCTCAATACTAAACGCCGCAATGAAGTCATCTCTATCCACCAGCTCTGTTCACCATTCTCTGAAAGTTTCTGAAGGTATCTGACTTCGTACTTCGGTAAGAGCACTGTTTGACGTCCATTTCTTGATCGATTTCGGATCTATTTGAAGCAAGGCATTGGTAGAACATATTCCAGGTGCCCTTTTTAGTCTTTTGATATCTAGCTTCTAGAAAAAATTGCGACCTAAGAGCATAAAAAAAATTAGACCTTTCAGAAACTCAAAATGATATATCGCTTTCCATTGTGATGAAAAGGGCTCAAACTCAAGGGCATCCAAATTTGTGCCGAAGCCCATGAATACAGAAAAACTCATGGCAGAAGAAAAGTTGAATTTCTGTAGCATTGTGTTATTAAAAATAAAGACGAAGAAATAATTTTTTTTTTGTACTCAAAATACGGTACAAATTGATAAAAAGTTGATGGGTCTGGGCAAAGGGGCACGGACGGGATCTTGACATAGGACTATGATTGTGTGTAGTGATTGCATTTGAATTGAGTTGTTTCTAAGGAAGACATATATGGGAAGGAAGCATAACTTTAAGATCGCCACTGCATAAGCTGTTATAATCTGAGCTTGAGTATACCCTTTCGATCTTCTAAATCAGCAGCCAGTTAAATTCATTAATTGCATTTTTTACATAATCAAACAACGTGCTCCATATTATGACATCCTGGACCACAATTACATAAATAGATAGTAGCAAGACCTACACGATAAAAATGTGAATTATGCACGAATTGATTGGGCAATATACAATTTAACAACAGACAAATGCCTATAATCGGTAAATGGAGAATAATTCATTATACGCACCAACTCACATTGTAAATAAACGCCCGAATTTAGGCAAAAATATGGCTCATTCCGTCGGGGAAGAAAGCAAATGGTTAGTGCAATCAAGAGAAAACATACCCATTTTAATCGTCAAATCGTTAACTTTTTGTACTATATTCACTGTTCATGTTTTAAGCAAAAAAAAAGCTGGATAAATTTTATTTGTAATGGTATATAACACAACATATGTCGCAATAACGATTTTGAGTAATATGCGTTTGAAAACTCTTAATAAATCGTTACATTTATCGTAGAGTGACCCCCGTAGAATCACTTCGCCAAAAAGTTACCGATGGTCAGCAACAAAAAAACGACTACAGTTTGCGAGGGACCATGTCAACAAGTCGCTGGAGTTCTGGAAACGCGGTTTTTTTGGTCAGACGAGAATACCTACATCTTCCAGCATTTTTTTTCTTTTTGCGCCCGTCTGTGTATCTTGGAACTGACTGATGCTTAGTATCAAGGAACGAGATCTTCGAAGATGAAAGATGAAAATCGACTCTCCTCTCAGTTCGCCATCAACATAAATAGAATTGACGAGCGCTGACAGCGAGGATAACTGATGAACTATTCTAGACAATGATTATTCTAATTGAGTTGACTAATCAATACAAATCTGCCTCTTCATTCAACTGATTTCAATCCACACTTCTACTTCCTCCTGACATAAATCTCTTTATCCGCGTACACAATCTTGTTTCATAACTATATAAAGTGAAACGAAAACTTGATTTCTGAGCTTGAGCTTTGGTAGACTGTACAATTCGTAAATGCTCTCCGTGATTGACCTGAACCAGCGAAATTGCACACCGAATGACGCTTGGGAATAGCAAATCATTCTCATTGTGCAAGTTACGGTTATTCGAACTTTATATAGTCAACAACGACCCCGGCCACGTCCTTATAGTCAATAGGGGAAGGGAAGGAATGTTAGTATGATATTCCCCGCCCGAAGGCCAGAAGGGTCGCCTCTATAGCGTGGTTCCTTAGCGAATACCATGGGGATAATTGTTACTGGGGTGAGGTAAGAATCAGGATTCACAGAGGTGAGTGATGTGATTATGTAAATGCGAGCTATCGACCACTCGACGAAGAAAAATCGGAAATTCGGAGTGTTTCCATTTAGTCCCGCTACTTATGACGCACCCGTAAATAAGTTCTACAATAATTAATAAATAATTGATCTATCGGCCAATATACAATCGTCGTGTGTGCGTAGATCGATGCTAGCCAGTACTGATTAAACGGACGGCCGATAGTAGACCGACCGAATAGTTTGAAATGTAATCGGGAAGCCTATCAAACTTTTTTATCGGCCGGTACTGAATCGGTGAAGTGTGCGCATATGCATATCACTTCATACTGATTAAGTCGTCCGACCAATCTATCGGCCGACAAAAGTCTGCAGTCTGCGGGGGCTCTTAGAGTGAGACAGCAACTAAACACCCGACTGACTGTTGAGTCATTTTGACGGAGAAACTGCTGGAAGAAGCCAAAACTCATTTCCAATTGAATACGAAGGCGATTTTCTTCATAGTCCGCTGACTACCCTCAGTTGAATATGACTTTGCCGAGCACTGCCAATGGTTACATTCGTTATGTGAGTTAACATAGAAGCGATTTTAAGTAAGTCAAAGTCAATTCATTTTAGAGAGAAAAATGTACAGGCAGACCTGTTTTTGTACGGTTCTTTTGTGGGTGATTTCTGATTTGTGCGACTTTTTTTGTGCGATTTAATTACGACATCGGGTCTTGAATCACACGAACTAATCGCACAAATAATAAAATCGCACCTAAACAGTCACACAAATGAAAAATCATATAAAAAGCAACCGCACAAAAACAGGTTTTCCTGTATATGTAATGATGGGGTGAAACGGACATCTTATTCTATTCTCAAAGGATGTCGTCTTCTAGACCAGAAAAAAAATCGCCAAATGTGGAAATCACAAGATTTTTGAGATATGGAATAAACGTGTCCAATGGTAAGAAAAATACACGATATAATTTCTAGGTGAATTAATCAATTTGAAACACACATTTGAAATCAATTCATATGAAGAACATTATTTTTTTCGCGAGCGATGAACGTCTACCGTTCGTTTATCTGTGTTTCCCGCACTACAAAAAATGTACAACTACCCGGTCTATTTCTATTTCAGTAAAGAACATTGGAAAACTTTTTTTTTTGTTGTACAACAAAATTCGGGAAACGGTGAATTGAGCAGCAAAACATGCAATTTCCACATATACAAACCAAGTTCGCCTTGACTTGGCCTTATTTGTGTTTTGATTCAAGTTATATTTCATTTCATCTATAATTTTAGAAAATACAGAGAATTAGGTTTTTTTAAATGTTAAATTGATTTAAAAAAAAAAGTTTAAAAAAATTATGGTAAGTTTAAACAAATCTGTACAATTAAGTATTTGAGAGTGAATGCAGATTCGATGTATCGTTTCCGAGAGCAATCGCCAAATTTCTCCGCCTAGGGCAAGATGGTTCCAGATCGCCGAAATGATACGCAGTGAATCGTATTGTGTTGCTTCCTTATCCATGAAACATCCATGGCAGTTGCTCCGCTGCTATTGTACACAGGGTAGCCTCCTCTAGCCTAATGGAGCCCATCCCACGGTCGGATGTTTGCTTTCTTCGTATATTTCATCATGGGAAGTGTACGCCTGCGACGCGGAAGGTTGTTGACGATCGAACGGAAAGAAAGGCAAATATAAATTCTATCAGATATTAATGTATCCTGTTACGCATCATAAAGCCGAGTCGTTTATTGAGATTGTGATATTGAGGACATGGTATGATTTTGTGACGGTAAACAGAGCTTAGAGGTTGTCGAAAATTCAGCGTATCATCGTTTGGCAAAAATTGAAAACGGGTATTAGTATTTCTATGTCAAACATTCCTTTTTCTCTTCGTTCTTGGGATATTGAATCCGAGAATTTCAGAAAGTTAGTAAAATAAGATAAATATTTGGTAAAACAAAGTGAAACTTATACAGAACTTCATCCAATAAATTCATGCTGTGAATAAAAAAGCCAATGACAACAATTGTTTCGTTGTTGAATTTCCTCATAACGACAAACTATTCGAATTCATGCCCGGAAACAGGCAGAACAAATTGATAAACGAAAACAAATAAAACTCCCTAGAACAAATGTTTATTTTGGCAGAAATTCTATTATTCGCGCAGAGTTTCCGATTCACTGAAGTTTAAATTTATTTCGCGGGTAGCAGTAAAAACAGGCACAATAACAACGAACGAAAGTCGTATAGCTTACCAATTCGAGGAGAGTATAATCGCAAGACGTTTGACTGTCTGTTTAATTTTGTTTACTATTCAAATACATATGCCTAGAAATTTGTTCGTCTAGTTTTGGAATACCACGCGCTCCCATCTCATCAACCGAATCTTCTGTCATTTCTCAAATTCACTTTACCATTTCTCTATGGAGCACAAAACAACTTGAAAGCTGTGCGCGAAAAGGCGAAAAGAGCAGGAAACCAACATACCGGAATGATGACGATGATTATCATCATCCGTTCCCTGCCCACTACTTGCATGTATGTATAATACGATTACACCTCATATGTCGCTGTTGCACCTGGTATAGATCCTTTGTCGGCACACGAGGACGTTGAGATGAACCTGCTCAATAAAGATAAAAATGGAACAGTGTGTAAACATAATTCCGGTAGAGATAGAGGAGCATGATGTTTACAGCCGCCGACGGCGGCAAAGACGGCGCTAAAAGGATGCAGACGATGGTCCTCGTCTTATTATTCCCGCATAATGAATGAATCAAATAAAAATACGATCAAAGCCATCTCTTGGGGATGTGTGGTAATGAAGCATAATCCTAATTATTAGATTTGTGGGAATTTCGCTGTCGAAAAATGCCAACGAACGCTGGTGAGCTCAACACATTAGAATACCAGCCAAAGTTCAAAGGGTACGAATGTTGAATTATGGCGACAAACATACCGTGCGGAATCCCACAATCTCTCGCATATCATTTTCCTCCGCTTTCAAGACCACTCCAATTTGTCTCCATCAGTGGAGAGTAGGATGAAAATGGATTTACGAACTGGATTTATAGCCTTCTTTTCTCGGAAAAAAGAGGCCACCAAAATGGAAATTCGTCAATAACATGGGGTGAATTTTGCGGTGTTGAGAAACTCACGAAAGCACCCTCGATATATCGAATCACAACATATATCACCATTATGCACAATAAACTTTTTGAACTGAGCCATAAGTAGGTTGTAAATAAGTATGGAGATGGCCCAATCCGTGGGTCGATGGTAGCTTACATCGGGTGATGGAATCGATTTATTTGGATATGACGCAAATACAATAGCTCGATGTGAATCCGATAACAGAGAATGGAGTGGATGGTGTGTGAATATTATTGAAACAATCATAAAAATTCTTTTTCATTTCCTGATTTCTAGGGCTAAAACTCTAACAGATTTTTTAAAACATTATACATAAAGCGGTAGCCACCCAGAATTGCTATTTGCATTACCGTTCCGAATCATATTTCGGACGCTTAAGGCATATGATGCAGAAAACAGGTCTAAACTTTATGCACAGGTATTATTTGGTTGATATTTTTAATAAATTACTTCAATATGCCTTAAAGCATTCTACTTTGGTACCTATTTGATTGAAAACATAAAAAAAATCATCGAATAAAATGCTTTTCAAATGAAGCGAATAAAAATCAAACTTCGGACACTAAATCAAATTTCGGACAGATTGAATTCAAATTTCGGACACTTTATATTGTTATTCTTCTAACGAAAATTACATTACACTTGATTATATTTTATAGTCAACTGCGAAACACTTACCAAGCAATCACAGAAACCTGTTAACGATGATGAGAACTGATGAAACACGGGAGAAATTTAAATATTGATGAACGGGAAAATTCTACATGCTCGCGCTAAGCAAACGTCAAACACAAACGATAATGAGTAGTGCTGTTGGATTGTTTCCTACTATGTAATAATTCAAATTCTCAAATGAAGTGATACTGAAACCAAGGGGTTACTCTAAAGAAGCAATTGTGATATTAATTTTTATAGTTATATCATCAGTGCATTAAGCATTTCAAGATATTAGAAAAAAGTGTCCGAAATATGATTCAGGACGGTATAACATGACCAAAACAAGTATCCAAAACCATTAAAAAAAACTTTTTTAAGAAAATTGATTTTTTGGCACTTGGTCGTTTTTTCTTCTAATAAATCGTTTTCCGACGAAAAAAAAAAATCAAGATACTCCCCCTTGGGTGATTTTGTATGATTTTGGGTGATTTTGGGTGATTTTTCGGTTCTCAAAAAACTAAAACTTTGACGGCTGTACGACACTATAAAATGAAGTCCGATTGAGCTGATTTCTCGCATAGGGTTGTTTTTCGTGGGAATCGACATTTTTAATCAAGTCTATAATACCACCTTGAATATATTTTGTTGTAATACAAACAGTACATGTAACGTTTCGTTAAATTAATTTCGTTTAATTTCGTTCAAAAGAGTCGTTTTTATATTTATTGGGCCTAGATATGAATATTTCAGCTGTCCAGTTTCTATAAGACCATTCCAAAATTCATAAGTATTATCAATGATAAATTTAGAATAATCGGCAGATTTACATGTCAAAATTATTACCTCTGCCATTTCGGTTAATAACCTGGAAAATTCGTGTTGGAATATTATTCACCAAATTCTACAGAACGGATTTATCGATATTTTCCCATTTTTCCGAAATTGCGACTTTGAGCTTTTCAATCGTGGTGTACCGCTTTCCCTCAGTGTGGATTCTGTGTACAAGGATCCCCCACAGATTTTCAACAGGATTCATCTTTGAAGAGCGAGCCGGCCAGTCCAATAAGTTTTTGAACCTTAACCTATTGCTTAGTTTCATTGCTGGCTGGAAATGTTATATCTAAGATATCGACGATATCTTCGCAAAACGGTAGGAGAGAGGATCTCCCAGGAAACATTTAAATTCAAAGATTGTTTTTGTTTTGCATAAGCGATTTTGAAGTATTCGTACCTGTTCTAACTACACTCGACAAAAAAATTAGAGGAACATAGCGCGAAGTCGGTAATTTTAAGTGATTTTTGGCATGCTGTATCTTCGTGAAAGATCAACGCATATCGATGGGAGGCACATCATTTTGAAGCTACAACTTTCAGGAATTAGAATATTTCTCGTACATATTTTTATCTTGGTAAATGTTGGTGTAGTGGGCAACAATAACGGGAAGAAATTTAAAATCGGTTTTTCTTTGTTTTTTCAAGAATATTCTGGACTAATTGAATTTTTTGCCAACCAACTCAACAGCAAATCCAATTAATCTTATCAATCAGCTTTTATTTGGTTCCAAGAACGTTCCTGTAGGACCTTCCCACGCAGAGATATTTCAGTTTGAATGAAAAATTACCCCTTCGTCTTTGATGATGAATAATTCAATAAAAAACCATCGCACCGCAAATCGAAAGGCAGTTTCAAAAACTCCAGTAAATACTGCACAAGGATAATTTGTTACTTTGATGGAAAAAAAATATTTAAATTTTTTGCATTGATTTCAAAAAAGTTCCAAAAACAGGATTTTTATAGTGTTTTACAAAATCCACTCTAGTTCTGCAAATATCGCAGTTAGCTCTAATGTTTGCAGGCAAATTTTTAGCCTAGTGTATTCCCTGAACATCCGTGAACGTTTCATATTGATAGGTAGGCTTGCACACACACATATGAAAATCATGCAGTATATGGTAATTACTAACACATCACCCAAGAATATAAATTGAAGCGTTGTTTGTTTACAATGACACAAAATAGCAAAATCGTACCCTGGTCTTATAGAAGTTGGACAGAGTTTACGTTCCGAAGCTACACGCCTTTCAAATAAGTGTCTTGCCAACTTCAATATAATGATAACAGTACGACATACGTCACATATTATAAATTCATAGAGTCATGCTTGTACCAGTAATATATTTTCACTAGAATACTGTTTTAATGAATGCTTTTGGCTACATCCCTATAAAACATCATTCAGTTAGAATACTACTTTCATGTATTTGCAATTTCCCCCAGGCAGCTTGGTGTTGATGTCTCTGTTAGGGACCCGCCACATGTGTCGTCGATTTCGACCAATCAGAAGTGGGTATTTCCTTTAGGATACGGGTTGAGATTTTTCAATTGTTCGATAGTTAGTTTCATGACATGTATTATTTTCTTCAATATAAAAAAATTGTTATGGAGTGCCGAAATCGATTGACGCAAAAATTTCATCAATCCATCATGAAATGACTGAGCAATAAGCGTTCGAAATTGGACAATTTTCACGATGTGTTTGATTTTAGATTTTCAATTTATACCCCAATATGTTCCCGAAAGACGTAATCCTACGTCAAAATGTCGCCATTTCGTCAAAAATCAATATTTTGAAAAAAAACCTACGTACGTTACGTACGATACGATAACAGGAAACAGGCAACAGATAACATGAAATATATCCAAGATTACGTAGAAAAATCATTGGTTGAAATCGGTCCACTAGAATAACTTGTGGAACTCCCACCAGTTTTGACAAAGTTTTGGCTGCAAGGGTTCAACAAATCGGTTGCGGCTATTCAGGGGACAGTCCAATTGACACCATTTCTTTGTTTGTTAAATAATATATACCTTATATAACTGTGGTATCAGATTAATTATAGTAAACTTATAGTGAAAAATCGCGAAAATCATATATATTATTTTGACCTTCTTAACATTTTAACGTGTTATTTTATTTTTTTGTTTGTTTTTTTGAGAACATATTGACGATTTTTGGTTAGTTAACATGGACGATATAAGTGTTTTTTCTTCAAACCTTACCGAGTATTTGGAAAATCTCATTAAAATTAAAAAGTCACAGGAGGGTTCTGTCCGAGACACAACCGCATAGTTTACGTAGAATTCCGTTAGACTATCTGTTGTTTTGGATATGTTTTTGTATTGTTAAACTCTTCGATAATGATTTGGTGGTCCGGAAAAGGGCCGTTTTGTCTGGTTATAAGATATTGTTTGTTCACTCGACTCGATTGATGATCAGTCATTGGATGGTGCGTATCACGATAGAAGATGCCAAAATGGAATGAGATATGATGAAAGCCGCCCTTTGTGGCCCTGAACGAGATACCTCCTGTGTTATATATGGATGGAATAAAGAAAATAAAACCAACAATGTAATATAAGATAATTACAATTATCGAACACAACTATCAATTTTTCTCACCAGAAAAAAAGTGTTATTTTATTATACAGAAAATATATTTGAAATATAAAAGGTAATTTCATTTATAATTTTTACTTTCTGAGTGTTTATTCAACCCATTTTCATTTTCGCTTAAAACACAATGGAACACGGAACTCCTTCATTTTTCCAATATTTCTCGTCGCATGAACTTGCATGAAAAATCGTTTCATATTTTAAGTCATTTTAACACAATCGCTACCATATACAAGTTTTATTCAGTTCATTGGAAATCATTCTTCAATCAATCCATCGAAAGTTATTAAAGTTATTGGAACGAAAATAAAAAAAAAACACTCGTTCATCGCTCCTTATTCGCTAGCATGTATGCAATCAGCACTGCCCACGCTAGTCACAATGAGTGATCAGAATCGAAATATAATAAAATCTAAAATCATTGTCTCACACTCACATAACACTCACGCAACGGTATGACAAAATCGTCATCAGTGGTCACTGACCACTGTCCGAGAACAATTCCCCAAAAATGCTGTGCCGAAAAACAATACGCACAAGAAACTATAAATTACGCATGTAATCCACACACAGTCTCTCTTTCGCCAATAAATCATCATACGATACACAAGTCTTTTTTTATTCGGTGTGATCTCACAAAGTATTTTTCTATTCGCTTCGTCGTTTCAGTCGGCTGTTAAGTTCTCGCGTTTCATCCAGTGACAGAAAGATCCGTTTCCGCTGAAGTGACGCGCGTACAATTGTACATTTCGGTGCGTTTCTGGTGCTGCATATTGCAGCGAAGAAAGTCCTTCGAAACCGGACTACAGTGTTTGCTTTAATTTCATACAATGAGCACTATTCATTTGTGCGCGTCGTTTGTGAAACTATCGACCACGAGGGTATTTATATGCTGATTTCTCCCAGGTACCTTGAATTTGAAATCTCTGTTAGGGAATACATGTCGGTGGAAACAAAGGCTCCCCCTGCTTTCATGTGTTTGCAATCCGATTTCCCCCGGGCAGCTTGGTTTTGACGTCTCTGTTAGGGAACATACTTCGGTGGGAACAAAAGTTCCCTTTACTTTAATGTATTTGCAATGCCGATTTCTCCGTATCTTCAATTTCGACCAATCAGAACGAAGTATTTCCGTTAGGAAATTTTCGATTGTTTGATAGTTACTTTCATATGATATATTATTTTATCCATTGTGATGAATTGTTATGGATTGCTCAGATCGATTGATGCACATATCTCGTAAATCCATCAGGAAATAGCTGACCAATAATTGTAAATACATGAGCCGTCGCATGTGTCGTCAATTTCTACCAATCAGAAGTGGGTATTTCCTTTAGGATAGGGGTTGAGATTTTTCGATTGTTCGATAGTTAGATTCATGACATATATTATTTTATTCAATGTAAAAAAAACTGTTATGGAGTGCCGAAATTGATTGACGCAAAAATCTCATCAATCCATCATGAAATGACTAAGTAATAAGCGTTTGAAATTGGACATTTTTCACGATATGTTCGATTTTCGTTTTCAATTTGTACCCCCATATGTTCCCGGATGACGTAATCCTACGTCAAAAAGAAAATTTATCAACTTTGCAAAATCGAAGATCCAAAATGAGTTCCTGTGTAAATAAATTAACTTTTTAGGTGAAATCCTAATCTCTGAAGATGTCACACAAGACTTAGATAAACATTACTTATAAACAAAATCACAAGAGAAACACGACTGCATAGTTGACGTAGGGTTCCATTAGACAGTCCGTTGCATGCTGATTACACAATTATCACAATTATGGCAACAATTATTAATTTTTCTCACCACAAGAAACATGTTTCTCTATTATAGAGAAAAAATATTTGGGATGGAAAACGTTAATTTCTTTTATAATTTTTACTTTCTGAGGGTGTTTATTCAACCCAGGTCCATTTTCGCTTCAAACCCAACGGAACACGATGCTTTATGCCTCAATGCGAATTTCAATTGAAATAACAGCACCTAATACGATATGTAGATCTTATGGTAAATCACCTTTTCGAATATTCCTTCACTATTCCAATTTTTCTCGCCGCATGAATTTTCCTTTGATGAAGATGAACACAACAGAACAGACAGCTTAAATCGGACGATCCGTTCTCGAGTACACGTTGGTTTTTTATTCATGAAAATTGAAATAAATCGTTTCATATTTTAAGTAAATTTTAACACAACCGCTGTCATATACAATTTTGCACTTACACATGTGCTAAACGTTTTACAATGCGTGATCGGTCATTGATATGAAATTTCACGAAGCAACCAACATTAATTTTGAAATTCAAATTTTGTTCGTTAGAATTAATCGTATCACTCACCTTACTTGCAATACAAAATTGTCCCCAGGCTCCTTGGTTTTGAAATATGTGTTAGGGAACATATTTCGGTGAGAATAAAAGTTTCTTCATCTTTCATGTATTTGCACTGCCGATTTCTCCAGGCACCTTGATTTTTAAGTTTGTAGTTTCATAAAATGTATTATTTTATTCATTTTCACTGCAATGAATTGTTTTGGAGTGTCTAAAATAATTGATTCAAAACTCTCGTAAATCTAGCAGAGAATAACTGAGCAATAATTGTGAGTGGAATAGGAAGCAGTATATTCGATTTCGACCTATTAGAACGAGGCATTTTCGTTTGGATAACGGTTGAGTTTTTTTAATCGAGCAATAGTTAGTTTCATCACATACATTATTTATTCAATGTAAAAATTGTTATGGTGTTCTAAAATCGATCGAAACATAAATCTCATTAATCCATCAGCAATGAGCGTTTGAAATTGAATATTTTTCATGATGCGATCGATTTTCATTTTTCAAAGTGTACCCCCAATATGTTCCTGAAAGATGTTATCCTACGACAAAATAAATTTGAGGATTTCCAGGTATCGTAATTTATTATCCAAAATGTGTTAAAGATTTGAAGTAAATCGCAAAACTTCTAACAAACGATCTTCGAAAAAATTAAAATTAGCATACTTAAAAATTGTCAACCAAATATTTTTTACAAATTACAAATTTTATACAACAAGTTAAATTTTTACTGCGAATTTCGTTGCAAAAAAACATCATTCCGCAAATGACTCGAAATTCGTTTAAATTTCTGTTTATATTGGAAGAAAAATGTTGCTGAAGCGCATCGAATGCTTGTGGAAGTTAGTGATTCGGCACAATCGGATAAATTTTGTAGGGCATGATTTGAACGGCTTAAAAGTGGTGATTTCAATGTTAAATACAAAAAGTGCCAGAGTCAAAAACTTGAAGACGAAGGATTAGAGGCGTCACTCGATCAAAACTCATGTTAAATGCAAACAGAGCTTGCAGAATCGTTGGGAGTAACTCGCCAAGCTATTTCTACGCGAGTCAAAGCCGCTGGCTACATCCAAAAGCCAGGAAATTATGTTCCATACGGATCGAAAGCGAGCTATGTCGAACGGCGCTTTTGCATGTCCGAAATGTTGGTTGAACGGCACAGAAGGAACAATTAACTCGTTACCGGGGCGAAATATGGGTTCACTAAGACAATTTAAACGCAAACATTGATTAAACTACATAAAAATTATTTTCTCAAATTATATTTCATACCTGTTGTCGCATTCAATGCGAATCTTCCATTGGAATCCTTTTGTTTATCCAATTACATGAACAACGCGAATCAAACAATTCATTGAAGTTCCCCTCGATTTTATTAGACGTTTGACATGCCGAACCAGTTAAAACGCAAATGTCGATAACTGGTCTTCCCTTTTCATCCAGTTGGTGAATGTTTACTGTACTGCAAGAATTTCCAAGTAATATGTAAGAAGGGTGCTCCCGTACCCGAGTGGTTAGTGTCACACCTAACATGCTGAGGGCTCGGGTTCGATACCCGTTCTGGTCGGGGGAATTTTTCGTTAAAGAAATTTCCTCCGACTTGGAACGGTAGTGCCAAGAAGAAGAAAAAAAGAAAAACAAATTATAGGAGGTTGTTTCCAAGATTTCCAAGATACGACCGCATTGTTGAAGTAGAACTACGCTGTTATTTTATATAAGTCGCTTGTTTATACCTTCGGATATTATTCTATAATGCTGTGAAATTTTCGAAACAACTGCTTAGTACAATAATCTTTGAAATGGTTTTTCATTGTAGAATCAGTTGACGATAATTGATTGATAATTCATTCTTGCCCTCGCAAAACAATAAACTAGCTGATCGTATGTCGCAATTTATTTCATGTCAATGCATTGAAAATTTACCTCGAACGCTATTTCGGTGGCCTTTTTCGCAATTGACATAGACTCGGCTACAGTTGATTATATACATGTTACACCAGCACCATTATTCCACATCTCATAACTACATCAATAAATCTTTGGCACCGAATGGAAACAACAACAATGACAACACTTGCAAGTATCAAATATCATGCTACATGTTATTTAGTATTGCCTCAAAGCAATCGCACCTCTAGGCATCGTTCGTACAACGTAAACCAAGCACCAAACAAGCGTTCGCCATAGAATGCATACAGAACCATACATTGGTGGCTTGAAGCTACTAGGAATACAAATACTTTTCATAATTTTGCGCTATTCTCAAAAGAAACGCTTTTGTTAATATTACTGACCTCAAAAAAAGTTGCATTACTTTCTCATACTCGAGAGAAGCGCAGTTGTGACTCTTAGTGGAGGAATTGTTGCTACTGGTAAGCGAAAACTAATCACATACAAAACTCCAGAACGACATTTACTTTATTGGTGACTAAACAAGCGAAATAAACTCTTTTAGTTAATATCAACAACCTCGAAAACAGTTGCAATGCTTCATTATGATCAATATTAGCGCAAATGCAATCCTAGTTGAAGGCAGTTTCGCGACCTGCACGCGAACCTAAATAACATATAGCATTCCAGTAAGGCATTCAAGATGCTTAGTATTCCCCCAATATTTTTTTGGAGCATAACCTCAACGCCTGCTTCGCCATAACGTCAGTTTAATGCGTTGATGCATTCTCAAAGGCTTCAAAGAAGCCGTTTACATTTTCGACCGACGCGCCGAAATCGTCTATTTTGCTATTGTTCGATGCGGTGTCACACTCGCGAAGTCATTAGATGACGCTTGCCTCGAAATTTCATTGCCCCTGGCAATGCGTTCGTTTTTTGCAGGGCTAGAGCCTGCCTCCCTCTTCTTCTTGCTCATTACAAATTACGCGAAGCGTCCAATTTATGACACGGAAAGAAAAACAGACGATACGAATAACGCGAAAAACGAACAGAAAAACCAAACGACGATATCCAAGTTGGATTACCACTGGTGGGATCCAATCTTAGATCGAAGCGCAGCGAAAGCAAAGTGACTTGGATTGCTTAACAGTCCGATGCCGAATGAAAGTTTGCCTCAGCGAGATCCACTGTTTATACTCAAGGCAAATATTCCCCTTCATTCTTCTACTTTTCCTTTGTTCACGGTAACTTCAAATCCTATGATTTCCCCTTCATTGGTCGTCGATAAGTTGCTCGTTATTGACAGCTCTGTTCGAGAAAGCACACAAATGGACAGAACAAATGTATGGAAAAATGAAAACGCCTAAAGTTTTCATGAATTTCAACCATTTACAAACCAGGGGATTCCAATGTATAACATATTAAACAAATCTTAGGGAATTTCCGATTCATTTAGTATGTAAATCGCCAAAATCCGTTCGCGGCAAAAATAGTTATTAACGTTAACTTTATTTCATAAAAACGTGACCTATTTTCTGATTTGGCCCCCTCATGAAAGACGTAGTTCTACGTCAAAAAATGAATATAGTCGTATATTCAAAATTATAAAAGGATAAAATTGTGTATGGTCACATATATTTAATTGTTTACAAAAGTGAACGTTTCGGTTACATCGGATTGTTGTCTTCGGTATATTTTTTCTTTTGTTGATTTGCACACTGAAAACACCAACATATTTCAATTGCAGTTTTATTCACATTTGCACATTTTCGAACAAAAACGTTATATCATGTTCTTCAAAAAATTCTGGAAAAGACAATTTGAGGTTATGGGCGTGTTCGATAAATGGAATATGTGATGAAAAATAACAGAATCTAAAAATGTATTATTCATGTAATAGTTAAGTGTAGCAGGACCCCGGATGATTGAACAACTGTTAAAACATTTTATCAGGCGTTGTGAAAAAATAGTGGCAGTGAAAAATTCACAGCTGTTTTTATTGTAAAGCTTATTTTGAGGATGCACTTTTTTATTTCTGTTTTTTGAAAATTGCAGTGCCAAATGATAATTGATTACACAATATTTTTTATCGCATTTTTCAAAGGTAAGTGTGATGTAAATGTAAATGTTATCAATTGGGCAACATTACATGTGTAACTTTCAAACGCAGATGTTTTTGAAGATAGTGTTTGGAGAACAACAGTTGAAATGGATTTCTAGCTAGAATTTCTCAGACTATTCAACATTTGGAAAGTGTTCAACAATTAGCGAGGAACCCTAGCATGACGAAATAATGAACCTAAAAAACCAAGAAAGATTCTATAGCATGGACTTTCTCACAGTGACTTGTTTTGTTAGATAATAAAGGGTGTGTCACATCAAATTGCATCACGGATAAAACGCTGTAGAAATTCGCCCAGTAGACCGATCCTTTTGAAAATTTTAGACAGTAAAATAAAAACTATTAAACAACTTTTGGCATTTTCTTTTTATTCATACTTCGAGCCCAAGCCCGTATGCTCGCACCTTCCTCTTTACCCCGTCCATAAGGTTCTGTACAACGTCAGGTTGTAGTTTTTTTTGAACAGAAATCCATTTTCTCTTGAAGTCCGCCTCCGATTTGACAACTTTTGGGTTCTTCCGGAGGGCCTGCTTCATAATCGCCCGATATTTCTCTATTGGGCGAAGCTCCAGCGCGTTGGGCGGGTTCATTTCCTTTGGCACGAAGGTGACCCCGTTGGCTTCGTACCACTCCAACACGTCCTTTGAATAGTGGCACGAAGCGAGATCCGGCCAGAAGATGGTCGGGCCCTCGTGCTGCTTCAATAGTGGTAGTAAGCGCTTCTGTAGGCACTCCTTAAGGTAAACCTGCCCGTTTACCGTGCCGGTCATCACGAAGGGGGCGCTCCGCTTTCCGCAATTGCAGATCGCTTGCCACACCATGTACTTTTTGGCAAACTTGGATAGTTTCTGTTTGCGAATCTCCTACGGAACGCTGAATTTGTCCTCTGCGGAGAAGAACAACAGGCCCGGCAGCTGACGAAAGTCCGCTTTGACGTAGGTTTCGTCGTCCATTACCAGGCAATGCGGCTTCGTTAGCATTTCGGTGTACAGCTTCCGGGCTCGCATCTTCCCCACCATGTTTTGCCTTTCGTCGCGATTAGGAGCCTTCTGAACCTTGTATGTACGTAGGCCCTCCCGCTGCTTGGTTCGATGGACGAATGAACTTGACAAATTCAGCTTATTGGCGACATCCCGGACCGAACTTCTCGGATCACGTCTAAACTGCTTAACTACGCGCTTGTGATCTTTTTCACTGACGGAGCATCCATTTTTGCCGTTCTTTACCTTCCGGTCGATGGTTAGGTTCTCGAAGTATCGTTTTAGTACTCTGCTGACCGTGGATTGGACGATTCCCAACATCTTACCGATGTCCCGATGTGACAACTCCGGATTCTCGAAATGAGTGCACAAGATTAATTCACGACGCTCTTTTTCGTTTGACGACATTTTTCCAAATTTACAAAAAAATGACAGTGAAGCATGGCCAACGTGATCTATACACTCTTATCTGATTATAAGCGATAGCTGAAGATATAATTCCTAAAAATTAAATTTCTACAGCGTTTTTTCCGTGATGCAATTTGATGTGACACACCCTTTATTATAAGTAATAATCAGTTACCTTCATTGAAAATCATGATTTTTTTTTTTCATTATAATATACATGTCCCACCATTGGTGTCACTCCTCTACCAATGACACCCGGAGCGGACCGCCCTCTCCGCCCCCCTGCACTACGCCACTGCGCGTTGTGACATAAAAAAACGGTGCGGAAAGTCTTCTTGACACAGACAAAATTCAGAGTATAAAAACAACAAAACGTCAAAATTTGAGTTTTTTGAAAACTAAAAAATCACTCAAGGGGGAATTCAATAAATCGGGATTTTAAAAAAAAGTTTGATTCCAAATATCTTAAAATTTCATGAAACGTTGAGATTCACTGTTATCTAAAAAAATGTACATTTGTTCTTAAATTTTCATGAAGAATTTATTTCCATACATTCATGTTCCGCCCACCCAAAGATATATTAATTTCCTTTTGATTACTACTCGTAATCAAATAAAAAAAAAATTATATAGTGAAAAAAAATCGATGGCAAAGAACCGAAATATTAACTTATCAGAGTAGTAGAGTCAATTTTTGTTTCTCCAAGAGCAGATAAGTGTAATTATTACATTTTCCTTTCTTTTGCAACGTTATGATTCAAACTTAGCGTAAGCGCCTCGGATTTGTAAATATTTGCACCCTGTCTTTTTGTGCTCAGTATAAATCTCCGGATATTAACTTCTACAAACTGAACCTATATAATCCATTAGGAATACACACAAACTCTTCATGCACCGGTAGACAGCAGGGCAGAGAAACTCGACGAGCAAAATCATGCGCAGCTCAGCATTTTCCTTCTGTCCTCCCTCATCTATACAAATCCTGTAGCGCCCTACATTTCACTTATGTTTCACTTTACTTGACTCTGAAGAAATATTCTTCTATCGCTAGCGTGTGTTTTTTCGGCAACATTCCAAACCTCTGAAACATATCAGCTGAAGGGCCTATCCAAATTGTAAAATAACCGCATATCCCGTCATCCTATGAAAATAGGCTGCTTGTGGTCGAAAGAGGATACAGAATATGGTCGGAAAAGTTTCTTATCAGTACGAGCAGCGTGGTTTGCCTAATCCCAGTTTTATTGTTTACTTGACGCTCTGTTCACGAAAACTGCTTCCCAAGTGGCTTAAATCGAAGTGGAGAGAAAAAAAAAATTCACGATGATCCGTACGCAAATCTATTGAGATTTTTTTAAGTGACAATGTAATACGACGAAAATCAAGAAAAACTTTAAATTAATAAATAATGAGAAAGTTATTAAATTTCTCAAAATATATTTTACTAAGAATAGGTTCTAGGATTTGAGCGTCAGTCAACGGTAAAAAACTTGTTGCAATTCGTTGAGATAAGAGCGTCGTTCGATTCTTCCTCGATTTCGATGATTGATGTGGCAGCGAAATGTGCGATAAAATGAATTCATTTCAAGCTAATGAACATTCTTTCTCTTTGCTTTAATTTGCATTTCACTCGGGTAACCATAACAGTTGTACATTGGAGCTCCTTCAGATTCCAATAAGAACGGAATATAATAATCAAGCTGGGAATAATTTTAGCAAAATTTGTCAATTAAACTTTATCAGCTAATGAAGTGCTTGAGTTTGAGTCGAGGTGATGATGGTAGGTAGTAGTTTTAATTATAACGAAACAACGTAAACTGCTGCAATGTGAACATCATTGCAACACAGTTCGTTTTTCACACACTGGATGAATCTCATCCAGTATACGTCTTTTCATTTTCCTGAGAATAATGTTGCTACTGCCGGTGGCAAAATCTGCAGTAAACAAAAATATAAAATCAACACCCGGGTAAACAAAAATTTTGATATTTTCCAATTTATACTTTTCCATTTCCTTTCAACAAGCTTTTTTTACACTCAGCAACCGTGCAGTTTGAAAATATCCTATTTTGAGATTTTCCCCTCTTCTTCCCGATAATCCCATTGCGTTTTTTTCTTCTTCAATTTTCCCCAACCATTTGGGATGGATTCCCTTGAACTCAGTCTTAGGAAGGGAGACAGCCCAAAACGCCGTTCTTCATGGCAGACGGGAATTTGCCGACCTTAGAAGTCACTGTTTGTTTTGCTTCCCTGCCAATAATTACCCTTATATTAGGCGTGGAGAAGAGCTGAGACTGAAGTAGAATCTGTACAACGTGCGAACAGTGTGATATAAGGGGGAACGTAATGAATTGCCTATTGCCTTGAATTTCCCTAAAAAGACTTCCGTGACATGGCTCAACAAATAATAAGCGAGGAAATTGAAAAATAACTAATCCATGCTCATGGATGTGACAACTCTGAAAACGATTTTTGGTGAATGCTCGATATCACATTTTTGGTTGCTCGAATTGATTGCTCCGGTAGACGATTATGTCGACCGTGTAATAGACGAAGGGCGCAATGAGCCTCTCATTACATTACATATCATTACAACATTACAGTGTTTCCAAGTTTAAGTTTCATGCCTCTGGATAGAAATTTCTATTATAAAAGAAAATGTGTTCGATTATAGAGGCATTCCACCAATCAACACGAATTTTCGAAGATTTTTTTCAATTTCGATTTAGCTGAAACTTTACCAACATGTTCGGCAAAAGATACGGTCCCATTTTATGGAATTAGTTTCTAAAATACGATCGCGACTAATTTTTGAGAAGCGCTTGTGCAAAAATTGTATCATTTCAGAAAATAAATTTGAAGATTTGCTTTCAATCTATCCAAACTTAGCAATTATGTTCATATTAAATCAAAACCACTTTTTCAAATGGATCTATGACGGATTTCATGTCAACTTGTCTTAGGAGTTGACAGTACAATCTCAGATCGCAGTGAAACGTTGTGGGTGTAAAGCCATTGCTCATTTAAGCAAATTTCATACTTCAAATCTTCGAAAAATAATTATACTACTCTTTAAATAGGGTCATATTTTTTTATTTTTTTCACATATTCTAATTATTACTCAAAAAATATAATATCTACAAAATTAAGATAAATTAATGAACTGTAAGAAATTGTTGAATTTTCATAAAAAATGCCAAAAATTTTTTTAAGAAAAATTACGCTAAGAAAATATTTGATAAATTTAAATAAATTTTTCTCACAAATGTGTTTTATTTAAATTCTCAAAAAAAAGTGCATAGCCCGTACAATTTACAACAAGTCACCCATACATTAGAAGATGGGAACTTTTACAAGGAAAAAGTTTTTCTAACAACTTTTACATGTAAAACATACTGCTAATCTTATTTTTGTTCAAAGTGTTCTGGCTATGTTTATAAATATAAAAAAGTTTGCAGAACATGTAAATCACGATACAGGTCGGACTCGATTATTCGCAGACTCGATTATCCGGGATTCGATTATCCGGAATTTTAGACTCGATTATCCGGAGTATTTTATTTTCGATTTTCGGAAATTTTGAATAATTTGTATAATGATTCCATATTGAATAGCTGATATGGGTATCAAATAAAAGGACTTGACTAGTAGAATGCAGTTATTTATGAAAAATGAAAATCCAAGATGGCGACCACTACAAAATGGCGGATTACATATTTTCTCAGAACCTCATCAATATGGGTATCAAATAAACAGGCTTGACAAGATGGTGCCATATATATTTTTTTCACAACCCCATAAATATGGTTTGAATATCATCGAAATAAAGAAACAAAAATTAAGAAACAAAAAGTTAGCTAAGAAACAAAAATTGAAAAAACATAAATTTTTTGAATGGTTTTAATGTAGAGAAGTATACTAATGATACAGATACTCTACTAAAAACATAGAAATCAAAATAAGTAAAAAAAACTTTTTAAGTTAAACGGTTTAATGTACTAAGAGCTTGAAAATAATTTGGCAAGTAGCAGTTAGTAGTTATCACATCCGTTCCTTCATTAATCTAGGGCAATGATGAGACTAAAATAAAATCGTGGGGTATATGATGAAACAACTAACTGTGGATAATGGTATTCCAACGTTTATTTCTTACCTAATTTTCTTCGGAATATTTTCATGATGTACTGTATTCTATTAGTCCGATACCGATGTTGAGGGGATTGCAAAAAATACAAAGTCGACCATTTAGTGGAGGCGACCTTTTTGAATTTATGTTGTTTATTATGTTTCGTGTTCTCCATGTCATGTCATTCAGCCATTTTTTAGCGATGGCCAAATTGAATTTTTCAAGATCATGGAATACGTAGTTTGATAATGACAGTAGAATGAAAGGTGTCTTCCAAATTCCAGATCAATCAGTCATCAGGAACGGGTTCAATTTTCTATTAATGTGGGACAACCCTACAAACATTCAAACATACATACAAACAGGTCAAGCTGAATGAAACCATTTAAAAATTAATTAGTTGTTTAGTGACTGCGGTCATCTTGGAATTGGATTTTCCATGAACTGCTATGTTCAACTAGTCGAGAACTTCCTTTTGATACCCATATTGAAGAAGTTTTGAAAAAAAATATATGGCGCCATTTTGTGCTGGCGGCCATTTTAGATTTGCATTTTTCATAAATCACTGTATTCTACTAGCCAATCCCTTTCATTAGATACCCATAGTGAAGCGGTTCTGACAAAATGTGTAATCCGCCATTTTGTAGTGGCCGTCATCTTGGATTTACATTTTTCATAAAGAACTGAATTCTGTTAGTCAAGCCATTTCATTTGATACTCATATTGAAGCGGTTCTGAGAAAATATGTAATCCGCCATTTTGTAGTGGCCGCATTCTTGGATTTACATTTTTCATAAATAACTGTGTTCTACTAGTCAAGCCCTTTCATTTGATACCCATATTGAAGCGGTTCTGAGAAAATGTGTAATCCGCCATTTCGTATTTCGTTTTTCATTTATTTTCAATTCTAAAAAAAATGAGTATGAAAATTGTTTTTTTTACTACTCGATTATCCGGAGTGAAAAAAAATCAATAATCCGGATAATCGAGTCCGACCTGTAATTTATAAGTTTTTATTGATAAAAATTGAACAATTTGAAAAAAAAAATGGATATCCTCTTAAAAATTAATTTTTTTTTCTCGAATTTTTTATTTTCAATTCTAAAAAAATGAGTATGAATAGCCCTTACAATTTCCAACAAATCATCCATACATTGAAAGATGGGAACTTTTACAGGGAATGAGATTTTCCAACAACAACTTTTTTATGTTTTTTTAAATACTAATAATGTTTAACTCGTAACATTTTTATGCATAAATTATCGCGATTTACATGTTCTGCAAACTTTTTTCTATTTAGAAAAAAATGTCAACCACGAGAATTTACACACACAAATGTTACCAGCAAAACCTTACTTTTTCAGAAGTATCCATACAAAAATGCCATGTATTCCAAAAACTATAGAAGATAAAATGTTTATGTCTTCATCAAAAGTTCATATCTTGATAAGACCTAATACTTTATCGAATACGCTATACCGCTATCTTGACTTTACACAAAATTAGGATTAGTAGCATTTTTTTCAAAGATGACATGAAAAAATTGTTGTTAGAGAAACTGTTTTTTAAGGGTTTAAGTTTTTTTTTTCAACTGAAATTTGAAGGGCTATTCTCATTTTTTTTTGAGAATTTTAGAAAAATAATTTTTTTGAGAAAAATTAATTTCATATTTTAAAATATTTTTTTTCAGTGTAATTTTTCTTTATAAAATGTTTGCTATTTTGATATAAAAATCTTCATCAATCAATTTCATCACTTCATCAATTTAGGTCAAAGATTTTTTAGATATTAAAGTTTTTGAAATTTAGCCCTTTTCAATGAGTTATCTCCATTCGCTATTCAACTCTTGACGAGTAAAGTTAGGTGTCGGTATTGTGCGTTGCCACTTTTGCTATTGTGCTATTGGTACGAGTGTATCGTGTACGAGTGAAGGTCATTGCTGTCCGCGACCTGACCTTTTGTGAAGTGGAACGAAGGAACAAAGGAAGCAGCGCTCTTGCAGCGAGCCGGATTGCGGCTGTTGAACTGATTCGGCATAACGGGATCGCCATCGCGTGACTGTCGCAAACGGGATTCATCATCACGTGGCTGCGTAAGCTATTCTTGCGCTATTGTGTTGTCTCCGTAGCGCGTAGCCTCTGTCTCTCCCTGATTAGGGCAGTAGAGCGCATTATTGGAACAACTTATATATTAAGATTATTGTTAAAATCAATAATAATTTAGAAATAAGACAGAAATTTTTGTAAAATGGAGAATAGTGGAGGATCTCCAGAGATGGAGATCTCCGATAATGAATCTCATACAAGATCTGGGAAAAAACATAAACGAGTCCCTCATAAGGAAGATAATTCTTCTGGGGACGAATCCGCTCATCCTACCAAGCCCCCCTCTAAGAAAATTGCAAGCCTCCTTTCTCAACCCACTGTTACTTCCACTCCCCCTCTCCCATCATCGATTTCGCTTCCCCCTTCTGATGCTTCCGATCCAACCCAATCCTCGTCCTCGTCCTCATCCTCATCCTCGTTCTCGTCCTCGTCCTCGTCTTCCCCCTCTGTTGTCTCCGCTCCACGTGTCAGAGTTTATCCAGAAGATGCACCTGGAACTGGCCCTTGGGTTGTTTTCCTCCGGCCAAAACCGAAAGGAAAAAACCTTAACGTGATTCAGATCATGAAAGATCTGGCCAGATACACTTCTGTATCTGAAATTCGCAGGGTTAGACCGAACAAATTGCGAGTTGTCGTGAATGAACGGAAACACGCAAACGAGATTGTTGCTGATCAACATTTCACTCTCGAATATCGAACATTTATACCCTCCCATAACGTAGAAATTGAGGGGGTGATAACTGAAACGGGTCTGACGAGCGAACAAATAAAAGCAGAAGGAAAAGGCAAGTTCAAGAAGCTCCCCTCAATGGAAGTGAAAATCTTGGACTGTCGCCAACTCGGGAAACTTTCCCATGATGGGAACCAAACTAAATTTACGCCGTCCGACTCGTTTCGAGTCACCTTTGCTGGTGCCGCCCTCCCTGACTACGTTATGGTGGACAAATTGAGACTACCTGTGCGACTCTTCGTGCCAAAGCCCATGACTTGCAACAAATGCAAGTCAGTTGGTCACACTTCGGATTATTGTGCCAACAAGGAGCGCTGTGCCACTTGCGGAGAGCAACATGAGGGAAAATCTGCAGTGCGACTGAGCATAAATGTCCATATTGCGGGGGATCTCCACACGAGCTCTCAGTTTGTGAAAATTACAAGAGTCGCTGGGAGAAACAGAAGCGCTCTTTAAAGGAACGCTCGAAGCGCACATTTGCGGAAATTTTGAAGGGCGCTTCGTCACTGACCCAACAACAAGAACAACCAATCTCAACGCACAATACCTTTTCCACGTTGCCAGTTGATGAAATGGAAGCGGACGCAGCTAGCGGGGGCACACCGTTTATTTTCAAAGGGAATCCCCGGCGCAAAAATGTGACCACTCCCAAAGTTCAAGGACAAGCCCCTCCGGTGATACCCCCTGTTAGCATGCCTAAAAAATCGAGTGCAGCGGACAAGCAAAATCAGGTTCCTCCTGGCTTCCGTGGGAATATTTCATCTTAGAACGACCCAGCACTCGAGGGGACATCAAAAACCCCAACTGTCCCTGTTTCGCCGTCAAGCTCAACTTCCCAATCGGGATTTATAAAGTTGACTGACCTTGTGGATCAAATCTTCACGTGTTTTAATGTTTCCGATTCCATCAGAACCATTGTCATCTCAATGCTTCCAGTACTGAAGACAATTTTGCAACAATTGATGCAAACATGGCCCCTCCTTGCAATGATTATCTCTCTTGATGTCTAATTTAAATAGAGAGGTCGGAGATATCACTGTTTTACAGTGGAATTGTCGTAGTCTTATCCCTAAATTGGATACATTCAAATTTTTAATTCATAAGTTCAATTGTGATGTTTTTGCTCTGTCCGAAACTTGGCTTTCTTCGCGAGATGATCTCTCTTTGCACGATTTTAATATCATAGGCTTGGACCGTGATGACAGATACGGAGGGGTGCTATTGGGTATCAATAAGTGTCACTCATTTTTTCGAATTGACCTTCCACCTATTGGAGGGATCGAAGCTGTTGCTTGTCATGCAAACATCAGAGGCAAAGACCTCTGTATTGTCAGCTTGTATTGACCTCCGAGAGCTGCGGTTAGCCGCAATCAACTTGTTGACATGTGCTCACTCCTTCCTGAGCCACGATTGATCTTGGGAGACTTCAACTCTCACGGAACTGCCTGGGGGGAACAGTACGACGACAATCGTTCATTGTTGATATATGATCTTTGTAACAGCTTCAATATGACCGTTTTGAACACTGGGGAAACAACACGTGTACCTAAACCTCCTGCTAACCCAAGTGCTCTTGACCTCTCGCTTTGCTCGAATTCACTATCGTTAGATTGCAAGTGGAATGTAATCCAGAACCCCAACGGTAGTGATCACTTGCCAATCAAAATTTCCATCACCATTGGGTCGAATTCTTCTGAATCTATAAAAATGGCATATGACCTCACAAGACAAATTGACTGGAAAAAATATGCGGACGCGATTGCTCTAGCCATCAATTCCAGAGATGGTTTACCTCCATTGGAGGAGTATAACTTCCTTTCTCGTTTGATCTATGACAGCGCGGTTCGCGCTCAAACGAAACCCATCCCAGGTTCCACCATTTCCCGAAGGCCTCTCAATCTATGGTGGGATAGCCAATGTTCCAAGCTTTATGTAGAAAAATCGAATGCATTTAAAGCTTTTCGGAAACGTGGAACCCCTGAAAATTTTCAAACGTATTTAGCCCTTGAAGATCAATTTAAAAACTTAATCAAAGGGAAAAAACGTGCTTATTGGCGAAATTTCGTGGGAGGTTTGTCACGAGAAACGTCAATGAAAAAATTATGGAAAGTGGCTCGAAACATGAGAAATCGCTCTTCAACGAATGAAAGCGAAGAATATTCACATCGATGGATTTTTAATTTTGCACGGAAGGTTTGTCCTGATTCCGCTCCTGTGCAAAAAATTGTTCGAGATATACCACAAGGTAGGTGCGATCTTGATTCCGAGTTTTCGATGGTAGAATTCTCTCTTGCTCTGCTCTCATGTAACAATTCTGCTCCGGGATCGGATAGAATTAAGTTCAACTTGCTGAAAAACCTCCCTGATGTGGCGAAACATCGCTTGTTGAATTTATTCAATCGGTTTCTGGAGAATAATATTATTCCAGATGATTGGAGACAAGTACGAGTTATAGCTATTCAAAAACCCGGAAACCCGCGTCCGACTTCAATTCGTACCGTCCAATAGCAATGCTGTCTTGTATACGGAAATTGTTGGAGAAAATGATCTTGTTTCGCCTTGATCGATGGGTTGAAACGAATGGCCTGCTCTCAGATACACAATATGGGTTCCGCAGGGGCAAGGGAACGAATGATTGTCTTGCGTTGCTTTCTTCAGAAATTCAAATGGCTTACGCCGAAAAAAAACAAATGGCTTCAGTATTCTTGGACATAAAGGGGGCCTTCGATTCTGTTTCAATAGAGGTTTTGTCGGACAAATTACACTCTCGGGGTCTGCCACCTCTATTGAATAATATGTTATATAACTTGCTTTGTGAGAAACATTTGAACTTTTCTCACGGAGATTCGGCAGCAAGTCGGGTCTCTTACATGGGCCTCCCCCAGGGCTCATGTTTAAGCCCCCTTTTGTACAACTTCTATGTAAGCGACATCGACAATTGCCTTACACAAAATTGCAACCTAAGACAACTTGCAGATGATGGAGTGGTGTCTGTCGTAGGATCAAACGAATCCGACCTGCAAGGACCCTTACAAGATACTTTGAACAATTTTTCAACCTGGGCCATTGGGCTAGGGATCGAATTCTCCACGGAGAAAACAGAGATGGTGGTTTTTTCTAGGAAGCATAGACCAGCAAAACCAAAGCTTCAACTTTTGGGTAAACCGATCACTCATGCTATGTCATTCAAGTATCTTGGGGTCTGGTTCGACTCCAAATGTACTTGGGGGGTCCATATTAGGTATCTGAGTAAAAAATGTCAACAAAGAATAAACTTTCTCCGTACAATTACCGGCACCTGGTGGGGAGCCCATCCCGAAGATCTTATAATGTTGTATCGAACAACTATTCTCTCAGTGATGGAGTATGGCAGTTTCTGCTTTCAATCAGCTGCCAAAACACATCTCATTAAACTCGAGCGAATTCAGTATCTTTGTCTCCGTATCGCGTTGGGATGTATGCCCTCAACGCATACCATGAGTCTCGAGGTTTTGGCAGGCCTACTCCCACTAAAAGATCGCTTCAATTTATTATCTCTTCGGTTCTTCATCCGGTGTAAGGTCATGAACCCATTGGTGATCGGAAATTTTGAGCAGCTGATCGAGCTAAATTTTCACTCCGGATTCATGAGTTCCATGCAGGTTGATCCTTCTTCGTATATTCCCAACCGTGTTTGTTTCCCTGACTACATCAATTCCTCTGTGCATTTTGATCTGTCCATGAAGCAAGATATCCATGGATATTCAGATTACCAACGATCGAGGATCGCTCCAACGATCTTCGATGAAAAGTATGGGGGTATCAATTGTGATAATATGTACTTTACTGATGGGTCCACTATAAACGAGTCCACAGGATTTGGAGTGTTCAACGAATTTTTTAGCACCTCACACAGTCTTCATAATCCTTGCTCAGTGTATATTGCTGAATTGGCAGCAATTCATTGGGCGCTGGACAGCGTCGCCTCACGACCTGTTGAACACTATTACATTGTAACGGATAGTCTTAGCTCTGTCGAAGCTATCCGTTCAGTGAGGCCGGAAAAGCACTCGCCGTACTTCCTTGAGAGAATACGAGAAATTTTGAGTGCTTTATCCAGACGCTGTTATGTCATTACCTTTATCTGGGTCCCTTCACATTGCTCCATTCCGGGTAATGAGAGGGCTGACTCATTAGCAAAGGTAGGTGCAATTGAAGGCGATATTTATCAGCGTCAAATCGCCTTCAATGAATTTTATTCTTTAGTCCGCAAAAATACCATCGCTAACTGGCAACGCAAGTGGAATGAAGATGAATTGGGCCGGTGGTTTCACTCGATTATCCCTAAGGTTAGCCTCAAACCGTGGTTCAAAAGTCTAGACTTGAGTCGGGACTTTATTCGCACCTTCTCCCGACTCATGTCCAATCACTGTTCGTTAGATGCACTACTCTTCCGTTTCAATCTTGCCAGCAGCAATCTCTGCGTTTGTGGCCAAGGTTATCACGAAATCGAGCACATTGTTTGGTCGTGCGAGGTGTATCTGGTCGCCAGATCGAATTTAAAAAACTCCCTTCGGGCCCGAGGAAGACAGCCCAATGTGCCGGTGAGAGATGTGTTGGCTCGGTTAGACCTTGATTACATGTCCCATATATATGTTTTCCTTAAAGCTATAGATCTTCGTGTGTGATTGCCCCTAAATCCTTATACCCTCCTTTCCTTCCTTTGCGGGTAATTCGTCCCCTTGCTATAAATAGTAGAATAAGTTGAAATGTAAATACACTATAGATATACGAATAGATTTATAAATTGAGTGTTCATCAACATTGTTACAATTTCCTTATATCCCATCCTTCTCCTAAAAATATGTCACCCTCCTAAACTCGAGTACACCGCGAGTAATCGGTTTTCCACCTTACTAACCATAGATGTAAGAAAATTGTTTATATATATATATATATATATAGTTTTAAAATTATATTTAAGAATTCGGCTCCTTTAAACTTAAGTAACTGAGCCTGTAAAAAAAAACGAATTTAAAAAAAAAATGAGTTATCTAATTTTTTTTCGAAGATTTCAAGTATGAAAATTTGCTTAAATAAACAATGCCTTTACACCCACATCGTTTCACTGCAATCTGAGATGTTGCTGTCAATGAGCAGTCGAGTTGGCACGAAATTCGTCCTATGTGAAAATTACTGTAACATACTAAAAATTACTGCATTGCCAAAATGGTGCGTTTGATTGACGTGCAAATTTTCAAAATGCCATAAAAATGTATTGCCCAGGATAAATTTATTCCAGTTGCTGGAGACAATATGATCTTAATTGTGTCATAAATTTAGATGTTGTGTCCATTTTGGAACATTATTTCCATTTTTTTTCCGGTCAAAAAAGAGATTTTTTTCTTCTGTGTACTTTTTTCAGACACCATTTCGATTAAATAACCCGTTTTGGCGTTATATTTTAATTTCTGAAATGATACAATTTTTGCATAAGCCCATTTCAAGAATTAGTCGTGATCGTATTTAAAAAGTCACAGGAAGGTTGTGTTCGAGACACGACCGCATAGTTGACGTAGGATTCCGTTAGGCTATCTGTTAATTTTGGATATGCTTGAAGAATTACATATTTAAACTCTTTGATAATGATTTGGGGACCCTGAAAAAGATGCCAAATGAGACATGATGAAAACCGCCCTCTGTAACCCTAGACGAGATGCCTCCTGTGTTATGTAAGAATGAATAAAGAAAAAAAAAACTCACCAATGCAATATAAGATAATAATCGATACCGAACACAATTATCAATTTTTGTCATCAGTAAAACATGTTTCTTTAATACAGTAGGACCTCGATTATCCGCGAGCGGATCCGCGAAAGCAAGCTCACTTGTAATTCTATAGAACTTCCCGGAATTTGCCAGTGAGCGGTAGGGTCTTGTTCTTTTGTTTTGGTCATGTCTTTTACATTATCTTATCACTGGTGTGAACGACCTTACAGATGGATAGTTTAATGATTTCTGTATCGATGCTTAAATATCTGTTTTGTGTCTGCACTTAATTTTTAGCCCTTCATTGCGATATCTGCGACTTTCGCAATTCGCGGTAAGCTAGCCCGACTATTCCGCGGATTATCAGGGTTCTACTGTATAGAGAAAACATATTTGAAATGGAAAAGATAATTTTCTTTTATAATTTTGACTTTCTGAGTTGACTAACAACTCCTAATACAATGTAAAGAGCATATGGGAAATCTCTTTTTCGAATATTTCTTCACTTTTCCAATTTTTCTCGCCGCCGTTTCTCATACGAACATTCCTTGGGAGTAAATGAACACAACAAAACAGACAGCTTTAACCGAACGACCCGTTCTCGAGTGGGAACACACCTTGGATATTAATTACGAGAATTGAAATTAATCGTTTCTCATTTTTAACATTTTTAACACAACTACTACCATATACAATTTTACACTTATTGTGCTAAATTTTTCACAACACACTATCGCTCATTGATATTAAATTTGACGAAGCAACCAATATTAAAGTTCCAAATTTAAATTTTATTTGCTAGAATTGATAGTATCACTCACCTTACTTGCAAT
Organism: Toxorhynchites rutilus septentrionalis; assembly: GCF_029784135.1. Lineage (NCBI taxonomy): Eukaryota > Metazoa > Arthropoda > Insecta > Diptera > Culicidae > Toxorhynchites > Toxorhynchites rutilus. The sequence continues at coordinate 243,081,603 of NC_073745.1, forward strand.
ATAAAAATGCTTGCGACTTGTATATATTTGCATAGGCATTGCACCTTGGTTCTGATGTCTCTGTTAGAGAACACATTTCGGTAGGAACAAAAGCTTCTCATACTTTAATGTATTTGCATTGTCGATTTCCTCCGGGCACCTTGGTTTTGGTGTTTCTGTTAGGGAACACATTTCGGTAGGAACAAAAGCTCCCCCTGCTTTCATGTAATTGCAATGCCGATTTCCTTCAGGCAGCTTGGTTTTGATGTCTCTGTTAGGGAACCGCCGCATGTGTCGTCAATTTTGACCAATCATTCGTGGGTATTTCCGTTAGGACAGGGGTTGAGATTTTTCAATTGTTTGATGTTAGTTTCATGACATATATTATTTCATACAATGTAAAAAATTGTTATGGAGTGTCGAAATCGATTGACGCAAAAATTTCATCAATCCATCATGAAATGACTGAGCAATAAGCGTTTGAAATTGGACAATTTTCACGATGTACTCGATTTTCGATTTTTAATTTGTACCCCAATTTGTTCCCGAAAGATGTAATCCTACGTCAAAAATCATACCGTAAAATTGCATCGTATTTAGAGCCGAACAAAATGGTAAAGTTTAGCTAAATCAAAAATGTGAAATTTCAATAGTTCGTGTTGATTGGTTGGACGCCTCTTCACTCGTTTTCACTGTCAAGTCTGCCATCTGTGCCATCTGTCTGAAATTAGCATAAAATTATCCATGGTTTTTAATATACTCCTAGTTGTAATGTAGCATGCAAGCTATCCTAAATAGCGTTCCCCACTAAAACATTTCCATTGCACATTGATCCAAATCTAAATTCCGTATTCTTGTCTACATTCCAAATAAACAACACACTTTTGCACACTATGCAACAACACTTTTTGCGCATACTACATTAACATCCGTACCTAACACTTTTCCGCTTGTCTCAGTAGCAACTTATATAATAACACAAGCAAGCAAATGTTTCCGCCTGTGATGTAACAATATAATCTTCACAGGAAATTCTGCTAACGACCCCAAATTTAATGGTAATGACGAAGCGCCAGCTGTCCCAACATATCCTTTTTCCCCATTACACGACCTTTAAGAATATAACAGCAATAAACATACATACCCCCTTGGCCCCTTTGACTGTAAAAAAATCTAAAAAATAGCTCGTAAGTTAGTTGAATGTGCATTAGTAGTAGAATATGTACATAGTAAACATAGAATACAGTATGATTGTCTGATTATCTGAAGAATGTCTTCGCTCATTTCTAAATCCGAAACACCGAAACCTGATTGTCTAATGAAAGTGAAAATTCAGCAAAACACAAGATACCACATGGCGACCGTTCTGTATTTTTAGTTTATCTCAGCAATTCAAATATAATGAGATATGTCCTGTACGTGCTTTTAAAATAATATGTGTGACATTTTTGATAATGTGTGCCTTCATGTGTGGAAGGAGCTGGAGACACCCTGTTTCAGAACAAAGGATTCACTACCACATTTAAACTAAATTTAATGACTGATTCCGACTCTCTTTTGTGCTGTATCACTTTGATTCTGATTATAGATTGGAACATCGTTCAGAGACACCTAGTCACACAGATCAATTCCAGCACCGTGTCATCATTCTCTGATCAACGCTTCTTCGGTGGAATTCAGACGCGTCCAGAGAGCGCAAAACGGCTCATTACAATTCCTCCCGGCGTTGACAAATTTATGTCCCCCCACTACTTTCCACCAAGCGCCTCCGCACCGTTGTGGGTGGCAACATCCACGAACATCGTTCCGCGTGTTCTGGGTAAAAGCTTAATTTTCTCATGTCACTCATCTGCTTTGATAATGCTGACATGTGCGGTGGAAGTGGCCTGTGTGAACAACACGTTTCACACAATAACTCCCACATGAATGTCATGAATTTTAACAATGTTTCGGTTTTAATGAGACCCACCGGTTTGGGGATGGGAAAACGCTCAATACACGACGTAATTAAATTGCATTTCGATAAACAAACCGATTTTCGCCCGGGATCCTGAAATAAAACCGACAAACACCGAACCGGTTTTTTTGTTTGGTAATCATTGTTTGGTGAGGACGAATCGAATGCAAGCTCTCATAAATGGCGTTCATCGGCCTCGAAAATGGATTATACATGAATGCCTCCGATGCGAATCGGAACGCCTTGGCACAACAGGCATCACTGTGAAATCGATTCTGTTGAAAATGCTAATTTGCATTCATCTTTTCATTCCTATCTTGCAGAAGCACAATGGTGTAGACCAGCCTCGGGAAGAGCCCTTTGCCGCTATCAAAATAACATTACCTCGGTTTCACTCGATGAAACTGCTATTTGGAGGGGTTTAATCTAGGCTTAAAACGAAAAGTGTTTGCTCTGAATGGAATCAATCAAATTATTCTATTGTGTTTGTATGGCATCATAATGAAAAGGTGCATTATCCGACAAAATCATGAACTAATATCATTCATGAACGGAAATAGCGTTGAGAATAAAATAGATTAATAATATCAATAGCATTATGTGTTTCTGCCTTCCCGAAACGAAGCGAACCTTCATCTGCATAGCTTCATCATGCATAAACTAACTCCATTTCCTTATACTGATCTGGAGCGCCACAAAAACTCAATCCAATCATATTTCGGGAGGCTCCAGTTTTTCTTTCTTGACGAAAAATCGCTTTTTCCGAGCTGAATTTCTGATGAGATGTTCGAAAAGTTGCCCTAGAACACTATAAAAAAGCTATTATTCTGCAGGGAGTTTCGTTTGTTTCGTTGAGCTTCGGGGGGAGAAAACCCTATTTATGCCGCACCACGGGGCAAAATGACTATTTCACCGCTGGAAATGGAAACTAATTCTATTAGGAAAGATTGAGTGATAGGGAGCGAAGTTTTATCTGATGAAAAATTATCAAACTTTTCCTAGCTTTCTCTTATCCAATTTATTGCATTGGGTTGAGTTTGGTTCGGTCCATAAAACCACTGATGCGTCGTGGTCTACTCTCGATTATGTTTGCAAATCTACTCAAATCGTCTGGCTGACTTTATTATGTGAAAACTGGCGGCAAGTTTATTGTTATTTGAAAACTCGAAGCGACCTAGTTTCATACGTTGGATGCTGTTATAACACTTTGTTTTTTTTTTGCAGTCTGCTGATAAATAGTTCACTTGGGGGAACAGACACATAATCAATGAATTCGAGACATTTCGCGAAGATTAATGTTTTGCGGCTTTTTATTTTCAATTCTTCTTATTTTTCCTCGAGCTTCGAATGGCAAACTCAAGCAATTAACGCTCTAGATGATACTAGACCAATTGCGTCCGAGTTAGCCGGTTGTATCCATCGCAATTGCCATTAATTCTGCGGGTAAACCCAACCTATTTATTCTTGTGATACTCATATTGATGTTATCCAATCATCGCTTATTTCAAGCGCAAGCATGCTTGGGATGTGATTCAGCGAATTTACATGTAGGGTAGATAGGGGCAATATGACCAGGCGGGGCGAAATGGGTCACCGTTCGTTTGGGCTTGTTATTGAACCAAAAACACTTATTTGCCAACAATTGTGTTAGAAATACTCTTATTAAGTGTTACAGTATACAAATTCAATTGTTGTATGAAGATATTGAAAGAAATATCACATTGACTGATTATCACGAAAAATATATAAAAAAGCAGTCAACAAAATATGCTCTGTACGCTCCATGCTGACATTTATGACTCTGCTCTTTATATCAATTCATAGGGGAGAGGGAGGCAAGTTGGCGACGTTAAGCTTTGGCGAGCCCTGGATCTTGGAATTATTTTTTTTAATGTTGATGCTGATTCATATAACCTGAAGTGTTTCCTATCATATTATCTATTGGATGGGCAAAAAAAATTGTAAGGGGTTGTATCTAGGACACGACCGCATATTTTTGACCTAGAACTACGCAATTATATTATGCAATCGAATATTGTTTTAGAATGCATCGATTTTTTTGTAATAGATTATGTTCTTCGTTACAAATAAATTTGATGAACGTCCTTTTACGTTTGATATGATGCCTAGGACTACCAAAATATGTGAACGAAAGATTTGTCAAACGATCATTGTATTTTACATTTCCCTCTGAAATAATTGCACATCTCATGTTTACGTAGTTCTCGAACCGCGAAAGTTCATTCAGATACTAAATACAGTGATAGACATTCCTTTAGCCGCACTTGGAAAAAACTTGAAACACTTACAAAACAACAAGAATGTTCTTTTTATCAGGAAACTTATTTGCTGTAGTGGTAGTATATTTAAGTCAATTTTATTGAAAGGACGCGCGTCACAATCATACACACACAAGGCGGCATCGGTGGATATAAACATTCAAACGTTGTTTTTTCCCAAAACATACGTTTAGCCGCAGGGCATAAAATCAGGGGTGACATTGCGCATTTCGAAACGAGTGATTTTCGTTCGTTTCGACCATTTTGACATGACTTTGACCAGATTTGCTTACGAACCCAAAATTTTTACATTTCTCTGCGAGACTAATTTTGCGAGACTAATCTAGTGCACCGAAAATATGAAATTGAAAAATATACATGATACCAAAACCATTTCCATTTGAGTTCGAATTTGCTCGAAACGAGTTACTCGTTTCGAAATGCGCAATGCCACCCCTGGTTTTCGCATAATCACCAAGCCTTTATCTGTCTTTTTTGAATAAAATACTTGGGAATGTTCAATTTACAAGGTAAATATTAGATGTGCAACGTAAGAAGTTGGTTAGATTAGTGATCTACGTAGAATTTAAAGGAATGACAATTGACAACATTTCCAGCCTCAAGGCAGTAACTCAGGAATGTTGGGCTATAATCAATATGGCAACACTTTAAAAGCTGTCTGATTCGATGCCAAAACGAGTTTTCAAAGTGATCCGAAATGGAGGTGGACATACTAAATATTAGCTATCGATTGGACTCGAAATTTGCAGCACAAATTTTCTTTTATTAAAATTTCAGGATGCGGCTAAACGAATGTCCAACCTGATTCCGCATTTTTCAATTACTTAGAAAACAAAAAGAGAATTTATACTTTTTTTTTAGAATGAATTCGATGAAAATAAACAATAATAGTCTTTTATGAACAAAACTGTACAAATAATTGACTTATTTTTATGAATATTGAGAAAAAATAGGGTGCGGCTAAACGAATGTCTACCACTGTATGACGATTTTTCTAGGCTTCTCAGTTTAAAAGTACGTTTTAGGGAAACATATTCCGGTCTGCACAACGACAAGTGAATACAAAAGTACTCAACACCAAATAATACCCCGGACTTGCATGAGTATTTGCAAAGCGGATTTCCACAGGTACATCGATTTTGAAGTCTGTGTTGGGGAAACCGTAAATCGGGCCAATCAAAACTTGGCAGTTAGGGCGTTTAGATAACGCTTGAGATTTTACAGTTATTCAATTTTTCATCTCATGAAAAATAAATGTATTTTATTTAAATAAATTTTATGAATTGTGATAGACGCGTAATATTTCCTATCAATTGATGCAAACATCTTTCCGAACTGTTAAGAAATGTTCAAATTATAAGCATTCGAAATACGGGTAGGGATAGCACACAAATCGGCAGAACAAATGTATGGGAAAAGAGGAAGTTCTTCCAGTTTTCATGAATTTAAACCGTTCAGAGATTAGCGAATTGTAATGTATAGCATCAAATCTTTGAAAATTTTCAATTCGATTGGTATGCAAATCATGAGAATTCGATCAAAGTGAAAATAGTTATTAACGTTAACTCTATTTCATAAAAACGTGACCTGTTTTCTGATTTGGCACCCTTCCTGAAAGACGTAGTTCTACGTCAAAAATAAAAAACTTGTCCACCCACAAGCTTTACGCAAAAAGCGTGGAATTCTCCATCTTCGCCAAACGATACTGAGCTCGTATATCTCCCAAAGTTCGAAAAAAGAGTAACATTTTTCTTTATTGAACGCCATTAATCGAGCCGCTGAGGTATTTTCTGGCTTTCTCAAAGATAGCTTATGAGCCTTCATAAACATTTCAACCCATATCCGTCCAGCGCATGTTCCTTTGAAAGGGTGCTCTATGCTATTTTTAACCGCAAACGAATAGGCAATTCTTCGAAGCTGGACCTGAATGTGGCTTCAAAGCGGCCTTTATTGGACGACGTATCCTGAAATTGATACAGATATCATATTTCTTGCATAAAGAACATGGAAACGCAAATGCTGAATTGAAAATCTAACCTCCATGTCATCGTCGATAGCGTCTCAAAGTTGGTTCTGGCAAACCGAACTGTTTTTAAGCACCCAGAACAGACAAACCTTCTTCTATAGCGTTCATAACATTGTCCAAACTGTTGTCCGACCAATATTGGTATCTTTTTCGCTTATAAGTTCTAACCATCTTCAATAAAAAAAAAAGACGGGTGGGTAATGTCGGGGACATAACCGGAGTGACGTAGGACTATACAAAGGGGACAGCTTTTGTTAAATATATATTTTATATTGTTAATATATTGTTTTATTTTCTTCTCCTACGTGAATACCTACCTATCTACCTGAAAAATGGATTAGTTTACTGTTTACTCTTTATGAATATGTTGATGGTTCTGAAAAGAACCTTTGGTGTTGTGTTTTTGTTGTCACTCGATATTCCCATCTTGTTCGGTTAAACCTTCCTGTTTAGCTATTGCGTTTGCCACTCGCCACAGCATTCACAGTTGGAAAATTTCTTCCCATCCAGCTTGTGACATATTGTTCAGTAAATTACATTTAATGCGACGTGCCGGAGAAACACTTTGCCACTCACTGAAACTAATTGTTGCCTTGATGAGCGCCGAACCGAAGCTGCTCTGTTCTTGATGCGGGTTTTCTGATTGTCGTGAGCAGCTTTGCAAGCCAACTCGAGCACTCCGACGGCCGAAACTCTATAATCCCTGTTAGGTATACTGGTGCTCCGGCACCAATCCGTTCGGCCTAGTTACCCTTGCGGAGCAATCAGTGAATGCGACCAACAGGGAACTGCACACTTGCACGGTTCGAGTGGGACTTTGCCTTTCCCTTAACTTGTCCTCCTTTGTTACGTCCACGATGCCGATGCCGTACAACCACACGGGTTTACGGTTTGAAAGAAAACAAGATATTTTTTTGGGGTCCGCGTGTTTTATACTCTAGCGGTACACACTCACAGGATAGAGACAAATCGGCAGACTCAGCCAGAGGGACGAGTCCAACGAGACGAACGAATGAGCGTTAAAAGGGAGCGATGGCAAAAAATACATTCAATTAGAGGCGAATGAACTGAAAAATTTAAACCCTCTTAAAGCCAAAAAGAAGAAGAAGAAGAAATACATTCATTACGATTTGTTCGCTCGTTGGATTCACATGCAGGCTAAAAAGGGTCCTTTTCAGGATCACAAAATTATCTTCAATCTAAAGAGTTTATTGTTTTGTTATTACTCGATATCCCCATCTTGTTCGGCTAAACCTTTCTGTTTAGCGATTGCATTTGCCACTCGCCACAGCTTTCACAGTTGGAAAATTTATTCCCATCCAGCTTTGTGACATGTTGTACAGTAAATTACATTCAATGCGACGTGTCGAAGCGCCACTCAGTGTCGCATTGGAGGCGATTTTAACCTGTAATTGAACATTTACGATGACAGTGGTACAGTGTCGACTTTCAATGTGGGGTCATAATTTGGATCTCTATGTTTACAAAAATGTCCAACTAAATAAGTCGCATTACATGTCCGTCCAATTAGCTAAATGTCGAACTAATTGTAAATTACTGTACTTTCAATCTGGAAACAATTTAAGAATTGGTGAAAATTGAATAATCAGGAAAGTCCCCAACTATCAATAAGCTCAGAACAACTGCCAAATTCACATACTCATCAGATCCTGGCAAACAAATTATGAAAAAAATCAATTTGTGTTTTATTATTATTTTGGATAATGTTTTAGAAAGAATTGAATTGTATTTCCTAAACTCTCTTTTGGAAGGTATAATGGCCCTGAAAAGCGCCTTGTTTTATGGAATGGTTCAAATTTAGAAAACTTAGTACTCGTGGTTTTGAAAAAAAACCATTTTAAACGCCCTCGATGCCGCCTTGTTCTGGATTTGCCACCAAAGCAGTTTGTATAAAGAACAAACTTTTTTCTTCTGCTACCTGATGCCGTTTTGCGATTGCGTTTGCCACTCGCCACTCGCTGCAACTGCCTGTTGTCTTGATGTCCACCGAACCGAATGTGTTCTGTTCTGAATGCGGGTTTTCTTATCGTCGCGAGCATCTTTGCCAGCTAACTCTATCACTTCGGCGGCCGAAACTATATAACGCCGGCTAGGTGGACTGGTGCACTGGTACTAACGCGCTCGGCCTAGCTACCCTTGCGGGGAACTCCAGATCAACACGGTTCGAGCGGGATTTTGCCTTTCCCTTCATTTTTCCTCCTTTACCATGTCCAGACATGGCTGCTTGGGTTGGTTTGTTGATGTGTTGTGATGCGAACCGATGTGGTGTACGGTTTGAATGAGAATGATCGTTACGGAAGGAAGGAAGGTCTTGTATTATAGAGACTTTAAACTTTTGCAGTTCATTCGTCTCTAGCCTTGAGAAAGACCCTTTGAAAACTCTACTCTATTTACTCCAGCGCTACCACCTCCACCCTCTTGTCTTGAGAAAGGCACTCGATCCCTCGCCGTCCAGCTCGTCCAGCAACGATGTTGTCCAGTCGGTGTCCACACAAAGAATGATCGTTACGGCAGCGGAGCGGGGATTTTTAAGCTGACTGGCTGGCTCGAGAATTACGCATGTGTGAGACTGCGACCAATGTTTCGTTCATTTTTTTTCTTTTTCCTTTCCAATCGTGCTTCATTCTATTTCGCTGCTGCTCTGGTTGCCCGTTTTTGTCATTTTTATTTTTCACTTTTTTTTGTTATAACGTTTTCGGCAGAGTTACCGAGTACAAAGTTTGGCCTTGTTATGATGCTTCTTCAGTAAAAAGTAGGTGGCGCTACCTTCATTACAACGGGTCAAATTACCGATTCGTCATCTTGCCTCCTTCCCCAACTTGCCTCCCTCTCCCCTACTGGTATTATTTCTGAACATTTTCACTGATTTATTGCGCTGCTTTGCCGTTGCAAAGATCGGTGCATTTTTATTGAGCGTAAATGTGCGGGACGGAATGGGCATACCTGCTTGGGGCATTATGACCAGGTATTTTGACGTAGGATTACGTCTTTCGGCAATATGTTCCCGGGTACAAATTGAAAATAAAAAATTGAGCACATCGTGAAAATTATCCAATTTCAAACGCTTATTGCTCAGTCATTTCATGATGGATTGATGAAATGTTTGCGTCAATCGATTGCGGCACTCTATAACAATTTTTTCCATTGAAGAAAATAATATATGTCATGAAAATAACTATCAAACAATTGAAAAATCTCAACCCCTATCCTAACGTAAATAACCACTTCTGATTGGTCGAAATTGACGACACATGCGGCGGGTCCCTAACAGAGACATCAAAACCAAGCTGCCTGGGGAAAATCGACATTGCAAATATATGAAATTCGGGGTCATTTTTATATTGCAAGTGATACGATTAATTCTAGCAAATAAAATTTAAATTTGGAACTTTAATGTTGGTTGCTTCGTGAAACTGTATTTGAATATACTGTATATGTATTTGAATATGTATTTAAAAAATTTAGTACAAGTGTAAGTGTAAAATTGCATAGGGTAGCAGTTGTGTTAAAAATGACTTGATATATGAAACGATTCATTTCAATTTTCATAAATAAAAACCAAGGTGTGTTCCCGCTCGAAAACGGGTCGTTTGGTTTGAGCTGTCTGTTTTGTTGTGTTTATTTTCACCAAAGAAAAGTTTATACGACGAGAAAAAATTGGAAAAGTGAAGAAATATTAGAAAAAGTGATTGCTCTACATATAGTATTAGGTGTTGTTAGTCCAATTAAAATTCTCATTGGGTTGAATAAACACTCAGAAAGTAAAAATTATAGAAGAAAATTACCTTTTCCATTTCAAATATGTTTTCTCTATATTAAAGTAACATGTTTTTACTGATGAGAAAAATTGATAATTGTGTTCGGTGTTGGTAATTATCTTATATATGAGTGAGTGAGTTTTTTTTCTTTATTTCAACCATACATAACACATCTCGTCTAGGATCACAGAGGGTTTTCGTCATATCTCGTTCCACTTTGGTATCTTTTATCTGATACGCACTATCCAAGGATTGTTTTCTTTTCTTCTGTCATCATCACTCGGTGAACACTGGTGAAGTGAACAAACAATACCCAACAACCAAACAAAACGGCCTTTTTCAGGAGGTTACCAAATCATTATCAAAGAGTTTAGCGATGTGATTCTTCAAAAATATCCAAAATCAACAGATAGCCTAACGGAATCCTACGTGAACTATGCGGTCGTGTCTCGTACACAACCCTCCTGTGACCCATAACCATAACCATAACCATTAAAAGCTGTCAAAATTTGTAAACATAGTTGAAAACAGTTAGATGTGGAATAATGGTGCTAAAGTATATCAGAACATTCGATTGTAAAAAGTGGTGACTGACCAGCTTGAACGCAGCCACCGAAGCAGCGAAGTGTGACGACAGTGTGACAAGCATCCTTAGTGTATTGTGTGCCGCGAGAAACACTTAAACGTTATTTACGTTGTGCAGACCCTTTGCTGCTCCATATTTCTCACTCTTCCAATAGTCAAAAGCAATTGGACGGAATAGATTGGCTGGCTGGTTTTCGAAAGTGTCACCCACAAATCTCACTTCGAATACCAGAAGCAACGTCCGCCGCCAGGACTAAATGATTCAATCGCGTTGCAGTCGGGAAATTCTTCGATTTAGTGGAGGAAGTACAGCAGACATACAACACTCTACCATAAAGGCAATTCAACGTCGATAGAACATCAGTGATTCCGGTAACATTTTTTGACGTAGGACTACGTCTTTCAGGAAGGGTGCCAAATCAGAAACCAGGTCACGTTTTTATGACATAAAGTTAACGTTAATAACTATTTTCACAGCGAACAAATTCTGATAATTTGCACACCAATGGAATCGGAAATTCTCTAAGATTTGTTTGATATACTATACAGTACAATCCACAAATGCCAAAAAAAAGTTTAAATTGAAGAAAACTGGAAGCATTCTCATTTTCCCATACATTTGTTCTGCCGATTTGTGTGCATTCCCGAACAGAGCTGTCAATAACGAGCAACCGATACATTCGTTTCTGCCCGTTTTCAACATATTTGGTTTAAATAAGCCATCCGCGATTTGAAGCCACACCACTTCTCGTTTGGTGGTCATCGAAGCAACATGGTTGTCGCAGAGCTTCGAGCGATTGTTTTCTTGACGGGTGAAGGAAGAGTATGGAATAGAGTTTCTTTCCACAAGGGCCCTTCTCAGGGCTAGAGTCGGAAACCAAAAATAGAATAAAATGAAAACACAGATGCGAGTGAGCTAGCATAACACAACGAGCGGATATCATTCATGCCTAATGCTGATTTCACACACATACATACACAACTCGATACAAGGAGAGGAAGCCCTCTGTATCGAGGAGTGTTACGACCAGTGTCATAAATTATCAAAATTTATTCACGAATGAGGAATTAGATTTTTCTCACTATCGGATGAATTCTCTTCTGTTGAAACTCAACACCATATCTGTCATAATGAGTATAACACAAGAGTAGAGACGCGTGAACTTTGTCTGGTATATTGATCGAAAACAGCATGAACGAATTTCAAAAAGCCTGCATTCAGGCACTTTCATTACTGTCAATAATTTCAAGTGATTATCACGAACGTTAAGTCGATCTTCATTGCTTGCAGTGAATTTCTATTGAAAACTTGTCACCCATTGCACATATAAATGGTGGTGTATGCCATTTCAGGGCAATCGTGAGCAGATTTATAAACGTAGCAAGAGTTATTCTATCCATACATTGCCGAAGTCATCAAAAACAAGAATTTTGTGTGATGAATTCCCATCCTTTACCATTAATCGATTTCACTCTCAATTGGTTACGCTGAATTTTATGCTATGATTTTCAGTAACACGCAATGATCTTCATTTTCGACCTTACGAATACCATGACGAAAAGGAAGATGCAAATGAAAAATGAACTTCATGGCAAGCTGATGTTGATGTTCATTCCACTGGGGTCTATTGATAGTGTTGTTTCATATCTATCGACTCTCGCTTGAATAGTAGGTTATCAATACAAGGATGACAGAAATTCGCCGAATTTGAATGTCGTGAACGTGAATATTTTCAGCACTGGTTACGACAAAGAAGAGCAGCATACGAGAATTGTTTGTGCTAGTGCGGATATAGATATACACTGCATTTATTTAGATAAACGTATATTTCATGAAAGTATGCTTTCAAATTCCAGCACGGTAACTTTACTGTTGCATGTTGTGGAGTTCGATCACATCTCAAGCATTATAAATACACCATTAAAAATATAGGAGCAAAAGGGTTCATAATTTGCGATCGACATCTGAGTGGGAAGGAGAAAGTCTGATGCGATTTGAACCAAATAAACGATAAGTGCTGATAGCTTTCAACTTTACTCGACTCTTTCGAATCTACTGAAGTAATAAAAAAGTAAATAGCTTAAAAGCTATTTCCAAAAGTTCGATGCATTCTAGAATAATATCCGATGTCATAAACAAGTGAATTGAATAATATAATTCTGTAGTTCTACGTCGAAAACTGCGGTCGTGTCCTAGATACAACCCATTACAATTTTTTCCATAGGAGCAGCAAACTAAAAATTATTATCTTTATTCAACAGGTGCAGACCAAAAATTCCAAAATCCTAGCAATGCGGAAAAAAGGCAGATGAGCGCTGGGTGCTGAGCAAGAAATAACCATTATAGAATATTCCTTATGTTGCTACTGTGGGACACAATTCAGTTCCTCTACGGGTGGCAATAAACGGAACCAATGCTATCGATGCACAGATATTCTCTGTTCCTGATTTGAGCAGCATAAAATTGTAGTCCAATCACTTTGCTCACATTGTTATTTTTTGTACATGCAAACTGAATGAAATCCAATAAAATACACGTGAAAGTTGCAAAATAGAATAAGCTTTCGTTTTATGAACTTGTTACGTTATTCCCCTACGAAAACATGCTTAAATTATTGGATCAATAAACATGGCCATATTGCCCGCATGATGGCCCATTTTGCCACGTAGTGTTTTCGATCGACGGAAGTGGAACACATTTTTTAAAGGTTAATTAAAATTTCCACATAAATCTTTTTTAAAACGTATTCATATAATCTACATCGATCAATTTTAAATCGTGAGGCTTTAATATGTAACATAATTTGTATATGTTCCTACATGACTTAGGACGTTTCGTTCATATTGCCCCTATCTACCCTATCCTTTCGTTCTCTCGCGATGATTCCCGATGATGAAAATGCTTTTGGTTACAGTGAGTAAATTATCAAAATGCAACGAGGTGCAATGTTCCCAACACATCGAAGAAAATATGATTGCTGCACGTACCAAAAATTATGAATTGTATGGCTAGGGATGCGTAGGTTTCGGATTGTTCTAGTGAGAATTTTGTATTGTTCTAGTGAGAATTTGTATGACAATATTCGAGGAACTACTTCATTTATGATAGTTTTCATAATTCACCCTAGCCACATTGGTTGCGCGTTCGCTTAGTAAGCGATCGATCGTGAGTTCAAAACTCAGGAACCTCATTTGACCATCTTTGTGTTGTTACAGAATAGCTACGTCCACGCAACAATCATCAGCGATGGAGATCGATCCACGGTCGAAATAAGATCGATTCATCCATACAACTGCTCTGTTCTGCAAGACACATCGGGCTGCTGTTCTATAAATAACTCAACAATGACCAATCAACTGTCTCCGCTGTGTCCGGTGGTCCAACTGGATAATGGAAGAACAGAAAGAATAACTCTTACGCCTAAATGGCTACTGTGTGAATGTACCATATGTAATGGTAAAGAAGGAATACTGGCGAACGGCAACTGTGTAATGTGCTAATTATAGATATGATAACCATGTAACATGTACACGATTAAAATTCGGCTCTGTAACAGCTGAAATGCTAATGAGCCTTAAATAAATAAATGGGATAAAAAAAATTCACCCGAATAATGCAACTACAACATGATTGATTATAAAATCAATAATATCAGGAAAGAAACGTTGGAGCAGATAGCGATTACATACTACTACGATGGCTGAGATTAAAAATAAAATAAAAAATCGCGCAAGCATGAAAAAGAAATGTTCAGTGTCGCCTCGATAGAATTTCGGCATTAAAGGGAACAGCCAAATCGCAAACAGAGAATCAGTGAGCATTGAATGTTGGTTGTTTATTTTACTGCACTCGTACCGTTCTGAATCATATTTCGGACGCTTAAGGCATATGATGCAGAAAACAGATCTCAACTTTATGCACAGGTATTATTTGGTTGATATTTTTAATAAATTAGTTCAATATGCTTTTAAGCTTTCTACTTTGGTACCTATTTGATTGAAAACATAAAAAAATCATCGACTAAAATGCTTTTCAAATGAAGCGAATAAGAATCAAACTTCGGACACTAAATAAAATTTCGGACAAATTGAATTCAAATTTCGGACATTTTATTTTGTAATTATTTGGACGAAAATTACATTACACTTGATTATATTTTATAGTCAACTGCGAAACACTTACCAAGCAATCACAGTAAACTGTTAACGATGATGAATACTGATGATACACGGGAGAAATTCAAATATTTATGCACGGGTAAATTTTACGTGCTCACGCTAAGCAAACGTCAAACAAAAACGATAATGAGTAGTGTTGTTAGATTTTTGCCGATTATGTTAAAATTAAAATGTAGTTCTCGTATGAAATGATAGTGAAACCAAGGGATTACTCTAAAGAAGCAATTGTGATATTAATTTTATAATTATATCATCAGTGCATTAAGTATTTCAAGATATTAGAACAATTAGTCCAAAATATGATTCAGAACGGTACATTGTTTTGGAAATAAAGCCTATTTGAAAGTTCCTTGTCTAGTGAATGTGGGGTAATAAGTAGACATAGAAAAATAGAGGAGAGAGGGCACATTCGGACACTTTCTTTCCTTGATTTTAATATTAATAATATTTTGTAAACTTTGGAAAGAATCCTGAATTGGTCCTGGTTGTTATTTGGACATCAATGTATCATATGAGCATGTCAGAGGTGTGCGTTGTTGCGATTACGAATGGTTTATTCGAATTTTCGAAAATTGCCTTTTTCTCCGAATGTGCCACATATGTGGGGCAGTTTCGGACAGTCTTGGGGCACTTCCGGACAACCAAAAAAATTGAAAATTTTGTGTTTATCAACAATTACTCCCGTTTCCTCTTATTTCCAGTAATTTCTGCAAAATCACAGACTGAATGTCAGTTTGGAATTTTACCTAAAACAGGGCTTTAAGACTGTTTCACAAAACCACACTATCCAAATCACCACTGGTGATGTTATACTAATGCACGTGAATATTACTCAACATTATAAAATAAAATAGGATCTTATAAGTATACACGGAAGAGGACTATTTTCTGATAGTAAACCGAAGATCACAAACAATTTCTTTTTATTGTGAAACTTTTGATGCGTGCTTTTTTGCAAAGTATCTCTTATTTCTCTCTCTTGTATTGCTAGCAATATGCATCCAAGGTGTGTTATTTGGCATAGAAATCTTAGTACTTATAAAAATGATGCAAGTAATACTAGGTTGAGACAGTGAAGTTCCTCTAGCAACGCTAGTGCCATTTAAGAATAAGATGTTGTAGAAATATGGGTTTATAGCACATTTTATAAACCTTTAAGCTCAGCTCATGTAATGTATGAGGATGTCATAAAAAGAACTAAATCTTTATTTTGGGGAAACCATCTTTCGGGAAATTGGGCAATAATCGTAATAATAATCCACACAAATATGTGTACAATGATGTATCTGTTATGTATAGAAATTGAATTCAGGGACGCCTCTGCGCCTAGAATTATCCATATTTTATTGAAAAGCTGGATGCTCTTGGATTGGTGGCTGAACAATGACAAAAGAAATTTCTGGAGGCCCATTCGAATAGAACATTGGCGTTGGTTGGTTAGACGGACATTTTTTCGAACAATATTCCTACCGTAGTGTATACCAAACTATAGGTTAATCTGTACTTCAATGAAGTAGAAAATGAGAGATGTCCAAAGAATGATAATTGGACAAATACTTAAATGGGAACCAGAATTTGCACGGTCATAGTCTTTGAAATTGAAAGATCAACTGAAATCTGATCAGTAAAACGAGTCGCCATACTATTCTCGAGAATGCTCTTTTCATTTTCGTCGAAAAAGACGCCAACCCTACGATTTGCTCTAATTGAGCCCAATCGAAAAACATTTGGGTACTGTTCAGACCTTATTAGATTGACTAACAAAGTATCTAAAAGTTGATTCAACGTGTTCGGAGAAAAGTTCGCGATTTCATCAAAACAAATCGATACATTTTTACAAAAAAACCTTGATTTTGAGCCCACAACATTTGTGTCCCATCAATGCTATCTCGTTCTCATATCGTTTGATGGTTCGATGGTTTAACTTAAATTTTTAGTCGTTATTATTTATTCAAAGAAAAAGATATAATCAAATGAAAAAATTCTAGTACAGGTCGGACTCGATTATCCGGAATTTGAGACTCGATTACCCGGAGTATTTTATTTTTGTTTTTTTCTTATTTTTTGATCGGTAATTTTCAATGATCAATATGGGTATCAAATGAAAGGGCTTGACGAGTAGAACACAGTCATTTTTGAAAAATGCAAATCCAAAATGGTCGCCACCACAAAATGGCGCCTTTATTCTGTTCAAAGTCCCATCAATATAGGTAACAAATGAAAGCGCTCGACTGGTAGAACACAGTAGATCATGAAAAATTCAAATCCAAGATGGCCGCAGTTCCCAAATAAGCAATTATTTAGGCCATGTTCTCACTGCAGCCGGGTGTCAACGTGGCGTGAGTGAGGCGTGTTCACATCTCGCCACGATATTTTAATTCACTCACATTGCACCATGCCAGCGGCGTGTTTTATGAAAATTGTCAATGTGTGTTTTTGAATGAAAAAATGAAAATTGGTTTATTTTTAAATATTCCAACATCGTTGAACGCTAAAAACGGCTAAAAACTCGGAGGGTGAAAAACGTTAAAAAATAAAAAGAAAAACAAAAAAAAATTAAATTGTGTCACTACTACAAACAAACATGTAAGAGAGAAGCGGAGAAGTACAAATATCGTCGGCGTGAGGTGTTCTCGGTTGCCGCCATCCACACGCCAAAACCACGCTCACGACACGTCAGCCTGGTGTGAACACATCGGTAAGAACACACACGATTAATCGTAAACGTCACACGCCCCACCCAAACCACGCTGACGCCTCGCTGCAGTTAGAACAAGGCCTTATTCTCGCCCTGTTTGTATGTATGTTTGAGTGTTTGTAAGGTTGTCTCACATCAATTGAAATTTGACCTCGTTCCTGATCACTGATTGATCTGAAATTTGGAACATACCTTTAATTCTACTGTCATTATAAAACAGCGTATTCCATGATCTTGAAAAATTCAATTCGTACTATAGCTGGAAATAATGAGGCAAGTAGCCGTTTGTAGTTATCACATCCGTTCCTTCAATAATCTAGGGCAATGATGAGACTAAAATAAAATGGTGGGGTATATGATGAAACAACTGATAATGGAAATCCAATCCAACGTTCATTTCTTACCTAATTTTCTTCAGAATATTTTCATGATGTACTGTATTCTATTAGTCAAATCATTTCATTTGATACCGACATTGGGGGGATTGCAAAAAATACATAGTCTACCATTCAGTGGTGGCGACCTTTTTTGAATTCATGTTGTTTATCAGGTTTTGTATTCTCCAAGTCCAGCCATTCAGCCATTTTTTAGCGATGGCCAAATTGAATTTTTCACGACCATGGAATACGCAGTTTTATAATAACATTAGAGTTAAAGGTGTCTTTCAAATTTCAAATCAATCAGTCAACATGAACGGGATCAATTTTGTATTACCCTACAAACATTTAAACATACATACAAACAGGTCAAGCTGATTGAACCATTTAAAAAGTAATTAGTTATTTGGGTGCGGCCATCTTAGATTTGGATTTTTCATGATCTGCTATGTTCTACTAGTCGAGCACTTTCATTCGATACCCATATTGATGAGGTTTTGAAAAAAAATAATATATAGCGCCATTTTGTGGGGGCGGCCATTTAGCACTTTTCATAAACAACTGTGTTCTACTAGTCAATCCCTTTCATTTGATATAGATATAGATATTGATGTGATTCTGAGAAAATATGTAATCCGTCATTTTGTAGCGGAGATGGCGGATGTTCAAGATAATGGAATACGCAGTTTTATAATGACACCAGAGATGAGAATGTGTTCCAAATTTGAGATCAATCGGTCAACAGGAAGGAGGTTAAATCTCTATTAATGTGGCACAGCGCTACAGACATAGTTACAAAGTCACAAACAGACAAACGGTTCAAGCTGGATAAAACCGTTTAAAAATAAGTGCGAATCATAATTACATAACGTTTACCGAGAGAAAATTGTTTTTTTTAATGATTCGTTTATCCGGAGGATTTAATTGTCCGGAGTGAAAAAAATCAATACTCCGGATAATCGAGTCCTATGTATATATATATATATATATATATATATATATATATATATATATATATATATATATATATATATATATATATATATATATATATATATATATATATATATATATATATATATATATATATATATATATATATATATATATATATATATATATATATATATATATATATATATATATATATGTATATATATATATATATATATATATATATATATATATATATATATATATATATATATATATATATTAGGCTGTCAAAAAAGTCCTGCGGTATTTTTTTTGAATTTTCATTTGTTCATAAAATTAGTTACAATCATCTGTTTTAAGTCAAATATGCGCCGTTTTGTTCGATGACTTGTTCCCAACGAGATGCCAACTTCATAATACCCCTGTTATAGAAGCTCGCTTCCTTATTGACAAAAAAACTCGGATAGCCAATTTTCACAGGCCTCTTTTGTGGCTAACTTCTGACTACCTAGCTCGTTCGCCATGGACAAAAACAGGTGGTAGTCACTTGGTGCAAGGTCCGGACTATACGGCGGATGCAAAAGAACCTCCCATCCGAGCTCCCGGAGCTTCTGGCGCGTCACCAAAGAAGTGTGTGGCCTGGCGTTTTCCTGATGGAAGACAATGCGGCCTCTGTTTATCAAAGATGGCCTCTTCTTCATGAGTGCTACCTTCAAGCGGTCCAGTTGTTGGCAGTACAGGTCCGAATTGTGCGTTTGGCCATAGGGAAGCAGCTCATAATAGATTATTCCTTGAAAATCCAACCAAACACACAGCAGAACCTTCCTGGCCGTTAATGAGGGCTTGGCCACCGTCTGAGCCGCTTCAGCGGGCTTCGATCACGACCGTTTGCGCTTCACGTTGTCGTAAGTAACCCACTTTTCATCGCCAGTCACCATCCGCTTCAGAAACGGGTCGATTTTGTTGCGATTCAGCAGCGATTCACATGCGTCGATACGGTCAAAGATGTTTTTTTGCGTCAACGTGTGTGGCACCCATACATCGAGCTTCTATGTGAATCCAAGCTTCTTCAAATGGTTAATAACGGTTTGATGACCTATCCCCAGCTCTTGGCCGATGCTACGGCTGCTACTATGCCGGTCTTTCTCGGCTAATTCAGCGATTTTATTATTTATATATTATTATTTTTTTTATCATATGGTGATTTGACATGTTCAAGAAACGCCAATTCAAGATATCGTAAGCTGTGCCAACAATTTATGGTCGACATATACGCGAAGGTAGAGATTGAACGACTGCAATTCTTACTACACAATCAACATAAGCGGTGCGAGGAATAATACATTCACTTGCGAGACACTATCATGAGCAACGCCGACACAGCTTTAGTTATAGCCAGGCCAAAGAGCAATACATTGTCATGACATTGCGCGTGTGTTCAAACACAAAATGAAGTTCGATCGTATTCGTCCCCATATATTGTTGGTTGTATTCTGTTGAATACAACTTATTTTGACCATTGTTTCGACAAGGCGAACGAATTTAAGAGTGTAAAAGTCGATTTCGATCGAATTGTAAAATCCGATCACTCATATGCATATATGAATATTGAGTTCTACAAATCGGTGAAGAGTAATAAAAACATACATGAATAAAGGAAGCAATATGGCTGGGTTTGAAACTTAGATTAGCGATGTGAATACTGCTCGATTGAATGACAACGATAAAATAACGCGATTCCAAACAGGCCGATTAATTTGAACGTTTTCCAATTTATGAACGAGATCAAGCTGTTATAAACTAAGTCATGTTGAAAATCCCATGCATGTATTTTCTAACAAGGAGACAGCAATAAATATTGATTTTTCATATTTCATTTTTTCTACTTTACGACAAACTTATATTACCTTTTTCAGTTGACGTTTAACTTTTAAGAGATCAAACATGTCAGTTACGTTAATGAAATACACCAAGAAACATCATATAACTTTTCGTTTAAATCATTTAATTCGTTTTTTTATCGGTCATATTCGATTTATTTTAAAGATCGTTAAAATATTCAAACACACTTACAATACATTAGTGTGTTTTATTCAACACCCAAAATATTCACTAGAACTAATTTATTTGGCAGAACAACGTTTGCCTGGTCAGCTAGTATATATATTTTATTTCGTCAGCTTCATTCAGTTTTAACAAGTTCGTCGCCCAACGCGACGTTTCTGAGTTTCTTGCGGGGCCCAACTTGCGGAAAAAATTATTAAATGAAGATAATACTTAGTTTGTTTTACAATTTTTACATGATATAGCGATATTTTCTTCAATTTGAAGACCACAAAAACACATCCCAATATCTTATAATATGTGTTTTGAAAAAAACTGCAATACAAACCATCCGTACTAAAAATAATAAAAAGTATAGTTTAAACATTATATTAATTATGATTTTCTATATATCCTATAGTTATATTTAGGTGCCCATTCCATCAAATTCCTTTTAAAAATCATATTTGAATGAGGAAAGTGTCACCCATACCTGGGTGACGAGGCGACGAGCGTATTAATAGTCATTCAATTCAGCCTCCACAAAACAAAATTTTGAATTTCGGTTTGGGGGGCCGTATGCGTGATATAAGAGGGTTAACATTTTCGACAGTATAAATATAGAATTGGACTTTGTGTCAAAACAAATTCGAACTCATTTGGGCAAAAGTAAAAGCTTGGTATATCAATCTCAGACTCTGTAACCAGTCCCCAGAGTTCGATCATAAAATCCCTACGATAATTGTCCAACGAATCTCTCATCCCACACGGATCCATGGCAAATAGCACCGTGATGACTACCGGACCAGATATTTACAACCCCAGTAGATGACACAAATGGACGGTAAATTGAATTAAACCTAGAACATTAATAAACATTGCCATTACGCAGTGAGCAATGATAGCTCGCATTCGGACCACCCTTTCGTTTCCAATGCGACAGCGCTTCCAACGAATATGGAAGAGGGGAATTTCGAGTCACCGAAAGTTGTAACGGTAATCCACTTAATTAGCGAGGATTTGATTCGTTCTCCCTACCTAAAAATCCAACCTAGCCCATCAACAATTGAATATCACGGTACCAAAAATTACACAGACGACATAAGAATAATTTTTGAAAGATTGTGAGATATGCACATGATACGGTAGCATCATTCTAGGTAATCATGCAACCTATGCCAATATTATCTTGATTGTGATTAATTTGCAACTTGTGTTCATATCTTTTAGTCTATATATAAACATAACAAACCGCTCTGGCAGAACCGATTCCACCTGAAGCGCTTTCTGTTCGCTTCACCACTTGACAACACACGAAAGAGTATACGAGCTGAAATATGCAATCTGCATAAATTGATCATCATTCAATGCATCGACTGTCAATGCAGCCTGCTGATTGAATCCTTTGTTATAGCACTCTATGTGGTGGGTTGGGGTGACCGACGCAACGGTGCGTCTATAAATTTAGGAGTAACGAATGCAGGAAAATAATCGAATTACGACATAAATTACAATCATTTTCACAGCCGACAAAGCCGGAATGAAAGATTGTCTAATTGAATTATACCGGAGCTTCATAGTTTAATTGTAAATTTAAGGGATGCTCAATGAAAATGAAATTCAAACATCTTCATTTGTTCAGTGTTTCGTGAAAGTTCTCCAACTTATTATCACTAGCATGAGCTAAATTTTCTCGTTATCCTCTTTGCAAGTTGTTTTCGGAACGATGCTGTCTTCATCAGAAAAACTGACGATAAGTTTTCTGCGAGTTTGTTATCCCCTCGATGTGGGAGATTGACTAGAAATGATATTTGGGAGTTTCATTCACTTGCTGTTGATGATGAGGAGAATTTCAACAGGGAGTGAGGGCGTTTGTCAAACAATATTAAAATGTAAATTTTTGAAAGCCTCTCTCACTCACCATCCGGCGTCAGCTAGTCTGAATTCATTATCCTGAAGCAGACAGAGGTTATTCGACAGACATCAAAGCACAAAGCAATATAATCTTCCGAAGTATGTGTAATGCTTCACAACTCCAACATTTAACAACATTTCACAACAATTGATTTCGTGTCTTTTGCGTACACATACGGGACATGTTCCTTGTATATTGCTCCCAACAATAATCTCTAACTCAGGCTGTTGTGGATCAGACTCATTTGGAACGATGGTTGGGGTAACTCCATTAATTTGCCGTTAGCTAAAATATCACCCATTTAAATTCCAACTCGACCGACTGTCAATTAAATCCTTATTTATTCAAGTGTCGATGCGTCCACAGGACACATCCATGCCGGATCCCTCGGTAGTTGATTTTTTGCCTGAAACATACCCAGATTCCTGCTCGCTCCACATGAACAACTCCAGACGATACAGCCTCAGGCGAAAAATATGTGGCATTCTACACTGGTGGATATGCCTTGAGCTCCCCTCGTACTCTCGCAAAAATTCTTCCACCCGTACCTACTGTTGCCATCGTAGAAGCAAAAACATGGGATTATTCAACATATTTACCAGTGCACGACTGCCTTCCATCACCCCCTACAGGGAATGCCCTCCGTTTAGCCCGAGAATCTGCCCCCTTTTAAAATGTCCAAAACTCAATTACGATGCGTTGCCGTTGCCTGAGAGTACAGATTAGGTGGGAGGGTGTTTTTTTGCAAAATGCCGGGAGGGCTCGTATTATGGTCTGATGCTGAAGGACAAAACTGGGATTGACGCTGACAGTTCTGTACGTGTGAGTTGGCTTCGGGAGTGGTGCAGATTGAGAAAGCAAATTCTGATATTATATTGGTTTTACGAACCCTATACAAGGGTAAATCGGATGCTGCATTACAGAGGTTGTTCTCGGAATCGTCTCTTCTCTTCTCCACTCGCTATGGATAAAGGGCACTGAAGAGCTTCAAGTGTTTATTCAGCCCTTGATGTTCTTGCAACAAATTGGTAGTTATCTAATGGTGAGTTGAAATGCTTCAGAATGGGGGGTGTTGGAAAATTGGATATTTATTGGATCTGAGAATTGGCGTTTTATACTACCGTCGATATCATTACGTTCGTCGGGGGTCAAAGTTTGAGAGAAGCAAGCTTATGTCAAGAAAAAAAATGCATTGGAAGCACAAGTTAAAGCAGCACAAATAATGAATCTACATGTGAACATTAATCCTGAGAAAATTAAACATAAGCAGTGTGAGTTTTGAAATAACACTTTCAGATACAACGAGACGAACTAGTCGATATTTTGATTTACATGAAGGTTGTAGGAAATTTCCGGATGTAGTCCACGATCTTCTCGTAGACCGACTCGTAGATGATTTTGGTAAATTTTCATATTCTGTGGTGGGAAGAATTCTAGAATAATTCAATTGAGAGTGAAATCGATTAATGGTAAAGGATGGCAATTCATCACACAAAATTCTAGTTTTTGGCGACTTCGGCAATGTATGGATAGAATAACTTTTGCTACGTTTTATAAATCTGCTCACGATTGCCCTGAAATGGCATACACCACCATTTATATGTGCAATGGGTGACACGTTTTCAATAGAAATTCACTGCAAGCGATGAAGATCAACTTAACGTTCGTGATAATCACTTGAAATTATTGACAGTAATGAAAGTGCCTGAATGCAGGCTTTTTGAAATTCGTTCATGCTGTTTTCGATCAATATACCAGACAAAGTTCACGCGTCTCTACTCTTGTGTTATACTCATTATGACAGATATGGTGTTGAGTTTCAACAGAAGAGAATTCATCCGATAGTGAGAAAAATCTAAATCCTCATTCGTGAATAAATTTTGATAATTTATGACACTGGTCGTAACACTCCTCGATACAGAGGGCTTCCTCTCCTTGTATCAAGCTGTGTATGTATGTGTGTGAAATCAGCATTAGGCATGAATGATATCCGCTCGTTGAGTTATGCTAGCTCACTCGCATCTGTGTTTTCATTCTATTCTATTTTTGGTTTCCACCTCTAGCCCTTGTGGAAAGAAACTCTATTCTAAAGTGACCAGATGGTCAGAGGTCTAACGCGGGACACAAAACACAAAAATTTATGTATATACGTTATGTGAACATAAACCATAGTTTAGCGAGTCTAAACTGATCAGTATTATTTTTTTCTGAGTATCGGCACTCAGTTGTGATATTTCGGTGGTTTAGATTTTGTTTACGCCCGAAAATCACTCGCTCAATCAGAGCATTTACGCCTGGCAAGCACGATTCAAATTCTACAATTTTCTTCGAAAATTTCAATTCATTCTTCATCGGTTTGAGTGTTAACGTATGAAATCAAAAAAATGGACTAATTTCGAATGGCGATGAAAGATAATTTATAGGAACAAATTTTCTTTAAATCTTACGTTTATTAAGTCTACAACAAAAATGATTCAAGGCTGTTGATTCGCAGCAGTAGCACTGTCAAGCAACTTGATGATTTTTCCATACTGCAAGCTCCACCCCACAGCGAAGGAGTTGGATATTCTGAGGTACTTTGTGTCCGCCAGATAAAGGCAATCTGGTATTTACAATATCATTTCTTCGCCGCTCCTTAAGCCGGGAGATCGAAGCAACCGGTCAAACGGTGGAGAAGAATCTGGCCATTTTGGACATTTTTATACGGAAGCGTCAGACGAGTCCGGCCGTATCTGAGCAGCAGGCAATCACCCAGAAGGAGTAGCTTGAGGTGCTGGTGAAAAACTTTTTTCCGACGAAAAACTGCTTTTCGTACTCATAATGAAAGACGAGACGTACTTGATGCTAGAATTCAACGAATGGCAGAGGACCGGGTACTTTACGTTCCCTAGGTAAGCGATGACGTCGAATATATCATTCACATCAAGTTCTCGAAGAAGGTTAATCTCTGACAGACGTGAAGGGAATGTCCAAGCCGCTCTTCTTCCGAGTCATATGGTGAACGGGGAAATATATAGTACGAAGTGCTTGACGGAGTTGGGAAGGTGATGTGGTCTTTATGCCGAACCTGGGATCAGTTCATTATGCCAAAGATCACTGGAGGATGGGTCGGCTAGAGATAAACATTGTCGCGAAGACCATCAACCTTCCCAACATTCCCCAGCTGCGCCCGATAGAAAACTTTTGGGCGATTGGCCAAAATAGAGAAACAGATGACCACCAAAGCCACGAAAAGGAAAAATAACACGCCGATATACATCTTTTCATCGGTCATGGTTCAGGTTCCGGCCAACTTCCGTAAGACCGTCCAGCGCTTCATTTACGATACTTCATCAAACAACTCTGCCTCTCCCTGTCGAGTATACACTGGTTCTTCCGGCTTATTTAAAACGTTAAGCCCTGACCGAGGTAGAGGACCAAAGATGAACTTTTCGTCTGACTCACGTTGTTTCATCCATTTAAGAAAATCAACATGATCAAATTGTGATATTGAAATATATTGATATCGCGGGACATTTTCGTTTCTTTTGCCAAATGCGGGACGTTTCGCGGGACGGAATCTTACGCGGGACATTTTGTTGAGATGCGGGACTGTCCCGCGTAACGCGGGATGTCTGGTCAGTTTACTCTATTCCATACTCTTCCTTCACCCGTCAAGAAAACAATCCTCTCCCGCTCGATGCTCTGCGGCAACCATGTTGCTTCGATGACCACCAAACGAGAAGTGGTGTGGCTTCAAATCGCGGATGGCTTATTTAAACCAAATATGTTTTTTTTTATCCCATTTATTTATTTAAGGCTCATTAGCATTTTAGCTGTAACAGAGCCGAATTTCAATCGTGTACATGTCACATGGTTATCATATCTATAATTAGCACATTACACAGTTGCCTTTCGCCAGTATTCCTTCTATTCCATTACATATGGTACATTCACACAGTAGCCATTTAGGCGTAAGGGTATTCTTTCTGTTCTTCCATTATCCAGTTGGACCACCGGACAGCGGAGACAGTTGTTTGATCATTGTTGAGTTATTTATAGAACAGTAGCCCGATGTGTCTGGCAGAGCAGAGCAGTTGTATGGATGAATCGATCTTATTTCGACCGTGGATCGATCTCCATCGCTGATGATTGTTGCGTGGACGTAGCTATTCTGTAACAACACAAAGATGGTCAATGAGGGCCCTGAGTTTTGAACTCACGATCGATAAACCAAATATGTTAAAAACGGGCAGAAACGAATGTATCGGTTGCTCGTTATTGACAGCTCTGTTCGGGAATACACACAAATCGGCAGAACAAATGTATGGGAAAATGAGAATGCTTCCAGTTTTCATTAATTTAAACTGTTTAGGCATTAGTGGATTGTACTGTATAGTATATCAAACAAATCTTAGAGAATTTCCGATTCCATTGGTGTGCAAATTATCAGAGTTTGTTCGCTGTGAAAATCTGCCATACAAATTAAACACAAATTTCTGCATTACTCGAGAATTAATCCAGCAAATGAAACCGAATTAGGCATATGGAGGCATATGCAAATGAAACCGAATTAGACATATGGAGGCATATGCAAATGAAACCGAATTTGGCATGTGAAGGTTTTAGGGTGCAGTAAATGATTCTAAGGTGGTTAGGTTCAACCCCCCCTGCCCTCTCTAATCCTTGATATCCAACAAAAGCTTAAATATTTCTAGCAGTGCAGCCTTTCCCTGTTGATGGTAACCATCAAACGACAAACAATTTTGGTTACCTCAAATTCATGGTACAAAGTGTAATTTCACAAGCAATATTTGCATTTCAGTACTATTTGAAGTTGGTTCAAATTCAAACGTATTTTTAAAACGACTGGAATGTAATTTTCAGACCAATCAAATTTGGTTCGCTTGTCATATTTCCCGCGGTTTTTTGGTTACGAGCAATGGAGAACGCAAAGTGATACGCACACGACAGGTGACAAATTGCAGACAGTGCACGTTTATCTTTTTTTTTAATTTTGTCCAATTTTTCTCGAATGCCAATAAACCGTCTGCTTCCACCCAAACCAGGGAAACCCGCATGTGCACTGAAATAGCCATCCGAAATCCGTTTTTAATATAATAAAAAGCCAATCACAGCAATATCAATTATATTTTGGGTTGATACGTTCGTTGAAAAGCAATTCCCATGATAGTTTATTGCATTACTACGGCCTTTTTGCCATTCGTATCTCCAATGGCAAAAAGGGCAAATAGGGACAGTGGACATTTGAACGGGCGAACGCAAACGACAACACTGACCATGTGGTTCGATTTGAAGAGAGATAGAATCCATTCGTTGATTGGTTTTATTTGCTTAAGCTGAGTGAATATATTGAATGTAGGCCCGAAGAAGAAGTTGAGCTGCTTGTTCTACCTATATGATTAGGTCCAATCGTGAGTGTACCTGTTTGGATTGTCAGCGTAATTAATTACGTGTATACATTATGTGGTTCGTTATAATTAGGTGTACGGCCCTAATGATTGTTGAATGAATGTTGTTGAGTGATTACAGCTTTCGCTTCGATCGTGCGCTTACCATAATGAGATGTCTCTTCGTGAAATGCTACGAAGACGACTCTAGTATTGAGTATATATTATTTACTCGATTTTTGTGAGCCTTTTCAGTTTTGAAAAATATTGAATTTTCAGGACTTTATTATTTCGTGTTATCAACAAACAGTTTTACAGATTTGCATGTGTTGCAGCTTTGAGCCTTCCAAACAAACAAACAAAAATTTTGAGGGGCCAATTACTCACGGTCTAAGCGCGAGCAAAATTGTTGATTTTCGATTCCATAAACATATGTTCGATTGCCTATATTCTATCCGAGTCCGCTGTTTTCCAATTTTAGGCAGTGTAGCAAATTTAATTAGTGGAACTCGACTTCCAATACATCTCTACATGATGCATCAATCGTATTCATCAGTCGTCGCGAAGCGAAATAGGCAATGGTCGAGCTTTGATTGATGGTCTAATGCAACAGGAAGTCTGTGAAGAAGCTGATATTTGGTTTAACAGTGCATGACGTTCATTGCAATGACGGGGGTTTTCAAAAACAAAATATAAGGTTTTTCCGATGTCCGCATGACGGCTGTTGGAACAAGAAATTGAAATGAAATCATCAATTTAGCGTTTGTACAGCCGGAACAACCATCTGGATTTGAATCCACATCCAGATGGTTGTTCCGGCTGTACAAACGCTAAATTGGTGTCGATATGCCACACATCGTCTGCATACGGTTGAATACACTAGGGTTGAAGTCGGTGATAAATGTTTGAAAAAACATCTGATAGGCATTTTTGGAAATTTGATCATGAATACGAAACCTAGAGCCTTGTTATCCAATTTAATGAGATAACAATACTTCAATTACCGGACTACGCACCTATGGTGGCTTTCATCCGTAGTCGGTCACAACATCACTGAGGTTACGTGTAGCGTTTCGTTCATCAAAGTTAGATGCCATTGTATCCCAACGGACGGATATGGTGTGAAATTCCTCCAATGGCGTCGCGTCGGAAATTGTTCTCTAGTTTCTCACTAGAGCCGTAGCACAGAGGATACGGTGTCGGTACAACATGAAGTACAATCGCAACGCAGACAGCGATTGACGTGACACTTTCATTAAAACTTTTCATTTTCCAAGCGCATGATGTCGAATATTTCGCCCAACGCCCAATGATGGGTTGGGACCTCTGAAGAGTATTCGATGATTGAATTTTGGATGCTTTTAAAGTGCTCAAATACGTGTTGTTCAATATGAGTGCTTGTTTGATTTTGACGAAACGTTGCATAGGGATGTCAACATTTTCACATAGAATCCAAAAATAACCAACAATAGTTATTTTCGCTGCGTTAATGCCTGATAAATTGCACAACACGAAACACCCTACCGTATCCACTATCACTATGTGTCGTTCTGTTCAGAGGTGTGAAAAATCGCAGCTGAGTGAGCGGTGCAGGGCAATCGTAGCACCTACACAATTTCTGCGGTATCAAACCCGCCCATCGAAATTCCTGACTTCGTCGCAGAACCTAGGTGATTGTGATATCGATGTCGCTGGATAGCTGGCCCATGCTTCTCATTCCAATCAATTTGAAGACGAATTGACAACAATAACACATGACAGAGCCATATTAAATGGGTTTCGCAAAAAACTGCAGTACAAACCATCCGTACCATAAATTAAGAAAAAGTATAGTATAAATATTATAATAATATGGTTATGATTTTATTATTTTTCTACATATCCTATAGTAACATATATATGCCTATTCTGTCAAATTACTTTCAAAACCTTATTCAATTCGAACGAGGAAAGTGTCACACATATCAACACATAACGGGGCGACGAACGTGTTAATGCATTTTCGTAGTTCCCGTGGCTGAATTGTGCCGGAAGCTTCGATCTGGCCTGGAAAAATTTCGTTAAGCAAATTTGCACTAAAACACGCGTAACTTTTAACCAGCCACTCAGGACACATTCAAAGCGGTTAGGCACACACAAATCTACAAAGTACTAATAATAATGAAAAAAAAATATTATTATAAAAAAAGTATCGTAAACCGGGGGCAAATTGATCACGATTTTCAATAAAATGTGAATATTTTCGAATTGTTTTGTTTAATTTGTACCCAATTATTTTTAAAACCAGTACTGGTGCCAAGGTCACAAAACTTTATGAAATGTTTTGTTTAAACATTCCCTTAAACGTTAGTTTGGAAAATTTTTAGCAGAAAATTCCAAAACAAATTGAAATTGATCAATCATTTTTTTTCCATTATTTTCAAGTGTAATATGCATAAAAATGTAGAGGAATATACTGGTTTCTTTACCTACGGTAATATAAATGATAATTCTAGGGTTTGAGGATACCAATTTGATTTGATCCGCATAAAGATTTAGTCGTGTCTTTCACATATCTCAATCTAAAGTATGAACAGCAGGTCATCCGGAGACCACCCGGGTTATTCTAATGTGGTCAGAAATCATTGTGATGGTCACCAATGAGCAAATATTGACAAACAATAAAAGTCGATATGTCATGATGGAGCTTCTTTTTTCCAAAATATATTAATATATATTTTTTATCAAGGCTCATATCGCGTTAGCCTGACAATTTTTCTTGATG
This sequence comes from Toxorhynchites rutilus septentrionalis, assembly GCF_029784135.1. Taxonomy (NCBI): domain Eukaryota; kingdom Metazoa; phylum Arthropoda; class Insecta; order Diptera; family Culicidae; genus Toxorhynchites; species Toxorhynchites rutilus. The sequence goes on from NC_073745.1 coordinate 243,112,531, forward strand.
ATGGGACTTCATTCTAGCCATAAAGTGGTCACTTCCCTCGAGAACCTGATCCGGAATATATCCGAATTGGGTCAATGGGGTCATATAGGCTCGAATTTATCACAAATAAGATAGTTTTGAAAAATCATGAATTTTGTTACTTCAAATAGCGGGTTTTGTGTTTTTGGGTTCTAGAATCTATGTCCCCTGAATTTGTTCCCGCCATATCCTCGGACCCAGTGGAATGATTCCGATAAAACTTTGAGGTATTCTCAATTGAAACAAAATGAGGTTCCAAATAAAACTTGTCGTGTTCAATTTGAATCAGCCGTTTCTGAGAAAACTGAGCAGCAACATTGGCTGTCGAGTCAAGGAAAAAAAAGGTGGTTTCATGGTGTTTTTTCCAAAATTTATTTTTTTTGCTTGTTTTTATAGCAATAGTAACTATCCGATCACTATTTAAACTCATAAAGAATCAGTTGATTATCAACTTATATAATTAGCGTCTATTAATATATTTTTGATGTATAGGAGATATGTTTCTTTACATGCATAAAAATGGAAACGGAAATGCTGTTCAGAAAAATATAAATTTTTAAGCAAATCATAAGCTATTAGATGAAAACCGCTGACGAAAAGAACCTACAAATGATTATTGAACGTGTCGTAAAGAAAAATATAGATGAAATTTTGATGGAACACATTTTTAACTTGGTGTGTGTAGATGTAGTGGGCAAAAAGTCGGGAAACAATAGAAAATCGTTTCCTTTCTGTTTTTTCAAAGTTTTTGTAGACTAACACAATTTTTTGCTCATTAAGTCAATAGCACATACAACTTATCTTATCAACCAGCTTTCATTAGAATCCCAGAATATTCCTGAAAGAGCTTTCAAAACACTTTTGAATGAAAAATTGCAAAACGAAAGGCACTTTTGAAAATTACAATAAATTTTAAAAAGAAACAATAAAGGGCCTGTCCGGGTAAGGAAGTAAAAAGTGCCCCCAAACCAAATCACCAGCTGTATGGCAAATATTGTATAGGATATTAAATAAGAAGTTTTGGCGGTTTTTTGAACCCCTATTGTGGTCTATGGTAAAAAACGTATTTTTTCGTTTATTTCACGCCATCCTCAAAAGCTTCGAGATAAAAATTTGAAAAAAAACTTAATGTGCATCTTGCTACGGTGTATCACGAAAAATTATCCAAAAAAAATTATCAAAAATTTAAGTACTAAAAAAAATATTGAAATTTTGAAATTTTTTTTTTTAAATTTAGAGATTCAGTACTACGCTAATTCATATTTAAATGTGTTTCTACGGCTTTTTAAACATGTGTGATTTTTTTCAGATTTTTTGAGCGGTTGCGTGTTGCGCGGTACAAAACACTTTTTTTTTCTATATTTCCCAAGGGTCTGGCTGGGTAAGCGAGTAAAAAGTCCCCCAAACCAAATCACCAGCTGTATGAAAAATACTGTACACGGTACTAAATAAAACATTTTGGCAGTAGTACCATATATTTTAGTCCTTATATGGTACACCATAGGATCTATGGTGGAAAATGCACCTTTTTATCTTTTTTCACGCCGTTCTCAATAGCTTTGAGACAAAAATAAGAAAAAATACTGAAAGTACATCTTACTAAGGTGTTTCTTAAATATCTACAAACTTTTTTTCATCAAAAAATATAATAATAAAAAAAATTTAAATACAAGGTACAAAAAAATTATTTTCTGGCATATATAAATTTGGAAAAAAATATAACTTTGAGACCCACTTCTGCTCAAATTTTTATTTAAATTCGTTCGTATGTGTCTTTTTTTCTACATGTGGCGTAATGTTTCCAGAATTTCTAAGAGCATTGCGAGACACAAAAAAAATTTCTTCATCGTCTGCATTATCATTTTTATTTTCTTGAAATCGATTATTTTATTGTATTGGTGGTTTTCAATTGTAAGATTAAAATTTTAAAAAATATAATAATTTGGATTTTTTTAAATGTTCTTCTTATTAACCCGAATGATCTTCCCACAAGGACTTTATTTTTTCTCACCGAGCTCACAGATTTGGTAAACCATCTAAATCCAATGTAAAGACAATCTCATATATTTTAAGATACGAGAAAAAAATCTTTATACAGTGCAATGCTCTAAATATATCAACAAAATTTAGACACATGAAAAATTTTTTTAATAAATATTAGAGCAGTACTGGGTCTCTAAATTTAAAATAAATTAAAAATGCCCAAAGGTCAAACAAACATTTTTTTTTCGCGCAATCCTTTTAAAAATTCAAGAAAAAATACGCTACATGTGGAAAAACAACACATACGAACGCATTTAAATAAAAATTAGAGTAAAATTGGGTCTCAAACAGGGTTGCCAACTTTTTTTTCAAAAATCAGGGAGATGGAAATTAAAATCAGGAACAATCAGGATAGCTCATATTGGGTTAGCCGGAATGTTTGTGTCAATTTTTCAAAGAACAAAAGCACAATTTTTATAGGCAGACATACATTTATTCAATTGTATATGCATAGGTTTGCTCTACAATCTCTCGTCATCTGTCATACAGTTTAAAAATTCTTTCCTACCAGATAATGTTTGCCTTTTCGTCGAAAACTGTCCAAGGTATTATTTTATACTGTCCATAGAATCGAACTTCTTGCCCTTAAAATAATTCTGCAGAAACCTGAACCTGTGATAATTTGAGGATGTAATAACCTGTTAGTTTAGCTGGTGAGATAGGAACTCCCAGCCAGATTCCAAAATATTTTATTGTGTAATTTATAGTGATATGAAGTTTTGCTTTGGCCTGATGGGAAGATTGGATTTTCAGGTGGAATAAATGCACTACGTGTTTTAAACATTCAAAAAACACCGAGTAATTAGTTTCTTTCAAAATATAAAAAATTGAAACTGTATTCGAGCGTCTCAATCTGATAGAGAATCTTTCTTTCACGTCAACTTCAAAATTTTATAAATGTCGACACTGTACTTTCAAAAACGTGAATCGCCTCGGAATAAATAATTAACGAAAGAAAGACCAATCATTATATTCTATTCTGAGCGTTTTTATGTAGGCTATTCCGATAGTTCTCATTTCCAACCAGGGAAACTTTGAAAGGAATCCCGGTGTATTCATTACGGATAGCTTTATTGTGATAAAGTAAAAGCCTCAAAAATCAGGATAAATCAGGATCATTTCAGAAAAATCAGGCAAAATTGAATGGTTGTCAGGATATCAGGATACGAGCCAAAAAGTCTGGGAAATCCTGAAAAATCAGGAAGGTAGCCATCTCTGGTCTCAAAGTATTTTTTTTTTCTCGAAATTTCGAAATGCCAGAAAATATATATTTTTTTCGTACCGCGAAAAACACTCTAAAAATTCTGAAAAAAATTACATATACCTAAAATAAACGTAGGAAGCTTTTGAGGATGTTGTGAAATAAACGAAAAAGTACGTTTTTCACTATAGATCGTATGTTAAACCACTTAGGGGTTCAAAAAAACCGCAATTTTTTTTTATTTAACCCTTTCCCGTACAACATCGAGTCTCACTCGTGGTGAACTTGCATAACATAGTTAGCAATTCGACTAGAGAATAATCACATATCGTAAAACATCTGAGAACAAATTTTTTTATATTTGCTTATTTTATAACTGTCAGTTCCAGTGATTCACGTCTTTCTAACGAAACGCTCAACGTCGGCCCTTAGGGACTGACATGGTGCTTAACGTGTTAATGACGCTGTAAACATACCAAATGACAGATCGCACTCAAAATTAACATTATGATCAATGACAGTAGCAGGGCCCAAAATTTTCGAAGACGAAACATGAAAATCAACTCTCCTCTCAGTCGCTTCGCTTTGCGTAGGACTACTTCGACATTTGCCGTCAACATGGCTTGGATTGACTAGAAATGAATTGACGATCGTTGAGAGCGAGGGTAACTGATGAACTATTCTAGCAAATGATTATTCTAATTGACGTGACGAATGAATACAAATCTGCCTCTTCATTCAAACTGACTTCAATCTACCACTACTACTCCACCCTAACATGAATCTCGTTGTCCGCATACACAATCTTACATCATTTGTGGGCGGCTCCATTGTTTACCCACTGTGAACTTAAACAACGACACATGCATACATGATACATGAGAGAGAGACACAACGTAAATATAATACCAGGTATTCTACATCGCCTGTGTGATACACACACTCTCCAATACAAAGAAGATAACTATAAAAACACTGTACAACTTTCATGTTGTAATTATTTTTTTTTTCTTTGCCTCCAGCAGCATGAGAAAAGTGGGGAGTAATATACCTGGTATTCTATTTACGTTGAGAGAAACGAGTTCAGTCTGGAAGGAGTCACTTCAGTTTGCTGCGGAATCCACGTCGACGTCGAAGTATGAAATGAGCTCGAAGCGTTGTAGAAAGAGATAGCAACTAAACGCCCGAATGACTGTTGAATCATGTTGACAGAGAAAATGCTGGAAGAAGCAAAAACTCATTTCCAATTGAGTGCGTTCAATGCGAAGATTTAAAATGGCAAATTATAGGTATATATTTGATAGAATGTGTAGTCCATGAGCTTTTATTATTTTTCTCTCAGCGTGTAACACTTTTTATATACAGTAATTACACCTTCCAAAAAGGTAACATCATCAGGTTACTTGATTCGCGAAAACTATTCATGACAGCTTATGTGCGGTTTATTTTGACGTTCACATTTTTCAACTTCTCAAGTTCTCCCTCCCAAGTTGTAGCTTTTAATTCGTAATAAATGCACAAATGTTAAAGTTTTTCATAACGATCTTCCAGAATGGTTGTCTCGATATTTTGAATGGAGACGCATGGGATGGGATGAATTTGACCATTTAAATAATTTGGTATATTTGAAAACATAAAAATTAGGCTATCACAAACAAAAATATTCAATATTGTTGATCAATAATATTGAAATTCTAAGAGCCGCTTAACAGATTCCTACGTCCACTATGCGGTCGTGTCTCGGACACAACCCTACTGTGGCTTTTTTTCAGAGCTTTGATTTGAATTTTTTAGAAATAGTTGTTTGGAAAATAAGTAATTTCAATTTAAAAAATATTGTTTCCACTTATTTTAAGTCGCCATGTCGTATACTCGGCTTTCGGATATTATAGAGTAAACGATGTTACTCTGTTCAAGAACCAACGTCGACTGTACTATCGCTTACCAACTATCTTACGAGCTAGCCTTATGCTATTACATAATTTCCTACCCGTGATATTTATTGTTTCATGTTTTTGTTGAATGTTTAATGTTTTCCTTGCATTCTGTTTACGCCAAGCGGGGTGTTTATGTTTATTGTTGTTAGTTTCTTGAAGGTCGCATAATGGAAATGATAGTTCGGGGATCATCAGCGGAATTTCCATGAAGGTTATTATTACAACACAGGCGAAAGCGTTTTGCTTTACCTGTGTTATGATGAAAGTTGCATATGAACAAAGCGGAAAGTGTCAGATACGGAAATTATTTGAGATGTGAGTAAGAATGCGGAATCGGGTTGCGATGTTTTGACGTAGGACTACGTCTTTCATTTCTGTACTGGAGTGTGAGTTCAAAGTTTCGGAAAGGAAAGCGTTACGCCGGAGAACGAAATTTTGAGCGTTAATAGCTCCTAAACAACTGAACGAAATGGTATGATAAACACTTCATCCGAAAGATAAAATGTCTACGCGTGATATGCTTGTTATTTTTTTTTTATACAAAAACTTGTTTCAATAACCCTAAAATTGCTTTCAAAACAGGCTATTGAAATCACACCAATCGGTTTATAAGCGAGCGCCGCTCGGAAATCCACTCAGTTATGATTGCGAAACGATTGAGGTACGATTGCTAGAATGGATGGATGTTTCCCTAACACAGACTTCAAAACCATGGAGCCTATGGAAATCGTCATAGCAAATTAGATGCAAGCAGCGGGAACGTTTGTACTCGTTTGCGTTTTTGCAAATTGGAATGTTCCCCAAACACATATTTCAAAAAACATGGAGCCTGGGGAAATTGGCATTGCAAAATAGATGCAAACTACGGGTAGCTTTGTACTCGCATGCGTTTTAGAAAACCGGAATGTGTTTTCCCAATACAGGTTCCGGAACCAAGATGTTGGGAAAATCGGCGTTGCAGATACATTCAAGTCGGCAATACCTTTATACCCCCATCCATTTTTACACTCCGGAATTCGTTTTACTAACACGGTCTACAAAAGAGGGTACAAATGCAATGCTTTGGCTCGATTATTCAAGGCTGCATTGGAAGATATCTCATCATGTCGCCATCCCTCTGAACTTCTACGCATACCGTTTGATGCTTAGGCAAAATGTTGATAACTATTTGCTGCGATAACCACCTTCATGCATGAATTGACTTCAATTGGGATTTGTTTGCAATTGAATTCGTAAGCAGTTTCATTCATTCACTAGTTTAGTCAATAATTTATTCAATGCACACAAAAGATAGCTCTGCGCAGCGGCGATATCGTACCCAATGAGGAACATCCAAGGTGGGATTATTGCTAATTGAAGAAATACAATTGATTACTAAGCCATCGGCAGTCCTTCGTCAACCTTGCGGTTATACCATTATTTCTAATTTATTCATAACAACAAATGGAAGACAAAAAAAATCACTTATTGTATGTTTTGATACATTGACCGTTTTATGAATGCAGTCATCATGCAGTTTTCGTGTTTGTTTATCAACATTTTAGAACCGTGTTTACGAAGACAAATATGATTCGCCTAGAAGCAGATGTCTCAGAAGATGAAATGTGTCAAAACATTGACTGAAGGCAGTATTTTGCAGAAGTGGAATGGGTTGATTCTATGGATTCAGTTAAATTCGTCTCCAGAATACTGAAACCAATTGGCTTACCACTAACTGATGGAAATCAATCGGGTTTCAAAGACAAAATGTGGATCTATCAATCTTAGTTGAATCTTAGTTGGTATAACGAATAACAGAAGACAATGGAACATAATCATTTCTGCCACGAATTGTAGAAAGCAATCAATTGACATAAATCACACCAATAAGTCGTGTGAAAACGGCTCGTTTCTAAGCTCAACATTTATTTGGCTGGTTGCCAATCTTTTGTACAGTAATAACGGAAACCTATTCGAAACGGATTTTCGTAATGCCCTCATTGAATATACTTTGTCCCGAAACTCGCATTAGCTCACACAGCGAAAGCTCGTTTGTCCCACCGAACAGTAACAATCAATTGAGCGGAAACTATGGTAATAGCATTCGGCCGAAAAATAGCCCGCCTGGTAATGTACATACAGACTTTCCCGTGGGGCCGCTAGACGCATTATCTTTGCACATTATTGGGAGCCAATAATGCTCCCACCCGGGTGTGTACTTCCGGCGGATTGATCCGCATCCTGCAGCCTACAATCTCGAATGGGGGGGTTTAATGGGAATTTTTAGTCCATTCTGGCGAACCCTCGTCAAAAGTTAAATTACCCAGATCAACATGGGTTAAATTAAATATCTCACTTTTTTCCTTCTCTCCCTGATTATGGATCCGATACGTTGTCGAAAGCTTGGATATGGAAGAAATTACTCCGTGGCTATATGACTTGAAGCCCCCCCAATAAAATGTTTGATGTAGATCAGCGTGAATCGAGCCAATTTTGGTTCAATATTATCATTTCTATTCATACACCGCCTAAAAATCAGCATTGCAAATGCTCAATCATAAAATTTAACGTATTTGCCTGATAACTAAAGATAAGGAAATTGCCCAAATTTCATCACCGCCGCCACTTCTGTCACATCCGTTCCGATTCTATCCCCTGCATCGTTCCCTGTATTTCAGCGCAAACCATTACTTCATCTCACCTTATCCAGAATATAGAATTCAGAAAACCATTCCAGAGGCTGGAAGCCGGGAGGGGTTGTTGCGTCTGCTTCAGTTGGCACTCTGATAAAAAGTAAATTTTCAATTTATAATTTGTCGTTAGGCATGCTTCCATGAAAATAATTACCCTTATAAAGGGCGTGAAAATTGAACTCAACTTTCACCGGTTTTTGTTAGCGTTGCCATGGGAGGGGGGCCAGCTCCAGATGAAAGGAAAAGCGTTGAAGCGAATGTTGAAGAGATGTTTCTCGATGCATAAATTTTCCACCCTACCGTTTGGTGCGTTTCGCTACGTTCCCTTACCCGCGAGGAAAGTACAACTTTTTGCGACTAAAAGGTAAAAAAAATAAATGAAGGTGTTCGTGATTATTGCAAATTACAGAAACCTTTTGGATGTTTAAATCGGGAAACCGTAACAATTTGTTTTCAATTTAATAATCATGATTCACAAGCCTACAATATTCGATCAATTATTCCATTGGGAGCAAGGTACTAAACAAGCATTAGCTCAACGCGCGTAAAGCCCAACGTGTAACATTTACAGGAGATGGCTTTTCCTTATATTCTGACAAATTTCTATCAAGGAACTGGGAAAGAGCTTATTTTCAATCAACCAATTTGTATATTTGTGTTCATATGACTATGATAGGCTCGCATTCAGTGAACGAGTATTCATTCTATATTATGAATCTAAAAAAAAATTCTTCTCTTCTCTCCTGAGACAATCCACCAATCAACACGAGTTTTCGTAGAATTTTTTAATCTAATTTTCTTTATTTAGCTAGAACTTGCCAACTTGCTCGGCATTTGTTACGATTCCATTTAACGGTATCAGTTTTTTAAAAACGATAACGACTAATTTTTGGAAGGGGCAAAATTGGTGTCATTTCAGAAAACGCATTTTAACGCAAAAACGGGTAATTTGATCGAAATGGTGTCTTAGGGTGGGTTCAGACTAGTGATATAATCATGTGAAGAAATATGATGAGATTTATAGAAATCGCATCAACTGTTTACACTAGCGTGAACTTCTATAATGAATATATTCATATTCTCGGTGAATTTATTCACCTGAAGTAGAACTGCATCCAACTTTAGTGATTTCTCACCAGTGAGAAATTCACAAGCGTTTGCAAATGCTGAATTTATTCAAGTTATATATACCTCGAATAAGTGTATCATATTTATTCTCACCTGTTTACACCTATATTCACGTGAATAAATCCATCTATAGTTATAGATCTCCCTAATGTAAACCCGCCATTAGACAAAGTTATAGATTATGAACTTGCGGTTCTGGAAAAAGTACACACTGAAAACAAACTTTTTTTTACCGAAAAAAAAATGAAATAAATTTTAAGAATGGAAAATTGGAAATGGAATTTATTTTTTTTTTTATTCTAAATTTTGACAATAAAACTCACTCCAATATATGGTTTTCCATTTGAAAATGAAAAATGTATGTTTTATGGTATTTAACAATTTGCACGTTGTTTTACAAAAAATTCTAACTTAAAAACTGTAAAAAAAAAAAATATTCCATACAATTTCCAACAAGTCACACAAACATCGGAATATGGGCACTTCTACAGGGAAAAAGTTTAACAACTTTTTCATGTTTTTTTTGACAAAATTACACCTAAACCGAATGTTGTTTCAAGTCTAGATAGCAATACAGGGCGGACTCGATTATATACAGTTTCTCTTTTATTTTCACTGTATATAATCGAGTCTTGTCTATTATCGAGTCAAAAAAAATGTGTTTCATTGGTTTTTTTTTGCTCTTTTACATTCATTAAACGAAAAACACGTTTCATAAATGTAAAAGAGGAATTTTATTTTTGATTCATTCTCCTTAAAGTCAGAAAACACCTTTCTCACATGAGAAAAATAAATTTATCCATATTCTCTCAGAAGGTGATAGACAATCATATTTGATGAAAAAAATCCTTCTGGGCATATTTTCGATTTTCAATAATGACATAGTTATAGAACTTTTTTTTTGTTTCGGACTCTGTTGCCTCAAACTGGCTCTACATGAAAAAAGTACGCTACGGAAGACGAATCTGATGCTTTCATTTTCATTTGATGAGAAAATTTAGTACAGGATATAAAAGTGAAAAACTTAAAAGTTGATAATTTTTAATGTGTTATTATTAATTTTATTTTAAAAATGTATATTAAACTAGAATGTTTTTATCAATTGAATTGGAGCTCTCTAACCGCTCTTCAATTTGCTCTTTGACACCCTTTCTTTATCTTTCTTAATTTGGCTGCAATATCAATATAAACAGTTTTGGGTGAAAATACCAGCAAAATCTTCAAAAATCGCGATTTTGACCCCACTGTACATATAATAGACACTTAAATTCCATCTTAACGTTGAAAGGTTACATTTCTTCTTGAAATAAGTCATATTTGAAATATAAAAAAAAAAAATTTTCAAACTTTATATAATCGAATCCAAAATTGTAGATAATCCCGAGCCCGACCTGTATATTATATTCGACAAAGTTTTAGATCTTATTAAAATATGAACTTTTGACGACTTTCAACTTTCTTTTTTTTTAGTTTCTCTCTTTTATAGTTTCTGGAATATAAGGCATTTTTAAATGGAGACTCCTCAAAAAATAATGTTTCACCCGTGACATTCTTGTGCGTAAATTCTCGCGTTTGACATATTCTTGACATGTTTCGAAATAGAAAAAAAGTTTTCAGAATATGTCAATCGCGATAATCTGCAAACTAAAATTTTACGATCTAAACATTCATAGCAATTTTAATTATGTTAAAGACCTACAGAATGTTGGTTAAACAATGTAGTAATTGTTTAACCAACATTCTGTAGGTCTTATTGTTAAGGAATGTATCAAAATTTTGAGTTTTTTTTCTTTTATTTCGAAAAATCTTAACTAAAACATTTCACCTTAAAATTCTTAAAATCATAATATTCTAAAAATTGAAATACATTTTTCTCTAAAATATTTTTTTTTAATCTGAAAAAATATGCATAAATTACCCATACAATTACCAACAAGTCATACATGCATCGGAAGAAGGGTATTTCACAGGGAAAGAATTTTCCTTACAACGCAACATTTTAAAGTGTAACTTATTGCGATTGACATATCCTGCAAACTTTTATCTATTTAAAAACAGGTCAAGAACATGCCAAATGCTTGAATTTACACACAAAAATTTCACGAGTGAAACATTACTTTTCCGGAAGTCTTCATACAAAAATGCCATATATTCCAGTAACTATAGAATGATGACGTCTTCTACAAAAATTGATATTCTAATATGATCTTGAACTTTTTTGAATACATAATATTTATCTTGAACTTAAACAAAATTAGGATTAGTTGTTATTTTTTCAAAGAAAACAGGAACATTTTTTTGTTTTTCCCTGTAAAAGTGCCCATCTTCCTATGTATGTATGAGTGACTTGTTGTAAATTTTAAGAATTATGCATATAGTATGTTTAGATAATTTTAAAAAATACGTTTTTGAAAAAAAAAATTATTTCAGTTTCAAATATTTTTTTAAGAGTAGTTTAAAAATAATTGGTTTTTTAAGAAAATTTAAACGATTTTCTACATTTTATTCTTTGACGAGAATTTCGTAAGTATTATATTTTTTGAGTTAGTTTTTTGAAAAAAAAAGCTATAAAAAGTCATTTATCAATTTTCCCATGATCAACTGAAAAATCAGTTGTTTCAGACATTGTGTCAAAAGTTAGGATTTAAAAAAATTGTTTTTTGAGATATTCCATTTTCAAACTTAATTTTCAATTTTTTCGGTCGAAAAAAAACATTTTTAATGTGTGCTTTTTCCAAAACCGCTAATTTATAAGCTCTAACTTAACCTAAGTCATCATTTCGATCAAATAATCATTTTTGGTGTTATAGCTCATTTTCTGAAAAGATACCATTTTTGCATAAGAAGGATTTCATGCAAGATCGTCTTAGGAGTTGGGACCTCCATCCCAGATAGCAGTTAAATTTTGGGGGTGTAAAGAAATTGTTTATTCCAGCAACTTTCCATACTTGAAATCTTCGAAAATGATTTAGATTACTTTTTGAAAAGGGCCAACATTTTTTTTTCTTATTCTTCACAAAAATTTATAACTCAAAAACTATAATTCCTTAAATATTCTGATCAGAGGATGAAATGTAGGAAATTGTTTATATTTTCATAAAAAAAATACAACAAACAATTTTTGTTGTAAAAATACTTTAAAAATTGAAATTCATTTTTCTGAAAAAGGATTTTTTTAAATATCTAAAATTAAATATATGAATAGCCCTTATCAAAGGATGGGCACTTTTACGGGAAAATAGTTTTACTAACACAACTTCGCGTTTTCTTTGAAAAAAATACTTACACCTAATTTTGTTTAAACTCAAGGTAGTAATATAGTGTATTGGACAAAGTTTTAAATCTCATTAAAATTTTAAATAAGAACATCGTTATAAATGTTACTAGTTAAACATTAATAGTGATTTTTACCAAATGAAACATCAAAAAACTATTGTTGGAAAAACTCTTTCCCTGTAAAAGTGATCATCTCCCGATGTATTGGTGACTTGTTGGAAATTGTAAGGGGTATTCATATCAATTTTTTCAGAATTAGAAAAAAAAACATATTTTTGAGAAAAATGAATTTTAATTTGAAAAAAAAATTCCTTATAATTATTTTTTTTAATTTAATTGATATTTTTAAATGAAAATTTAAAGTTTTCATTAAAAGTATCAAACATATTTTTTTTAAATTTAATTGAAATTTTTTTTTCGAAAATTCAAATTAATTTTTCTCAAAAATATGTTTTTTTTAAATTCTGAAAAAAATAGATATGAATACTCCTGACGATTCCTAACAAGTCTCCTCCCATACATCGAAAAATGGGCACTGTTACAGGGGAAGATTTTTTTTCCAACAACAACTTTTTCATGTTTTATTTGGAAAAAATACTATTAACTCGTTACATTTTTATGTATAAACTATCGCGATTTACATGATCGGCAAACTTTTTTTATTTAGTAACATGTCAAGAACATGTCAAACGCGAGAATCTATACATGATAAATGATACAAGTAAACCATTTTTTTGGAGTCTCCATACAAAAATGGCATGTATTCCAGAAACTATGAAAGATAGAAAGTTGAAGTCCTCGACAAAAGTTAATATTTCAGTAAAAATCTAAAACTTTGTACAGTACACTATATCGCTATCTTGACTTAAAACAAAACTAGAATTAGTAGTACTTTTTTCAATGAAAACATCAAAAAATTGTTGTTAGAAAAACTTTTTCCCTGTGGAAGTGCCCATCTTTCTATGTATAGGCGACTTATTGGTAATTGTAAGGGCTCTTCACATATTCTTTTTTTAAATTAAAAAATAACATTTCTGAGAAAATGATTCTATTTTTAAAAAACTTTTTTTCAGTGTAATTTTTCTTTAATTTTTTGATTATGAAAATTTGAAAACAAATTTCCTACATTTCATCTTTTGACCAGAATTTCGAAGGATTTTTTTTTTATTAATTCGTTTATTTTTACAGGCTCAGTTACTTAAGTTTAAAGGAGCCGAATTCTTAAATATAATTTTAAAACTATATATATAAACAATTTTCTTACATCTATGGTTAGTAAGGTGGAAAACCGATTACTCGCGGTGTACTCGAGTTTAGGAGGGTGACATATTTTTAGGAGAAGGATGGGATATAAGGAAATTGTAACAATGTTGATGAACACTCATTTCTTAAATCTATTCGTATATCTCTAGTGTATTTACATTTCAACTTATTCCACTATTTATAGCAAGGGGACGAATTACCCGCAAAGGAAGGAAAGGAAGGTATAAGGATGTAGGCACAATCACACAAGAAAGATCTATAACTTTAAGGAAAACATATATATGGGAGATGTAATCAAGGTCTAACCGAGCCAACAAATCTCTCACCGGCACATTGGGCTGTCTTCCTCGGGCCCGAAGGGAGTTTTCTAAATTCGATCTGGCAACAAGATACAACTCGCACGACCAAACAACGTGTTCGATGTCGTGGTAACCTTGGCCACAAGCACAGATATTGCCATCGGCAATATCTGTGAAAAAGAAGCGCGTCTAACGAATAGTGATTCGACATGAGTCGGGAGAAGGTGCGAATAAAGTCCCGACTCAAGTCTAGACTTTTGAACCACGGTTTGAGGCTAACCTTAGGGATAATCGAGTGAAACCACCGGCCCAATTAATCTTCATTCCACTTGCGTTGCCAGTTAGCGATGGTATTTTTGCGGACTAAAGAATAAAATTCATTGAAGGCGATTTGACGCTGATAAATATCGCCTTCAATTGCACCTACCTTTGCTAATGAGTCAGCCCTCTCATTACCCGGAATTTCGAAGGATTGATAGTTTTTGATTATATTTTTTTTGAAAAAAATTAAAGAAAAAAAATCAATTTTTGAAATTATTTCATTCAGTGTAATTTTTTTTTCGTTTTTTTTAAATTTAAAAACAAATTTCCTACATTTCATCCTTCGACCAGAATTTTGAAGGAATTATAGTTTTTGGGTAATGATTTTTTGAAAGAAAAAAAATTCAATTTTTTCCCTTTCCAAAAAGTAATCTAATTCTTTTACGAAGATTTCAAGTATGCAAAATTGCTTAAATGACTAATGTCTTTACACCCACAACCTGAGATGCCAACCTTCCTGATTTCTCAGGATTTCCCAGACTTTTTGTCACGTTCCCTGATATTCTAACAAACATTTAATGTTTCCTGATTGTACTGAAATTATACTGCTTTATCCTGATTTTTGCAGATTTTGTACTTACTACTTTTAGGAATAAACATTATTCGTCATGAAAATACTGCCACTGTTTTTGAAAATAAGAACTGTCATAATAACCAACATAAAAATGCTCTCCGATCCGCATTTGTATAATGCTTACTCCTTGATTCGTTTATTATATATGAATTTCGGAGCGATTCGCTTTATCGGAAGTACATTGTCTACATATATTAAAGTATGATGTAAACGTGAAAGAGAGATATATTATATGTTATATATATATATAACTTATAAGATTAAAAAAACATATGAGAATATGTAATATGTATTCCATCAGAGCTTTGCCAAAGCACATATATATTCGACACCACAACACATTATTTTGGAGTCTGTCTCGGAGGTCTCACCAGTTTAACTAACCGGATATTGCACCTTCACATTATCACAGGTTCAGGGCCCTATAAAATTCCTAAAAAACCTTGGACCCTATGGGCATCATAAAAAATGTCTAAAACATTTAAAGTTCAGAACATTTAAAAATGAATAAATGTATGTTTGCCTATTCGAATGATGCTTTTAATTATCCCAAAAATCAGCAAAAACTTTCCGGACAACCCAATTTGAACTAGCCTGATTTCTCCTGCTTTTTTATTTTCATTATTCCTGATTTTTAAAAATTATAGTTGGCAACCCTGCCCACAACGTTCCACTGCAATCTGGAATGTTGCTGCCAATGGCCAGTCGAGTTGGCATAAAATTCGGCATATGTTCCTTTAAAAAATTAGTCAAGATCGTATTTGAAAAAAAAAACTAATACCGTAAAATGGTATCATACCTAGTGTCGAACAAGTTGGCAAAATTTCAGCTAAATCAAAAATATGGAATTGAAATTGCTTCGAACTAATTGGTATTGCTTTTTATAATTAGGAAAAAATAATAAACGCCAGCAGAAAAATTGTTTCGTACAGTTCTACGAAGTTTGGAAGAAAATTTAAAAATGAAAATATATTTGTCCTAGAAGTCATCTCAGAGCAAATTAGGTTGTGCTTATATTTTTACTCGTCTTGTATTTTTACCTGATCATGCTTCGAAATGCTTCACAGGGAGCTGCTCGAACAAACTCGAGGGAAAAACTCATTTACAAATCGATTATCCCCCCCGTCTCTCAAGGCTTATTAAATTCTGTTATTTTCTGCTTTTATGTCGCCAAAAAGGGCCACTACCTGTCACATAATGAGATTTTCATGCGAAAATTTTCCACCGCGCGTAATGCGAATTCGCAGTAATTGCTTTTTGATTGAGCTTGGGCTTGAATTTAAATGGAATGTTTGGTGCAAAAAATCTTGTTCGATTCGGAGAGGAACGGTGTAAACAGCTTAAATATACAAAACGCTTAAGATATAATCGATGTAATCTGTCCAATCAAGGGATAAAAAAATATTAATAACGAAAGGTATTATTATTTTCATGTTTTCATGGATATCAATTCCATGGTTTAGAAAAAATAAACGGTATACTAAGGGAATGTTTAGTGCTCTGTTTTTCTAAATCATAATTCAGACCACCGAATCAAAATGCATGAGCCCTAAACCAGCAATCCGTTTTTGTACTATTGTACATCATAACCGTCAACCGAGATCAAAATTGTGCACAAAGAACAAGCGGAGAACAAAATAATTGCTTTTTGATTGTGTCAAAAATCCACAGTCAGAAGTTGATGATGATATCTCGGAAGTTATTAAAGCTTGTACATATTAAATCTGCCCATAATCCTCCGAGGGAGGTGTGGATTACTAGAAGTGAGCGGAGCGGTGCGGAAAATAAATTATCACTCCCGCATTAGATTGAAAGCGAAGCTTAGTATAATCCACACAGGATCACGTTCGCAAATTCATTGAGCACAGCTGGTCCAAAATTTGCCCCGTCACGTGCTAATGCATTTCCGGTTTCATCGCCGTCATCTCCGAAGCACGATGGGAGCCTCGCAGACGATGATGGGGTGAAAAAAAGAACACAATGCATTGCAGGGCGCCAATGTGAACGTGAATGAATTGAGGATGGTTTTTATGTTGCATCATGAAATGCCCCAGTGTACCGAATGTTGTGTTAAGTAACTCAGGGCATGGACACTGCAGATGTTTGAAACATTAATAGAAAAAAAACCAACTTCGCCAAAGCTCAAAAAATATCTAAAGCAAACCAAAAATATTAAAAAAAAAACTTGAGCCACACCACTGTTGTGAAGGAACTAAGTGTTGAGCATGGAACCACCTCTAACGATGGCTTCATGAGCAGTTTCCTTCGAAGCGTCTTACGATAATGGCTTAATCAAGAGTACGGAAAGGAAAACACAAGTTGATATGGAATGGCTTTTAACATGAAATAGTAGACATGTTTATGCAAATGGTAATTAAGTGGTACACGTGCAAAATGGGTTTAATGGCATATTGACGGCTATCGCGACGAAGGACGAATTGGCATTGGTGGTAAGTAAGTAATTACCTTGTTGAGCACGAATTGACTTTCATTTAGGGTGTTTTGGTGTTTAGCAACTGTTTCTGATTTATGGTTCCATTAAATTTCATTCAAACCCAAATAAATAGAACTGTTGCTTCTAATACAATTTCTAAGAATGCTTTAAGGAACCGATTTTAATCCCATATTATCAATTATATATTATAATCATTGCCTTCGTTAGGGACATCGATAATGTAATATTCTTCCATCAATCATAAAAGCATAAATTCAATAGTATATAATGTACATCAAGCACTATTAGCATGACTGTGCTAATGTAGTGGTAATAATGTAATTGTTCCACAAAATTCTGGAATGAATTAAAAATTGAATAAACACATTAAGTTATCCGAGTATTTTCACCTTCGCTTATCCGGATTCATATTGAAACGCTTCGTTATTTGTGAATTCGATAAAAAAACTTTTCTACAAATCTTATTCTAATGTTATTCCAGTAAAATTCAAATTATTCATGAAGACGTGTTTGCCTTGCGTGTACGATGAGGAATATAGCAGCTGTTGAGAAAAAAATTTAAAATGGTCGAAACGTCCTCAAACACCACTGCTCTCACGAGTTCGTAATTTTCACAACACCATAAAGCACATATATGGAGTTCCGAAAGTCCGAAGGAGGTACATGAGATGCCAATATACTCCAAATGAGT
This sequence comes from Toxorhynchites rutilus septentrionalis, assembly GCF_029784135.1. NCBI lineage: Eukaryota > Metazoa > Arthropoda > Insecta > Diptera > Culicidae > Toxorhynchites > Toxorhynchites rutilus. The sequence goes on from NC_073745.1 coordinate 243,130,409, forward strand.
CTCTGTTTGTTGGATATTGTATTTTTTTGATTGATGCTGTTGCGGTGAATCGAACGCGATTCCGAGACCTGATAAGATTCCTGGTCACACAATTTCATGCTTCTGAGGCCTCAATTATCCACCTACATCATGCATCACTCCATGAGATTTTTTTTCTACGCCAACCATCTTCAAATAATGTTAACTCTGAAGACGAACGATGGACAAAAAAGTGAGTTAACAACAACATCCAAGCCAGGATAACCCAGCAACATAAACAACGAGCCACTTAACATCATCACTCCATTTCTTAATATAAACAGAAAACCGCTTAGCTAGCCGATGGATAAATAATGCCAAGAATCAATTAGTGAAATGATAAACAATCTCACGGTCATCGCGAAAGAATAAACAATCTCACGATCAGGATTAGACGCGAATATCGCGTATGAAATAATAAACAATCTCACGGTCATCGCGAAAGAATAAACAATCCCACGATCAGGATTAGACACGAATATCGCGTCTTACTAAAATCTGTTATAAATATCAGGGCAAATGAATTGTAAGTTCAGTATTAGTATTAAGATAGAAGTGAATAAACGCACAGTGGTGCAGTGAAAAGAAAGAAATTGTTTTTTTTAGTTAGTTTTAGAGTATAAGATTTAACTGGCGCCCGAATAGGGACCTGTGTGTTGCAAGTAGTTAATGAAGTGCAAGTGCCTAGGAGACAAACTTAGTAATCCGAAACGAAAGAGTTAATTGGATACCAAGTGACCAACATCGCACCAGGAAACCGTGATCCGATAGAAGATATCACATTCCTGACTCCACTACCGAAACTTATCTGGATCGCAGGGAACTACAGCCGTACGTACCAGCGCCATTAGTAACCAGGACAGTTAATCACTCGGCCTAGGTGAAAAGGATCACGCGGACGTGCTGAGAAGAAAAGAAAGACAACACCTCAGGTTCCAACCCAACGAGTCTCTACTGCACCCGGCAGTGTTGGGAAAAAGGTGATAATAGGACATCGGTAACAAACCACTGAACACGCGCACCGGAGCTTTCCAAGAACGGCACCGTAAGAGGATTGACGTCTGGAAGTACGTTGTCCCGCAGTCTTGTGGTGTTCCCACAGGATGTTCAGGCTAGTAACGTAAGTAACCATTTTCTATCAATCATACAAGTGAATCAAATAAAAGAAATATATCAAGTGAAATACAAAAGTGAATTATAAAACATAAAACAAAAGAGCAATTTATGAAGTAAAGATATAACATATAAGAAAAACAAAAGCAAAGTGAAACAACGATTCTAGATTAAGTTTTATCCAAACGAAAAAAATTGACGAATTAACGAACTTATTGCAACAATTCCATTTCAACATGGAACAACAACAGTATCAAGATATTTTGAATAGACTCGCTGCACTGGAAACTACCAGAGCCGAGCCAAGTGACATTGATACTTCAGATCCACCATTATATCTGACATCATCAGATGGTACACCTGTGGACCCAGAGAAAATTGAAAAGATCCCTGATCTCGTGAAAGATCTCCCTATTTTTACTGGAGATCCGAATGAGGTTTGTGTTTGGTTAAGTGATGCAGGAGGTTTAGTACAGTTATACCAACCTTCAGCAACAAGTAGCATAGACACCAGAAATAAATTTCACGTAGTATGTAAAGCAATTCGTAGGAAAATCCGAGGTGAAGCAAATGATGCACTAGTAGCATCAAATGTGAACACCAATTGGAATCTCATCAAACGTACTCTCTTGACATACTATGGAGAAAAAAGAGATATTACAACATTGGATCATCAGTTGATGAATTGCCAACAAAATCGTAGATCATTAGAAGACTATTACGATGAAGTAAATCGTATCCTTTCTTTGATTGCTAATCAGGTAAAGACAGATGTAAGATTCCAACATCCCGAAGCATGCAGAGCAATGATCGACATGTACAATGAAAAAGCAATCGATGCGTTCGTAAGAGGACTAGATGGAGAGATTGGAAAATTCCTTAAAAATTACAGACCGGACTCCCTCGCAAGTGCATACTCCTATTGCATTTCTTTTCAAAATGTTGTGTTTAGAAAGAGTCTCGCTAGACCAAAGCCCCCAGAAATACCTCAAGGCCCACGAAACTCAATACCATTAATTCCTCAAAGAAATAACATACCTAATCTACCCCCGAGAATTCCTCCTAGAAATATTATGCAGAACGGAAAGATAAATCTAAATAGATACCATCCTTATATTCCAATCAATAATCCACAACCCTTCATAAGACAACCATTTGTCAATAAACCACAGAACGCTCAATCGTTCTTCCGCCCAAAACCACCACAGTTCAATAAAAATCCATTTCAAAAACCTGAACCAATGGAAGTTGATCCTTCCATTAGAACAAAAATGATTAATTACAGTAATAGACCCCAACAATCTCATCAAAATCATCCCTCAAAAAGACCTCGATTATTCAACACCGAAACAAATGAAAAGCAACCACCAGACCAAGAATGTGGATTCGAAGAAAGATATGGATACACACCTTCAGACGACGAAGAATATTACCCTGAAGAATCTTCTACATTTGAAAGGTACATGAGAAATATTGAAGCTCAAGAACCAGATGATCTCGAAGAAATTTCTGAAACCGCAGAGTTAAATTTTTTAGAATAAACTCCGCGTTACCATATTTTCTTCACTATGGTAACACAGAAACTCCCTTGAAAATTTTGATCGATACTGGATCAAACAAAAATTACATTCATCCCAAATACGCTCAAATTTCACATACCACTAAAACTCCATTTTTTATATCATCCGTCGGAGGTGACATCAAAATCAATAAATTTTCGAAAGCAAAATTTTTTAAACCATATTCAGACCTTATGGTAAAATTTTATCATTTGGAAAAATTAAAAACATTCGATGCAATAATAGGGCATGACACACTGAAAGAACTTAAAGCTATAATAGATACATCAAATGAAAAATTAATCATTACAGATAATCACGTAATTCCACTTCTCCAACACCAGCTACAAGAGGTTAATAAAATACATATTCGAGATGAACACCTAACAGAACCTCAAAGGGAAACACTTAACAAATTTATAAATAACTTTCAAGATCTATTTCAGCCACCAGATGACAAGTTACCATTCACCACAAAGGTAAGCGCAGATATACGAACCACAGACGAAAACCCTGTGTATAGTAAAACCTATCCATACCCACAAGCTCTAAAATCAGAAGTCAATAGACAAATAGAAAAACTTTTAAATGACGGTATTATTAGACCATCTCGATCTCCATATAATTCTCCAGTTTGGATCGTTCCGAAAAAGCTAGACGCATCTAACGAAAAAAAAGTATCGCATGGTCATAGATTATCGAAAAATAAATTCAAAAACCATTAGCGATAAATACCCTATTCCAGATACTTCAGTAGTTTTAGCCAATTTAGGCAACAATAAATTTTTCACAACTCTTGACTTAGCTTCTGGATTCCACCAGATACCAATGGCACAAAAGGATATAGAAAAAACAGCATTTTCGGTAAATAATGGAAAATATGAATTTTTACGATTACCATTTGGATTGAAAAATGCCCCTTCAATTTTTCAAAGAGTTATGGACGATGTTCTGCGAGAACATATTGGAAAAATTTGCCACGTTTACATCGATGATATCATTATTTTCGGAAAAACCTTCGAAGAACACTTGAAAAATTTAGAAACCATCTTTAAAACATTACGAAGTGCGAACTTTAAAATCCAACCAGATAAATCAGAATTTTTTAAAACAGAAGTCGAATTTCTAGGTTTTATAATTTCAGAAAACGGATTGAAACCAAACATGAAAAAAGTAGAATGTATTCAAAAATACCCAGAGCCAAAAAATCTCAAAGATTTAAGAGCCTTTCTAGGACTTTCCGGATACTACCGACGTTTTGTAAAGGATTACGCTAACATTGCGAAACCCTTGACAAAACTTTTAAGAGGGGAAGATGGCCATCGCCAGATTCCTAAAAACCAATCAAAAAATTTTCCCATCAAATTCGACATCGATGCAAAACAATCCTTTGAAACATTAAAAGAAATATTATCTTCAAACGACGTACTAGCATATCCAGATTTCAAAGAAACTTTCATTCTGACTACTGATGCTTCAGATACAGCATTAGGAGCTGTACTATCACAAAAATTTCACGATGGAGAACGACCAATAACTTTCATTTCAAGAACACTCTCTAGAGCAGAGGAAAATTATGCTACAAATGAGAAGGAAATGCTCGCAGTAGTATGGGCTTTACGCACTCTTCGAAACTTCATTTACGGAGCTAAACTAAAAATATACACCGATCACCTTCCCTTAACATTCACATTATCCCCTAAAAACAACAATGCTAAACTAAAACGATGGAAATCCTTTTTGGAAGAACATGATTACGAAATGTTTTATAAACCAGGAAAATCCAACGTTGTAGCTGATGCATTATCCCGTATACAAATCAACTCTTTAACTCCTACACAGCATTCAGCAGAAGATGATGACAACTCCTTCATACCCTCAACTGAAGCCCCGATAAATGTCTTCCGCAATCAATTAATTTTTACAATTGGACGAAACTCTAGCTTTGAACAAAATAGGCCATATGAAAGTTACCACAGATATATCTTTACAGAACCAAACTTTACAACTAACTTCTTAAAACAGAAAATGAAAGAATACTTAGTACCAGGAATTATTAACGGAATTATGGCAGACGAAAATACTATGGGACAAATACAAGATATATACAAAGAAAATTATAATCCCAAAATGGTCAAAGCTCGATTTTCTCAAATAAGAGTAGAAGACATACAAGAGGTAGAACAACAATTCGAAGAAATCAAAAATATCCACAATTTCGCTCACCGTAACGCTAAAGAAAATTCAATACAACTATTAAAAAAATATTACTTTCCCGGAATAAATAAAATGATCCGATCATATGTTAATACTTGTGAAATTTGCAAAACCGAAAAATATGATCGTAAACCTCAAGAATACATACCTATAAAAACACCTATGCCACAATACCCAGGAGATATTATTCATATTGATATATTTGTCTACAATGCAAATTTCCTATTCCTTTCATCCCTGGATAAATTTTCAAAATTTCTTAAAATCAGACCAATAAAATCCAAATCAATAGTGGACATTAGAGATCCATTAATGCAACTTCTTTATGATTGGGACGTGCCAGCACAAATAGTAATAGATAATGAAAGTGCATTCGTTTCAAACATAATAGAGCAGCAAATCAGAAATCTAGGAATCCAAATTTTTAAAACACCAGTGCATAGATCAGAAACTAATGGACAGGTAGAAATATGTCATTCAACTATCAGAGAAATAGCAAGATGTATTAAGGCACTTAACCCAGGTATAACTGTAAACAATCTAATTCAAGAAGCTGCACATAGATATAATAATACAGTACATTCATTCACTAAGCAAACACCTAAAACAGTTTATATAGGAGACAACCCAAACAATTTAAGTTTTTCAGAATTTGCCCAAAGAAAAGAACAAATCAATAAAAAAAATATTACAATTGTTTAAAGACAAAGAAAACAAGATCGTACCCAAAAATTATAAAACATACATACCAGATAGCTATGCATACGAAAAAACTTTTACCAATAATAAAAGAAAAAGCAGATACAATATTGTAAACATTAAAGAAAACCACGATACCTATGTAATTGATTCCAATAACAGAAAGATACACAAAACAAATCTTAGAAAAGACAAAAGCAATTGAAAAATGTACAAATCTCTTCCTTTTTCAGATTCGCCTTCTGCGTATCAATAGTACATTCAAGCATTCATATACACGACCTCACGAATAATCCGTTAGCTATTATACCGTTAGGGAAAGCCAAGGTCAAGACAGGGTACGTAAGAATTGTACATCCGATAGATTTAATTCAGATAGGCAACACAATAGCAAATGTTAATGAAGAAATACAATTGAATCCATCAAGCAATCCATTATATGAACTTATGCAAAAAAAAATTATAAATTATACGAAACATTCCTTAAGTTAAAACCATTTGTAACAAGACAGAAACGATGGGATACATTAGGCACCGTATGGAAATGGGTGGCAGGTAATCCAGATGCAGAAGATCTACGAATAATCAACGCAACGCTTAACTCCCTCATTACACAAAATAACAAACAAGTTATGATCAATCAAGCTATAAGTAACCGAATCTAAGAAGTAACTGATTTAGCCAATCAAATATTAGCAATGGAAAGGCAAAAAGCAAAAAACCATTCCATTGAAATCAATCACCTCATGATATTATCAAACCTAGATTCTCTTCAAGATCAAATAGAAACACTAGAAGAAGCAATCTTAATGGCAAAACATGGCATTCCAAGCAGCAAGTTATTATCCATGCGCGACTTCAACACAATAGCAACCTTTTTGGGAAACCACGATATATCCGTTACATCATTCGAAGAACTCCTATCACAATCAACCGCCCAAGTAACATTAAACACCACTCATATTGCATATATTCTAAAAGTACCTCAATTCTCAAAGAATATCTATGAATACGAATATATTGACTCTGTCATTAAAAACAACAAACGAATCGCATTACAACGCAATTACCTTATGCGAAATATTACACATATATACGAATCAAATCAACCATGTGAAGACCAAGGAAACTATTTTCTATGCGAAACCACAACATTAACCTCAAGTAATGATTGCATTAACCGACTCATCCGAGGACAGCATTCTAATTGCATTTTCGAAAAAGTGTACTCAAAAGGATTAATCAAACGAATAAACGACGCTTCTATTCTCATCAATAACGCAATAGTAGCAGTCTCATCAAATTGCAGCAATTCGAATCAACAACTCAATGGTTCATTCCTCATCCAATTTGAAGCATGCAGCCTGCAAATCAATGGAGAATTCTTCTCTAATTTCGAAGCCATCATACCTGGACGACCATATCATCCTACAACAGGTTACCGAAATTGACACTCTCGATACACCACCTGCCGAGTATTTACAAAACCTAACATTGGAAAACAGAGAACAACTAGAAACAATAAATCTTCAAAATAACTCACTTACATGGAAGCTCAACTTATTTGGATCATTTGGAGGAGTAACGTTTATTTCAATTATCGCCATCATCGGATTATTCCTATACAATTCCCGGAAACCAACTATCAAAGCAGAATTCAACATTCCAGAAATCAACAAAGAAAATATCGCCCTTGAAGAAACACATTCTCCAGTCAGCGGAAAAGATGAAATCATCATAACAAATCCAGAGTCAACATCAGCAGAATTAACAGAACATCGCAAAAAAGAAATTCAATCATTTATCAATATGCCATCACCATTTAGAACAATTCAACTTTGAGAACAAAGTTACTTAAGAGGGGAAGAGTTAACAACATCCAAGCCAGGATAACCCAGCAACATAAACAACGAGCCACTCAACATCATCACTCCATTCCTTAATATAAACAGAAAACCGCTTAGCTAGCCGATGGATAAATAATGCCAAGAATCAATTAGTGAAATGATAAACAATCTCACGGTCATCGCGAAAGAATAAACAATCTCACGATCAGGATTAGACGCGAATATCGCGTATGAAATAATAAACAATCTCACGGTCATCGCGAAAGAATAAACAATCCCACGATCAGGATTAGACACGAATATCGCGTCTTACTAAAATCTGTTATAAATATCAGGGCAAATGAATTGTAAGTTCAGTATTAGTATTAAGATAGAAGTGAATAAACGCACAGTGGTGCAGTGAAAAGAAAGAAATTGTTTTTTTAGTTAGTTTTAGAGTATAAGATTTAACTAGTGATCGATGTTTCTGGTGAAAAGATAAATAACCGAGGCAGCTGCGTTGAAGATATTGGGTTCCATATAAAAAATGTTATGAAAACTCAAAAAAAAAGGAACTGCTTATTTAATTGATAGCACCTTAACCCTCCTATACTCGCACATAAGATCTCACAGGCCGAGAATCAATAATTCTATTTTGAATGGCTTTTAAAGCTAAGGGAAGTTGAAGAAAAAAAAATTTCCGGGGTTTTTTTCATTCAGTTATGTCTTTTTCCTTTGAATAAGTACCAATAACGTATAAAAATACACAATAGCAATATAACAGAGACACTGACAGTCTGTGACATCGTGCGCGAGTACACGAGTCATAATTTTGCATGTGAGTACGGTAAAACGTAAGTGTGTGCTACATGAAATCAGGGTTTAAAAAAAATAGGTCAAATGTTTTCAAATTACATGAAACGTCGAGATATACAAAACAAATGATTGAGGCGTCCGAATAATTAAGAAAGTACTAGAACATTAACCATACATAAAAAAGAATTTACATCAGGTTTGAGAACTTCCTCAACCCACCTGATGCTTGTATTTTTGTCATCATCTAGGTTTATACACGAGCTTGCAGTCTCAAAAGTTTTCGGTTCTAGGCCATCAAAATTGAGATTACAATCTTATTCTATAATATTTTTCTGTGTCATCAACATCTTGTCGAAAAAACTATGTCGACTCTACTGTCAACTGAAGAAGACTCATTCGCCCAAAGAAAGAATGAAAAAAGTGTTTGATACTATTCGACCTGAAAAAATCTAGAAGACCTTTGACTTTTCTTTAGTTGGAATAACTTCCGAAAATATGATCTCCAGAAGTAATTAAATATATATTTCTGATATCGGTTGAACTTGGCCTTTCCTTGGACTACCAATCGCCTGACTTACCTTGAAATTTAAGTTAACTTTCTACAAAATTTCAACAAACCTCAAGTAACATTTACATCCAGATAACATCCAAAAGATTCTATCAAGCAAGCTCCGGCTTTACAGAGAAGAGATGATAAAATTTCACCTGGTGGGCAGCTATACAAATGAAACACGAATGTCTGCATAACTCGAGAATTAAGCAAGCAAACGGAGCCAAATTTGACATTTGGAGATTTTAGAGAACAAGGGATGTTTTTATTGTGGTACGATACTCCTTCGCTCTCTTTAAGGGGAGGGGGGAGGTTATACAACTCAAGAACTAATCAAGAAATGGCCTTTTTTTATTATTTTTTTACAAAAAATTATAAATCAAACACTATAACACCTCGACAATGTTGGTCAAAGAATAAAATGTAGGAAATTGTTCAAATACCAAAAAAAAATTAAAATGGAAAAAAAAATATTTTAAAAATTGAAATTTATTTTTCTCAAAATCGTATTTTTTTAAAATCTCTAAAATAATTTAATGAGCCCTTAAAATATTCAATAAGTCATCCATACACCGAAAGATGGGCGCTTTTACAGTGAAAAGGTTTTTTTTAACAACTTTTCCATATTTTTTTCTTATACACAACTAGTCAAAATTTTGTCGAAAGTCAAGACAACGGTAAAATGTATTCGACAAAGTTTGAAAAACTTGTGTCGAAGACGTCAACTTTCTATCTTTAATAGTTTGTGGTTTGGTTTGAATCGTAAACTTTTTGCGTGTAAATTCTCGCGTTTGACATATTATTTACATGTTTCTAAATAGAAACATGTCAATTACGATAATTGGTTGCTTCTTGTTTTTAAAAGCCTTTCTGTGTAGTTCATTCGTCTCTAATATCGGGATGATTTACAGTTACGAGTTGAACATTAGTAGTAATTCTTCAAAGAAAACATGAAAAATTGTTGCTAGGAAAACTCTTGTAGTAGTGACTCTCTTCTGATGTATGGATAACTTGTCTGTAATTGCATGAGCTATTCATGTATATTTTATTCAGAATAAAAAAAACATATTTTTGAAGAAAAATGGATTTTAGTTTTAAAAAATTTTTTTTTCGCAATGATTTTTTTTTAACTTTTTGTTTGATATTTTTTATGAAAATGTGGTTAATTTCCTATATTTCATTCTTTAACCCATTCGCTGCCAGGAACGAGTATACTCGTCTTGGCAATGGGTGACACCCTGCCATAAACCTTAAATATATTATAACATACCGGCTTTTGAATCTGCAATTTTTTTTGTAGACATAAACATAAATATTAATTTGTAAAAAACTTTAAAAAATACTACAGACAAATTTTTTTACAAAAATTATACTTTATTTCTTATAGAGAATGATCAAGAAATAATAGGGTTATGGTAAACAATAACAATCAAAATATAAATGGCAATGGGAATAACTTCATATAATTTGGACTTGGCAGCGAATGGGTTAACCAACATTTTGTGCTCCCGTGGCCGAGTGGTTAGCGTCATAACTAACATGCCGGGTGTTCGGGTTCGATTCCCGTTCTGGTCGGGGGAATTTTTCGTCAAAGAAATTTCCCCCGACTTGCACTGTGATCACGCGTATTCTAGAGCTTGCCACTCAGAATGCATTCAAGGCGTGTTATTTGGCATAGAAATCTCAACTAAGTACTAATAAAAATGACGCAAGTAATACTACGTTGAGACGGTGAAGTTCCTCTGGGAACGTTAGTGCCATTGAAGAAGAAGAAGAACATTTTGTAGATCTTATAGCTTCTGAGTAAGTTTTTTTTATGAAATTTCGAATTGTTTCTCAATTTTTTTCGAAAAATTTACAGAATTTACAGAATGTTGGTTGAAGAATGAAATGTAGAATTTTTTTCAAGTTTTCAATCAAAAATATCAAACAAATTTTGAAAAAAACCAAATTTTATTGAAATAAAATTATTTTGAAAATTTAAATCATTTTTTCTCAAAAACCTGTTTTTTAATCTGAACAAAAATTATATAAATATGGGCTCTCATTATATATCTATATATATATATATATATATATATATATATATATATATATATATATATATATATATATATATATATATATATATATATATATATATATATATATATATATATAATCTCGTGTCACGGTGTTTGTTACCGGTGTTTGTCCTCCAAAACGGCTCGATCGATTTTGATGAAATTATGCACAAAAAACTTGGTAGACCTGAGAATATGTTCTAAGCTATATACGATACTGCTGGAATACCGATTAAAAAATGGTAATGAAAAATTCGGGTGACAAGAATGCTTTGAAAATACAAATTTCAAACTAAAATTAGATCTACATGTGAGGAGCGATCTGGCGTAGTGGTTTAATTCTCACTCCCGACATTCTTCCAAAAATGGAAGTCAAAAGTGACGAATCAGTCAAATGTGTTGAAAGTCACTATAATACAGTTATAAAAAAAGCGAAATATGTGAAATATATGTTCTATTTAAAAAAAGTAACACATTCTCTGCAAGTGAAGAAAAATCTTGAACGAAAATTGTGTCTTATGGTGATTTTCTATTATGTATAAAGTCGCAACTAAATTTCCATGCACCAAATACAAGTAAATTTATAGAAAAAAAAGTTAAGTTAGGATCAGGGCTGTCTTCTATGTATGATATTTTTCATTCACATTTCAACAATTCAACAATTGAAAATTGTTTTCGGTTCTGCCAATCTGATAGAGAGTAAATTTCTCCACGAATACGGATGAATCATTTTGACGTTTTTTGCGACAAAGCGAGGTTGCGACATTGGCACGATTGAATTTGAGTCGAACGGATTTGAGAATGCAAAAATCGATTTCGACCAAATCGTGAAATTCAATATAGTTTCAGTAAACAATGAATCGGATTCGGATTCCGAAAAGCGAATGACTATTCGATACGGTTACCACAAACATGGTTCATGGTCCATTGGATGACAACGACGGAATAGTGCGGTTCCAAATAGAAAGGCTCCATTGAAGTTGCCTTGCGTATCGTTAGTTTCCAATTCATGAACAGGACCCAGCAGGTACAAATTTAGCCGTCCATCTTGAAAATGACAAGCCAACCAACGGGACAGAATTCAAACGAATCTAATATTGATTTTATTTATTTCATTTTTCTACTTTACGACAAAAATATATTCCTTTTTTTTTCTCTTTACATTGAACTTGAGAGATCAAACATGTCAGTTACGTTAATGAAATACATTGAATCAAGAAACATCATATAAACATCTATTCAAATCGTTTCATTCGTTCTTTTTCATCGATCACGTTCGATTAATTCTATAGATCGTTAAAACATTCAAACACACTTACAATACATTAGTTATGTTATATTTAACACCCAACATATTCATTAGAAATAATTTATATGGCAGAACAACGTTTGCCGAATCAGCTAGTAATTATACATAACATATAATAACCAACAAGACATACATCGGAATAATGGCACTACTACAGGAAAAAAGATTTACAAACAACAACTTTGAAGAAAAAATACTATTAATGTTTAACTCGTAACATTTTAGTGTGTAAATGATCGCGATTGACGTATTCTGATTTTTTTTTTTCAAACGTCAAGAATATATGTTAAACGCGAGAATTTGCACACCAAAATGTTACGAGGAGTTTTTCAGGAGTCTGCATACAAAAATGTCATATATCGCTAACTTTGAACAAAATTAGAATTAGTTGTAATTTTCTTGTTTATGAAAAAGTTGTTGTTAGAAAAACTTTTTAATTGTAAAGCTGCCCATCTCTCGATGTTTCATAAAGTATTTTCCAGAATTAAAAAAAAAACGTTTTTAAGAACAGTATTTCTGTTTCTAAAATATTTTTTGTGTAATTTAGGAAAAAAGCTTTTGGTATTTTTTTTTTGTAGGAAATTAAAAAAAAATTTCCTACATTACATTCTTCGATCAAAATCTGGTATGTATAATAGTTTTTGAGTTAGAAATTTATGTAAAAAATATGAATAAAATATTTGGAACTTTACAAAAAAAAAGTCTAAAAGGTCAAAAAAAAAGACGAGGTAGCATAAAATTCGTCCAATCCTAACTCAGCTTAACACTCGGCCAAACGAGCCACCCAGTAAACGAAATTTGAAATTTCATGAGAAATTTGTGCACTGGACTTAAATTGTCATAAAAAAATTGTGCTATAAAAAATCAGAGTCATTCTTACATGGCAAAAGAAGTTTCATTTTCATGAATTTTCATCGAAATGTCTGAAAACATGTGCCAAGTTGAACTTACAAGCTCTTACAACTTCTTACAACTAAAACATTGCATGATATCGACACATAAATCCACCAACGAACAAACAAAATCCTTGTTACTGCTGAAAATTTTACCCTCCCTCTTATGGAACACCTTTTCCAGTATACAACGTCGAAGGTGCCTCCGAGAAGCACTTGTTTGCATGATTGCGTATTTGTTAATCACTATACCGGCTCGGAATTAATCCCCTTTTTTAACAAGCTTGGATAAGATTATTACAGAAGTTGTTATTGCAGCTCTTTAATTTCACAATGAACTAAACAAGGTCTGTTCAAAAAGTATAGCGACTTTCGAATTTATGCGGGTTACGTATATTCGATTCTAGATTTTTTGTGGCATTATGTTGGTACTCATGTCTCTCACTTATGCTTACAAGTACGGCTATTTTGAATGTTCAGTTAATTTTTGACAACTGCTTTTCTTATACGTGTTTTGGAAATAATTCTAGAATCAAATATACGTAATCCGCGTAAACCTCAGTCCTCGTATGTCTTCATCGATATCTGTGAAAACCTCTGCTGAGATACCGAGAATGCCAAATCATTGAAATCGTTGAAACGAAATAAATTATTCAAGTGGATCCAAATCAGTAGAAATGTCCAAGGCTCGGGTTTAAGCTTCAATCATCACCAAATACGTATGTCGATTCGCATCTAATTGCGAAACAATCTGGAAACAACATGATAATCGCCAATAATGCATATGTTTCCGTGGATTCGATGCTGCTATTGTTGTTTGATTTATGATCGAACACATTTCTCGCGTTCCATATGCAACGGTAATGCTGGATGGTGATTGTGAGGAAATGTGTGTTCCGTGGAAGTGTTAATAAAATCTCTTCCAACCATTGATATTCCAAATTCATGAAAATGTCACAGACCTAGGTCGCAAAAATCTCACATCGAACATCGTGAAAACAAATTTCCGCACGTGATTCTAGCACGGGAAAATCTGTTCCGACTCATTGAATATGCAATCAGCTGGCATGATTCGCTGTGCTGTTTCCATGAAAGAGAAAAAAATGCTATCAGTTTCAGAATGCAGCCCATCTCAGCTGCCAGTTCCGCATCCGGGCGATGGCAAATGCTTCATCACTTTCCCAGCTATAGCCGATGCTCTCTCGTCTTGCGGACGGTTATAAATTATCTTTCTTCTTTCATACGGTTCACTGCAGCATTCGTTCGTCGCTTCATGTTTCAGTTGCATATTATCCTGACCTCATCAGGCAGCGAACGGAGTTCCGTTCCACTTTCGGTGTGATTCGCCTTCAACTTCACATGTATGCCAACAGACAGCTCCATAGCTGCTGGTTGCTGGAGGAAGGTTGCAATTCTTGGCAACGAAAACAATCTTCAGGCTGAATGCAACCCAACGGTGAACCCGATGGAAGGAGCTCGGGGGGGGCGATGGTTCCAATCAGGTTTCAAAACCTCGTTTATCTTCATGTGAAGATGCAACGGAGCGTATGCACCAGCACAGCAAACAGCATTTATGGAACTCACGGGAGCAACATCTCCTTGGCAATGGAATCAGCTTCTACGAACTCATCGCCGTGGTGCGCAAGGCGAAGTTGAATTTAGGATGTGTTTTTCTTGTGCATTCCGGAATTCCGGGTTCAAAATGCACGTCATCATAGATAGACGACGGTTGAGCCCTGTCGGAGCGATTGGTAGCGAATTTCGTATGTCATGGGAGGTTAGCGGGTGGCTCTAATTGATCTGAGTGCGTCCGTTGTTTGGATTCCACTCCATCCTCGCAACGGTGTTTCGAAGCAGGTTACAGAACCTTATGGGTTATCCGTTTCTAGAACGACAGAGAATGCTTAGCAACTGGGGCGTCATCCATTGCTTAGCGTTCATTCGAGCTCTACTTTGGCTGAGAGCAGCGTTGAACAGCCACTTGGTGTTATTTGAAATAGCAATTTACATTGAGCATAACATTTACGGAAGCATTCGAGCCGAATACATTATCATATCATAATGCTTCAGTCGTTCGTTTCCTTATGTACGTTTTTCTTTGCGTCACTATGGAGCGTTTCAATCTGGAATCATGGAACAGGTGCTCGTGATCTCTTCAATTTTGATTAATTTTTACATACTTCCGTGTTGATATGTGAACGGGTAGCGTTAATGTTTGAATACATTTAAAAAATGTATGTGATTATTGTCAATAGAACAGTTCGTTCAGAACACCCTATGCCGAATTTCAGCTCAATCGGACTTAAGGGAGAATGGCGCAAACCGGTCAAAGTTTAAGTTTTTTGAAAATCGAAAAATCACCCAAGGGTTTTCGAAAAAAAAAAGTTTGATGCCAAATGTCTTAGAATTGCATGAAATGTCGAAATCTAGTGTCATCTCGAAATTTTTTTTGTCAAAAATCGGCACTTTGTCTTCAAATTGCATGACACGTCGAGATTTAGAGTTATCCAAAAAAATGTTTTCTCAAAAATCTATTTTTCAGGGGTAAAAACGACCAAGTGCCAAAAAAAAAATATTTTTTTTTGACAAAAAAAATGGATGGGTTATATCTATGATACAACCGCAAGGTTGACGTGGGACTACCTTAGCTTAGCAATCATTTGTTTGTATTGATTAAGTTATTGACTGAACGAAACGATTTTCGAATTCAATTGAATTTAATATATTTGCTCTGTGAGTGAACATATTGAGCCTATGCCATGTAAAGTCAATTTATCCATTGTTATAGATCATGTTCTTCGTTACGAGTATATTTAATGACAGTCCTTTTACGTTTGCTTAGGACAAAATATGTGAATCATTTTTTTCAAAAATTATCAAACGATTATTTTGACATAGGACTATGCCTTTGATTTCTATATAGGGGGTAACCCTACGAAAAATGTAACGATTCATTAAGAGTTTTCAATCTCATATCACTCAAAATCGTTATTGCGACCAACGCTGTGTTGTATACCATTAGACAGGGAATTTATCCTGCATTTTTTGTTTGAGACATGAACGGTGAACATAGTAAAGAAAACTTAACAATTTTACTATTTAAATGGGTGTTTTTTTCGATTTTACTGGTCACTCGGTTTCCACCACAACGCAACGAGCAAGCTTTTTGCCTACAATTCGGCGTTAGCTCACAATGAGATTGAATGCGTATTATGAATTATTCTCGATTTGCCGATAATATTTATCAGTTCTCAGAATCAATTAAGAGATGATCTAGAAATAATCTTGAAGATGATATTGGATGATTTCACCTGGCCTCTCTCAAAATGTTAAACGTTGGTAAAAATTCATTAGATTGAAGTTCATGTTGTTCTTCAATCAATTTGTGCTCATTTCACGTTTTATCGTGCAGGTCTGGCTACCAACAATTTATGAAATTGTGGAACAAGATGTCAATATATCGAGCATGTTGTTGGGTTATGAAAAAATGCAATTAATGAATTTAACTGGCTGCTGATTTAGAATTTCGAAAGAGTATATTCACTCATATTTTTCAGGGACTCTATTTGATGAATCAAAAAAGAAAAAAAAAACACATTTTGAACAATGAAACAAACTCAATTCAAATGCAATTACTACACACATTCACATTCCTATGTCAAGATCCCGTCCGTGCCCCTAGACCCATCAACTTTTTATTTTACATTTCCCTCTGAAGTTTGCATCTCTCAGGTATATGTACTTCTCGAACTGCGCATTTGCTTGAAACTTCAAAGTAAATTCGCCTCTAGTGTCTGCACGATTTTCCCAGGTTCCTAAGTTTAAAAGACCGTGTTAGGGAAACATATTCTAGTCTGCACAAAGGCAAACGAGTAAAAAGTACTCGCAGTTTGCATTTATTTGCAAAGCCGATTTCCCCAGAAGGTTTTGAAGTCTGTGTTAGGCAAACACATTTCAGTCGGAACAAAAATACCCCCAATTTGCATGAATTTGCAATACCGATTTTCTCCAGGTGGGAACAAAAGCTCCCCCTACTTTCATGTGCTTACAATGCCAATTTCTTCAACGCTGCTTGATTTTGAAGTCTGTGTTAGGGAACATATTCCGGTGAGAACAAAAGTCCCTCTATTTTCATGTATTTGCAATTCCGATTTCCCCAATGCTGCTTGGTTTTGATGGCTGTGTTGGGGAAACGGTAAATCGGGCCAATCAAAACGAGGTAGTTAGGGCGTTTAGATAACGCTTAACATTTTACAGTTATTCTATTGTTTATCTAATGAAAAATAACATTTTATTAATTGCGATAGATGCGTAGAAATATTCCTTATCAATTGCTGCAAACATCTTTCCGATCCAGTAATGAATGTTCGAGCTATAAGCATTCGAAATCTTTCATTTTTTTCCTGCATGTTCTGTGTTTGGGTTTTCATTTTACCCCCCTATATTCCGGTTAGATGTAGTCCCACATCAAAAAATCGAGATAACTGTAAATTTCAACGAGTAATGCAATTTTAAGACATTTAGCATCATATATTTTTTTAAACCTCGATTTTCGGTGATTTTTCGTTTTTCAAAAAAAAACTCAAATTTTAACGTTTGTGACACGAGTAAATGAAGTCCGAATGAGTTAATATTTTGCATAGGGTATATTACCGTGCAAATCAACATTTCGTAGCAAGTTCCGAACGAAAAATCGAGATAACTATTTTTATTGGCACCCAAACCATACTTTTCGTTCCGTACTCCGAAAAAAACGGAGTCCCAGAATGCCGATTATTGACAAAAAAAAATTTCGAGATTACACTAGATCTCGATGTTTTATGCAATTTTAAAAAATTTGGCATCAAAATTTGTTTTCGTTAACCCCGATTTCCTTTACTCCCCCCCTTGGGTGATTATTCGATTTTCAAAAAACCCAAACTTTGACCGCTTTGCGCCACCATCTCTTAAGTCCGATTGAGCTGATATTTTGCATAGGGTGTTTTTCCGAGGCGGTGAACATTTTTATGGGGTAACTTTCTGAAATTCGAGATGACCATTTTCATTGGCACCCTAATATACACCAATACAGTGTATTGTATAGAAATGACACGTGAACTTCAGAATGCAAGAAGCTGGAACACAACCAAACTGTCATCGTTGGAACTGAAAATTCGGTATGTTGCGCCGTTCCTTAGATTCATATGGGTCGGCTCAGGATCACCCTAATATGACAAAGCTGAGACACAGTAAATCCATTATACAAGTACCTATGCATATTTCAACAGTATGAGACCTAAGTCATATTTTTCATCTATTTGAAAAGGCAGTTCATTGTTTATAAATTATTACAGTGTGTGATTATAATGTTTAAATGAAAGATAATGAAACAATGCTACTTATCAATCTGTGTTCTAATGTCAGAGAACTATTGTGGGAGTAAATAGAAACCAATTTGCATCATATTTTTTTTCAAATTTCTATCTCTTTGACTTTTGTATTTACAAGCAGTGACTTCAGAATAACATTGTAACTTTAAAGTCATCAGTGAATAAAGAGTATAGACCCGCAATTCGATCCTTGATACACGCCGGTATTCATCACCACCAGAGATGCCAACCTTCCTGATTTTTCAGGATTTCCCAAAACTTTTAGCACGCTCCCTGATATCCTGACAAACACTCAATTTATCCTGATTTTTCTGAAATGATCCGGATTTTTCTGATTTTTGTACTCTTTACATTATTTGTGATAAATATACTGGTTTCCATGCCAAAGTTTTCTGTCATGATAGTTCTCCGGTTCGCACTTGTATATATCTTACATTAAGTTGAACATTGTACTTAACTTTTTTTTTATCTCTACCCTCAATTGTTTCGTGGCTTCCCAAAACAGTGCTAGAAAATTTCATGAAACCAGATTGTCTGACGAATTTATGAAATTACAACGAGATTAAGTTTGAGGAACAACACTGCTTTATTGAGGATAATGTGTATGTAGCTATAGGGTTGGGGAAAAAGAAATGTCGTATTTCTGATCGAAATTTGACGCTTTATTTAATATACTTAAAATCTAATTTAAGTCCAATTTAAGTCAAATATGCGCCGTTTTGTTCGCAAACTTGTTGCCATTTAGAAGGCAACTTCATTATCCCTCCTTTATAATCCCCGGAAGAGATGATAATCACTTGGAGCCAGGTCCGGAGTATACGGTGGGTGCAATAGGACATCCCATCCGAGCTCCCGTAGCTTCTGGCGGGTCATCAAAGATGTGTGAGCCCGAGCGTTGTCCTGGATGAAAACAACACCATTCCTATTGATCATTTCTGGCCGCTTCTGGTCAATCGCCTGCTTCAAACGGTCAAGCTTCTCACAGCAGAGAACCGAGTTGAGGGTCTGCCCATAGTTGAGCAGCTCATAGTGGATGATTCCCTTCCAATCCCACCAAACACACAGCAAAACCTTTCTGGCCGTCAATCCGGGCTTGGCGATAGTTTGGGCCGGCTCACAACGCTTCGACCACGACTTTTTTCGCTTTAGGTTGTCGTACGTGATCCACTTTTCATCACCAGTCACCATCTTCTTCAAAAGTGGGTCGAGTTCGTTCAGCAGTGCATCGCAGGCGTTGATTCGGTCTTAATGATTTTTTTGCGTCAACTCGTGTGGCACCCATACATCCAGTTTTTTTAAATCCAATCTTCTACAAATGGTGCCAAACGGTTTTATGGTCTATACCCAGTTCCTGGCCAATCGAGCGAGTGCTCACATGCCGGACTACTTGAATGATTTTAACGATTTTATCGGTTCCCACGACGATAGGCCTACCAGTACGGGGTGTATCTTCGACAACCACTACACCAGAACGAAATCGATCAAACCAACGTATCGGGTCCATAAACTCGGGTTGACAATATACGACATTTCTTTTTCCCCAACCCAATATATTTTTAAAATCAGGTAGGAAATGGAAATGGTAGTAGATGGCAAACACGTCCGTCGCTGTTGACGGTCGGTGTGGAATACGAATGCTCCTTGCGCTAGTCCACCACTTTTATATTTTCATACCTGGCTGATGAATCACTAAGGGGTGGGGCTTGCGATGTAGTTTTGGCTTCTCTTCAGGAACTGATCACCTAGCTGTATGCAAAATTGTTTGCGAAATTCTCTCAAATTACTAATAGAGCCCCCGTAACTTGCTTGTAATGTCAGTGATGATGATGATGTTTTGAATTATGGAGGCTTGAAGCCTCCATAATGCTTGTAGCATATTTGGAAAACTCTATTAATAGGCGAATGAACTCTTTAAGTTAGAAGTCTCCAGCAACAACAAAAAAATCAACTTAAACTGAACTCTAAGCTTTGAGAAACATGTGATATTTGTGAGGTAGTCAGCTGAAAAATAATCACGCATATTTCATGGCACAAGCCCATGTTCATATTGAATGAGCTACTAGGTGACCAGAGATTGCTTATACCAACCGCCAATCAGAACACTGAATTTTCATTCAGATAATGCTTAACATTTTCAATTGTTATAGAATTTCGTTCGTTGCAATAAATTCGTTGCAGCAAGCGTACAAATTTGGACAATTTTCGCTATACGACCGACTGTCCGTTTTTCAATTTGCACTCCCAATATGTTCCCAAAATGTGTAATCCTACGTCAAAACCCAAAAATAACAAGCAGGAAGATACAGGAAACCCTCACATCGCCAGTTTCTGATCGAACCATTCGCCGAATAATCGCATGGTTTGGAACATAGTTTCAAAATGCAAGCTTGTTTCGGAGTTGCCATTTATCAGCGAAGCAAAAAGGCTTGTTCGGAAGCATGCAGATTAGTCGGTAGACTATTTGATGAACGTTCTGTGCACTGATTCTTTATCACAACACAGCCACAACTATTGAATTATTGTCAGTAGTTTGTTTAATGTGATTTGTAAAGGTATTTATAAAGCTGCCTGAGGCACAAGCCATTCAAATGTCCAAGAGTGTCCGTTTTGGCCGCTCTCCACTCAGGAAGCTTCAACAGCTTCATCACAGGACTCCTTTAACCTCCTCTCATCGGCCCTAACCATCCCAAACTGTTGAACAATTGAAATTAATTGCTTGTGGCCAAATAGTAAACGAAGAGAGAGATGGGCAACCGAATGGAACGGAAAACGATAATTGAAATTTATTGAGCGTATAACGCAGAAGGGAAAGTGGAGAAAATTTCATTACTTCCTAATTAAAAGCAACAGTCGTAATTATGCACATAAATTCCAGCCACAAGATAAACGATTTCCCTCCAATCGAGACAAACTCTCCCAGTCTGGAGGTCAAATTCAAGCATTAATGCAACTTGGCCTCGACAATAACCGTCAAAAGTATGACCAAATGATACAGCACCAGAGTTAATACTAAATTGAACGGAAACAAGCCAACATTGTATCGTCCCAAAAACTACATTCGTTAGAGTGGAATTGTTCTTGGCAAAAGCAAAAACACAAATTCGAAACAGGATGGATCAAAACTGAAAGACAACTGCGAAAAGAAATTGATAACACTATTCAATTTCACCCCTTATACCCATTTTCCGGTTCACGGTCGGAAAAGTGAGCGAATTTGTTGTACAAACTAACCAGTTCAAACTCGATAAAAGTTTTTGCAGTTTATGTTTTTTTTGGTTAGCCATACATCGCACAATTCGAATGTTTCCCTCAAATCGGTAAATAATATTGCCTTTTGCTTGGGCCCCCTTTCGCCTCCTTCCACTCCTGGGAAGGGTTCTGATATCAAATTGATAGATTGAAGTTTATTGCTCATAGCTGGCGCAGTGCAGACAGGCCACAGGGAACGAATACACATAGTACCACAAACTTTTTGCCACAACTTTTCAGACACGGTGGTTTTTTGGGGGTGAAGGTGGGGTATTCCCGCTTTATTCCTGCAGTGAAAAGTTATATTATTTTAAAATGAACATTCCGAGTGGTTGGAAGTGGAAAACACATATCTATAGCAGTAAACGATAATGTAATAAAAACTTCACTCTCAATGGCTTCGCAACAAGAAGTGGATCGTGAAAAAAAACGAAATAAATTGGGTTGTCATTCAATTGCGTTTCATCAGTTTTGTTTCTTTTTTGTTGTGGTTCATGCAAGATAGGTATTGCAAAATGACATTTCAGGTGGGATCTCCTTTGAAAGTTGGTTAGATGCGTTTACAAAATGCATTTCATTCTAACTATATAGACACTAATTGTACTGTTGTATAAATCTAGCCTTCGAACAATATGTATTCGAATTAATTATCTTTTTGTCAATGTGTGGAGGCGATCTGGCGTAGTGGTAACATCCATACCTCTCACGCTCAAGGTCACGAATTCAATTCTCACTCCCGACATTCTTCCAAAAATGGAAGTAAAAGTGACGAACCAGCCAAAGTGTGTTGAAAGTCACTAATTTGTCAATGATAACGAATCTTAAAGAGCTGAAACGAATATTATTCGGAGGAAAATTTTTGAAATTGCTGTTGTTCGGTACGATCTTTCAGTGACAACCGAGTATTTAGAACGAACAGAGAAATCACATGATCTGATCTTTTCCGGGATTTCTTTCACACAAAATGAAAACCTCAAAGAAATGTTTCAGAAAACTGTCCACAGTCTTCCGTATGGCAATTTTGAAATTCCTCTGGTCAGTCTAAAACGATTAGCTAGACATCCCATCTCTCCTGGATCTACTCCGTCAATTTCTTGTCAAATTGTGCTGCTCAATGAACGTGCTGAGTTCCACCGCAAGTATCTTGATTTGAGAACTCTGAACTTCAGCAAGGATTCGATAATTTAACCCGCATCTTCGTCCACAAAGGTCTAACCCAACATACCAGAACAATTCGTACAGAAGCCTTAAAGCTTAAGAAAGAAGGTCGGATTCAACAAGTGTCCACCAGGAATGGAGTTGTCATTGTGAAGACCAGGAGATCTACTACGAATGTGGAATGTTACACTTTGAAACATTTACTATATAAACCTTTCGGTGTATTATTTTCTCTTTCCTTCATACTTATTCCGTGTTACCATCCTTGATTATCCCATGCTTTCTTCTTCGCCTGAAGGTCATTATACTACATCGATTAAATCTGTTTCTTTGCAACTCTCATTATTTCCTTCCAATACATTTTCCATTGAAACCATCATTGAGGGGGACCCCGATCTGGAAGGTTAACAAAATCGTTTGTTTTTTTTAATTTTTGGGAACCTTATGCCGACATTTGTTGGTTCAGGATTTTTGGTCAGGATTTTTCGGTATTTTATCTCGTTGAAAAGTTACAGAAACCAACCAAAATGTGTTGAAAGTCACTATAATAGAGTTACAGAAAAAACCATGACGTCATCCTCAGGGAAGTAGCATTGCTGTACGAAACTTTAAACCCGTTTTTCTCGAAATATTAAATGTTATTTTTGAGAAAAAAAATTTCAATAGTACATGTAAAATGTTATTTTTCCTAAACGGTTAATGTATCTACCAACAACTTCGCCAAACATCATATTTTAATCAGACATCTAGATTTTGAGATTAATGATTCTGATGACGCCTTTTTAAAAAATCAGGCGTAATTTAAATTGGTCATATGGTCGGTGTTCAGTCAGACCGGACTAAGTAACATAATTATGATTTCGAGTAAATCGCACTTAAAGTTTGAAGCTGTGTAGTTTTAGTAGCTTCCAATTATTCACAACAATTGTTTTTCTACAGCTCTTAGTTACTCTAGCAAGGTCGTATGATGGTATTACGACAAAAAAAACCTATTTAACACTTCTATACTCGCGCAAATATTGTAATTTGTGTACTCTGTACTGTGCGCGTCTTTGTGATATTGCTATTATGTATTTTTAGGCGATATTGGTATTTATTCAAAGAAAAATATATAATTAAGTGAAAAATCTCCAGAATTTTTTTTCTTTAACTTCATTCAGTTTTAATAGTCATTGAATTCAGCCACCTCATTGATGCTCGGCCTGTCAGACCTATACGCGTGTATAGGAAGGTTAAGGTAAATCAAGAGGGTTTTACGACTGGATATGTGTACTTGGTCCACTCTGACTGAACAAAAACATATTATTCAGAGACTTCGTTCACTATGAATTATCATTTATTCATTTATTCAGTAGTGTTTCCCCCACTAAACCTTTGAAATAAACCAAACCGGTTTTATGGTTTGAAACAATATTTTAGTTACCAAAAAATTATCGATTGGTATGTATTTTCAAGAACAGTACAATTCTTGATATTCTAAGAAAATATGTTTCAACAACTAACGGGTTAGCGAAATTTTGAAAAAGAGTACTTGTAGTCAATGAAAGACCACGGTTGGATTTGAAACCGGTCATGAAATGTTTGGTAATTACAAGTTTTTACTCTCTGGCACTAAGTCCACTCTGTCTGAACAAGATATAATAAAATTTCGATCAAATTTTCTATAACTATGAATTATAAGAAAAACATACACATTGTGTTTCAATACGAGTTACTTTCCCGTGTTAACTGAAGGCCAAAGGGAATAATCTTCTGATGCAGATAAATTTAATAGTCTCTCTCTAATCGCTATGGTCGTATGCACTTAGTCCACTCTGACTGCATACTATTATCAGTTCTTGCTGATCAGTCATTATAAATTTATGCCATAAACCTGGCTGTTTGCAACATAAGTGTGATCTGATAAATGTAGATTGTAGGACAAGCAATTCTTGACTGTTTGCTACTATTAACTCATTTTTTTCTTATTTTGTTGCTTAGTTCGGTCTGGCTAAACACCGACCATATGATAATGAAAATTGTGATTTTAGGTAGGTTCCATAATAAGTATCAAGTTTCGCATTGCATACGCTTTCAATATGGTTGTTTTGCAACGTAAATTTTGAACCAACTTTTTTCCATCAAAACGGTTGCTTGTTACTTGATCTCCTTTGAACCGACAGTCCCGATTTAGTCTTGGAATTTATTCAAGTATCAATGCCTGGAATTTCCCAGCATGACCTATTTTTCGGTTCACTTAATTTGTGTGTAAATTATGCTGATGATTATTTCTACTATCGTGATCTTAGTGCTTTTCAACAATGCTTTATGAATGCATATTGGAATTCATTTTAGCGCTCGAACTCTCCCGATTCTCTGATGGAAATATTAAATGACTTCTACTTTTTCGTGATTTTTGTGTTCCTGTAAAGTTGTACAAGCGTACACCCAAAGTTAATGTTTAGCACATGTTATGGCATCCCGATTTATTACATAAAATAAGCCGAAAAATAACAGAAAATGCTCTACTCCCCAATACGTGTATATCATTTGTATAACATATATGCTAGAGCCAATATGAGCGAGCAAAACTTTTTTCTTTTAGAAAACACTTTCCAACTTCATTTTATGATGAGGTATAATATTATCACGTACATACCTTCATCTAAGAGATATTACCAATCATCAGCAACGGATGGAGGCTAGTTTTTTAACATTACAGTTCTAAATTCGTACCACCTACGATATTGTGCAACCAGCTCAATGCTAATGCTAATGCTATAATATTATCACGCTTCAAAATAACAACGCTGGCAGCTATATGGATAGCGTGGTCGTGTGGAACAGCTTTGCATTCCAGCCGGCCTTGGTTCGATCCCCATTGACGTCGTATGGACTTTTTTTTTTTGGCACAATCCCGAATGAAATAAAAAAAAAAAGAAAAAAGAAAGAGATGTCCGCTCCCATACATACAAACCTCGTTTTAAGTTTTTAAAACAGCTCATTATTTGCGCATTTGACCCTCCAGCACACGAACTAGCATTTTTTCTACCAAAGATTAAATGTTTTCAGCCAACGCTAGTTTGAGTGTTCAAAATTCAACCCATGGTTCAATTTGAAAATTGAAAAGACGATAGTGGATAGGGACATTGCATATAGAAGTTGGAAAACGATCAAATCTCTGTTTGATGAAGCACATAGTATTTCTTTATTTCGTCAAATTATAGTAGACAACAATTACATACATTACATTACAATTTCAATATACTTAATGAATAATTTATAGCTATATTTATGAAAATCAATTATTAGAGGTATCATGTATTTTGTATTAATAATGAATTACGAAATGCGACGCAGCAAACATATATGACAAAACTGTAATTCACGAATACAATGATCTTTCAGTCAATGACTTTTTCAATAATTTCTTCGTCATTGTCACAACAATTACATTACTGTACTTATTGTACGTTCTCATCATTCTATTAAGTGGACCATTCATAGCATATAAAGTTCGAAATGAAGTTAGTTTGAACAAATTCCGTGCTCGCAAGGCTCGTGTTGGTGCATAAAAATTTAGATTTTCAAGTAAGTTTTCAGAACTAATCCTGTGTGAAACTAGGTCAATTAAACATGAAATTGTGGCATTTTCTCTGCGTTTCTCAAGTGTTTCAATATTTATTAACATACAACGAGCTTCATATGGGGGAAGGGGATATGTTGTCCAGTCTAGCTTTCTCAGGGCAAATAATAAAAAAATATTTTTGTACTGATTCTATTCGATTGGAGTGCAGTTCTTGATAGGGTGGCCATACAACACTGCAATATTCTAAAATAGATCTAACAAAACTTATATACAATGTTTTTATTGTGTATGGAACACTGAAATTGTAACTAAATCTTTTTATGAAATCGAGCATACTATTTGCTTTATTGATCATTGTATTGTAATGTTCACCAAAAGTTAGTTTCGAATCAAGAATTATACCTAAATCTCTAATTTTGACGCATCTCTCTACAGTTTCAAATCCAAGAGAAAATATGAAGTCATAAGTTTCATATTTTCGAGTATACGATATAATATTACATTTTTTCACATTAATATCTAATATCTTCTTAATATTACTATCTTCTAGTAGTCAGTTGCTTCGTGTCGTTGGCCCTCCAATTGTTTTTATACACTAGGGCACTGAGTGAGCCAAAGAAATCCTCTATTGGGCGGCACTGGGGCAAGTTTGTTGGGTTACGATCTTTCGGCACGAACGGTATCTTTTTCTCCTCAAGATACGCCAGCGTCTTCTTGGCGTAATGGAAAGACGCCTTGTCCGGCCAGAAGACGTACTTCCCATCCGCGTGATGCTCGTTCAGGAACGGCAGCAGGATTATATTGAGACACTCTTCTCGATAGATTTGTTGGTTGATTGCCAGACCGCTCGGCTTAAACCAAGGCTTTGAAATGCCCGGTCGGAAATGGCGATGTACAACATAACCTTTTTTTCAAACTTGTGCTTAAACTTGTATTTCACTTCAGGCGGTGTTGATGACTTGTCGTTGGAGTTGTAATTATCATTTACTGGAATATGCGTTTTGGACAGCAGAAAATAGCTTTCGTCGTCCAGAACGAAAGACGTCCCGCGGTATTTTTTGGTCATCCACCGACACTTTAACCGTCTCAGTCTGTTCCTCCGTGTACTCCGGCGACCTCGTCTTCTTCCTGCAGACGATTCCTTCCATCTTGAGGGTCCGATGGATCAATACGTGGAAGCAGCCATATTTCCGACCGTCGTCACGCAGGATGGTTGTGTCCTTGTTGTCAAACAGCTTCTTTAACGATGTCTTCCTCTGCTGCGTCATTATAGTCACCGGATGACCACTTCCGACCTTCCGCTCTACGTTCAGGGAACCCAGGATACGATATACCGTACTGACAGGTACATTTTCTTCCTTAAAATGTGCCACCGTGAAATTTTTTCCTTGCTGGAAATGCGTTTCTTAGAACCGTACAATGCGTTCGCGGAACACGTGCTGTTTCGACGCCATCTTTGCTTTGACTGAATTCAAACTAGCAAAACCAAACACGCCTACTGTTTCTAGGGAGCCCAAAGAGCAATTTTCTTGGAGAAAGAAAATTTTACGCTCTTTATTTGAGTTACTGAAAGGTATTGAAAAAATTCTCATTTTTTATTTAACACCCGTTAGAATGAAAAGTAAAGGGCCTAAGTGAGAACCTAGTGGAATTCCGGATGTGACATTCACTGGACTAAGGATTTTTCCTCTAAAGCGAACAAACTGTGTTCTATTGGTGAGGTTCTACCCACTTCAATAGAGTTTCAGTTACTCCCATACGTTGGAGCTTGAAAATAAGCATTGGAACATCTACTCTGTGGAAAGCCTTGCTGAAGTCTGTATAAAGAGTCTTGCCAACGTTGCCTCTATCCATTACCGTAAGAGAATAGGATACAAATTCTAACAGATTTGTGGCAGTGGATCTTCCTTTATAAAAACCATGTTGATTCGGTGAAATACAATGTTTTAACTGATTGAACATTTTAGTATTGACAATGAATTCAAAAAATTTGGGAATACAAGATAATATGGCGATGCCACGATAGTTATTTATGTCAGAACGGTTACCAGATTTGAATATGGGTAGCAGGAATGATTTTTTCCAGACAGAAGGAAATATTGCAAATTTTAGCGATAAATTGAAAAGCAAGGACAAAGGATGAACGAATGCCGATGCCAACTTTTTCAACAACATTGGAGGGATACCATCCGGCCCGGGACCTTTAGATGAATCTAGATCCTCCAGCGCGATAAGAAGTTCGTTAGCTGTAATATTATCAGTTGAGACCGAGTTTGCACATTCGGGTAAAAACCGAAAAACAATCGTAATCTCGAACCACGTTATTTGTTGTGTAGTTACCTGGTAAAATACGGCCAAATTGATTACTTATATCACTATCATTTGATCCAACGTATTCACCGAATTTCATACTTGATGGGAAAGTATTAGATTTCATCTTATCGCTGGCAAAATTGAAAAAATTCCTAGGATCGGATTTAATATTATTTTCTATCCTTGTAAAGGGTGTGTCACATCAAATTGCATCATGGAAAAAACGCTGTAGAAATTTAATTTTTAGGAATTATATCTTCAGCTTTCGCTTATAATCAGATAAGAGTGTATAGATCACGTTGGCCATGCTTCACTGTCAATTTTTCGTAAATTTGGAAAAATGTCGTCGAACGAAAAAGAGCGTCGTGAATTAATTCTGTGCACTCATTTCGAGAATCCGGAGTTGTCACATCGGGACATCGGTAAGATGCTGGGAATCGTCCAATCCACGGTCAGCAGAGTACTAGAACGATACTTCGAGAACCTAACCATCGACCGGAAGGTGAAGAAAGGCAAAAATGGATGCTCCGTCAGTGAAAAAGATCACAAGCGCGTAGTTAAGCAGTTTAGATCCGAGAAGTTCGGTCCGGGATGTCGCCAATAAGCTGAATTTGTCAAGTTCATTCGTCCAGCGGACCAAGAAGCGGGAGGGCCTGCGTACATACATGGTTCAGAAGGCTCCTAACCGCGACGAAAGGCAAAACATGGTGGGGAAGACGCGAGCCCGGAAGCTGTACACCGAAATGCTGACGAAGCCGCATTGCCTGGTAATGGACGACGAAACCTACGTCAAAGCGGACTTTCGTCAGCTGCCGGGCCTGTTGTTCTTCTCCGCAGAGGACAAATTCAGCGTTCCGGAGGAGATTCGCAAGCAGAAACTATCCAAGTTTGCCAAAAAGTGCATGGTGTGGCAAGCGATCTGCTCTTGCGGAAAGCGGAGCTCCCCCTTCGTGATGACCGGCACGGTAAACGGGCAGGTTTACCTTAAGGAGTGCCTACAGAAGCGCTTACTACCACTATTGAAGCAGCACGAGTGCCCGACCATCTTCTGGCCGGATCTCGCTTCGTGCCACTATTCAAAGGACGTGTTGGAGTGGTACGAAGCCAACGGGGTCACCTTCGTGCGTAAGGAAATGAACCCGCCCAACGCGCCGGAGCTTCGCCCAATAGAAAAATATTGGGCGATTATGAAGCAGGCCCTCCGGAAGAACCCAAAAGTTGTCAAATCGGAGGCGGACTTCAAGAGAAAATGGATTTCTGTTCAAAAAAAACTACAACCTGACATTGTACAGAACCTTATGGACGGAGTAAAGAGGAAGGTGCGAGCATACGGGCTTGGGCTCGAAGTATGAATAAAAAGAAATGCCAAAAGTTGTTTAATAGTTTTTATTTTACTGTCTAAAATTTTCAAAAGGATCGGTCTACTGGGCGAATTTCTACAGCGTTTTTTCCGTGATGCAATTTGATGTGACACACCCTTTAATGTAGCTTTTATATTGTAGTGATATTTTCGTATCAAGGTTTTAACAAATATCTTTGTATATGGTTAAATTATCCATAGTTTCGCTTGCTTTGTATCTTTTATGAGCTTTTTGTTTTTTGTTACTGAGATTTGGTGTACTGGTGTTTTTGAATTTATATTAACCTTTTTCTTTCTTGTTGGAACATGTTCGCTTATGATTCTATGCAGATTATCGTCAAAAATTTCAATAGCTTTGTCTATGTTCTTTTCATCTTTAAGTAGAGATGACCAATTTATATTATTAGGCTTATAATTAATTTGCTCGTAGTCTGCCTTTTTGAAATCAAAATTTATCTCAAAATCGCAATTGGCGGGGCGTGTACTTGTGCTATCGATTAATAAAGAGTATTCTATAGCGGTGTGATATTTTTCATTTTTCCAAAGAGGACATTCAGCTTTCAAAACATGGAAATCTTCTGTGCAATTAGTAAACAACAAGTTTAGGAAACAATTTAGTTCATTTGAAATAGGATTGATTTGACATAGACCTAGTTGGTTTGTTTTATCGAAAATAAGTTGCAACGTCTCATTTTCGCCTACAATCGGGAGTAAATTGATTCGTTCTCCTCGTCTACAATGAAATCAATTGTATTTTGATTGAAGTCCCCGTAAATATGGATTTTAATGCGGTTAATATTTCAAGTAAACCAGTATGAACTAAATCTTCATCCGAAGAACGCGTCAGTGGTGGTGAAAACTCGAGCAACCGTTATTGGTCGTACAGCAGCATGGCATGCACCTGTGAGCCGATGAATGTAGCTGTGTTGTGCGTGGAGGTTGATGGTCCGCTGGATATGGGTTAAGCACCTCTCCTCTTTGGAAGTTGATCATTCGTGGATTCGTTTCGGGTGGCCTAGAGAACTGATGTTTAGCCGCTGCCAAGAGTACTCTGTCCGGTGGTAGAAGCACGGTATTGTTTCTGGTTTGATGATTGTTAATGTTGTTCCTGCGTTGATTATTGTTGCTGCTGCTGGATTCGCTACTATTAAATCGAATGTTGTTCATGTTGAATGTACTGTCATATCTGTTTGGGTTATGATGGCGGATGTTATTGATGTGTGAGTTGCTCCTGATATTTCTGTGGCGCGCATTATTGTTATTATTTGTATATCTATTGACAAAGTTGTGCTCTAAGTTGCTGTAATTCCTTCTACTGTCAACATTTCGATGATTATTCCTATTGGGTTCATCATTTGATTCCTTCCGCGACGGTTCCTGGCCTTTTCAGCTTCCTTTTGTTGATTGAGTCTACGGGGTTTTTTTTTCCAAAAGATATATTTTTATCAAGGCTCCTATGGCGTTGGCCTGACGGGGCCGGAGTTCAATATTTTAACAGTTTTTCTTATTATCTATGTTAGTAATATGTAACCGATTACTCGCGGTTGGCTCGAGGTTAGTATTACAAGTGTTTTCGTAATTGGAATGTTGCTGTCTCCAATGCTCTGTACGTGTGCCCGACACGGGATACTTCCTATTAGGATGCAGCTGACCATTAATCAGCAACGACCCCCTAGTATGTACCCCATATCTAGCGTGGTGCGTCTTCTCGACTCGAGGAATCCAGGATAGAATGGTCACTAGCCGGCGCAATCATCAGCTCGTGTAGAGTTGCCATGAGCGGTACAACCTTTGGCTCTTGTTGAATCATCAGTGGACTGCACAACCTTTGGCCCGTGTATCTGTAAAGAGTGTCTGAATAAAAAGCCAGAATGAATAAAAAGAGGCTAAGAAATAGAGCTGTCTCAAAGATTAAAATAGCAAAACAGAACAATGATAAACGATTGTTCGATACTAGTGGTTCTAGTAAACAGATACGGAAGAATATAAAAAAAGTTAGGTTTGTAAGAACCCAACATTGCCTAGCATCAATGAAAATGCTGATGCTGATATTACTATTCCTTATTAACCTGAAAATTCTGATGAATGGTTTGAAGGGTTGATTTAAAGGCGATGAAGGGTTTCGACTTTTCAAAAACAATTATTGGGGTGCCCATTCAAGTATATACTGCGGTAAATTCTAATATTAGCGGGTAAATATTTAGCCTAGTGTCTGCATTTCAAAAATCACCTGAAATTAGGACTTCGCACTCTGCTCTTCAATTTTTTTTGTCGAGTGAATTTGCATTCCAGCTGCTTATTGCTGTAAATCAGCATTCTGATTGCTCAACTGTATTTGTAGAACATTCAATTTGCAGTTAGCAGTAAAGTAGTCGTATAAATATTCAGCCAAAAACGGCTTTTATTGATTGAAGTGGCCAGTCAAAATGAACACTAACCGAGTGACAGCCTCCAAAATGTTGCACAAATCAAAATGTGTGACTTAAAGTTCTACACTTCTGTGAAAACACCCATTATAAAGAATTGAAGTTCGTCACTAATGAAAATTTCCTGAAATGAAACAAATAAATTTGCAATTTAATCTGTTTGCTTCTCCAAATTATTTGCTCGATGTGAACACTCTAATAGACAAAAAAAACATTACATCAACACCGAGTATGTGGTTTGGTGACAAAATCCAATCAATATCGTCATCAGCAGTCGTTGGTATGCGCTGAATGCAACATAATATTTGACTCGCGTGAATCAACTCCGTGTTTCGTTTGAGTTGTGTACCGTATCGCAATTCTATTGAAAACTAAAACAATTGAACCTGAAATGAATTGTTCGTTGGCGCTGATCATTTTATTCCGTTTGCATCGTTCCTTTGTAGTTTCCATCCGATCCTGGCGGGAGGGGAGATGTGACAGAGCTGCATCCTTGCTCCGAAGGCAACAGTGGTTTATCTGACGGCGGCATTATTTATTTGTATCTACTTTAACGATTCGATGCGGCAGTTCCCGGGAGCAAACAAACAAAGCCAAGCGCGAAGAATCGGGGACGAACCCCACCCGGTGTGTTGCCATGCTGTTTTTAATTTAGTTCAATTTTCTGCTTACCTGCTGGGGAAAGTTCTGGTACATTGGAGGAAAATCGAACAAAAACTTTTGAAGCTGTTCGTTTCGGTGTTTAGTGCTGCTGAAAGTGTCATTTTACTTTCCTTTGATCGGAGAGTTTCCTTTTTGTTTCAGGTACTCCCGGGCGTTAACGTTGTCGGTTGATGTGAATCCATGGTTCGTAGCCATGGTTATTTGAGACATTTCCCAATTTCGTTAACTTAGACGGGAATTCCCTGCTGTTTCACATTTCCTGTTCGATTGTATGAACTTTGTATGAACACAATTAAAATCTACAACAAAATACAAACTCACATAGCACACGCACAACGATTTTAATTTTATTACAATTTACTAGCGAGTCCCGACGCCCATTCAAGACCATGTTAATGACATTCCGTGATGTCCAATCACTTTAAAACAAAAAACAAGCATAGCCATTATGTGGCCATGTGGAACGTATGCTTCATCAGCCAGGGCTCCCATTAATGTGTCCTCGACAAAGCCCCAACTTCACTCTTTGAAATTTGTCTCCCAAGAAAGTTTGCTGCGAAGGAAACCAATAACCGTAATTATCCGGATGGTGAATCGATTTGTCAATTTCACAGCCCATAAACTTTTCCGCAGTACCATTTGTTCTTGCGTTCCACTGCTGTGTGGTGCGGAAATGTCTCCATCACGTGCGTGATTTCCGTTTGGGTGCTGTGCGCCCAACCCAAGCGTTTCCCGTCACGGACCGAATAATGGTTTGCTTGAGGAAAACATATTTGATTTTTTCGGACACTACTATTTTCAATATCTCTCGTGTGCCATCTCGAACGCTTTGTTCGTTTTCAAGGCGAACGAAGAAGATCTCTTGAGGACACATTTTCCTAGCTCAAACCAACTCACACTCACACAGCATCAGACACGCAGACCCATTCAATGCTGCAGCTTTCCCTCGAGCAGTAGCAGAGATGCTTTCTTCGAAATTTGCCGTTGAGGACTATGTTTCCCGCTTACAAGCAAGCAAACTGACCATCGGCCATAAATCGCCATAACTGTCACTTTAAATCAATTTATTATCGGAGATATTTATATTGGCCGCATGGTGTGTCCTGCCAGTGACCAGAGGCACTTTTCTTTTTCGTTCTGTCTTTGAAGCGAGAGCGATTGAAAACTACTTGAACGCTTCTACTCGATTTCCTCTCGTGGTTTGAGGCCATGATCGAATCATCGTTTAATATTTATGTGTCAATGTGCGGTTTTTTTTCGAGAATATTTAGAACGGAAAGAAAATCGGTACCTAGTACATTTTGTCAAATATATGCCGGAAATGTGTTTCTGAAGAAAATGCTTTATTTATTATCTAAATTTATACTATCGCTTTCAAAATAGACCTCTATTGAAGCAATACACTTTTTCTAATCCAACAATCCACGCCGCGTGTTCGTTTTCATGTCTTCGGTAATTTGAGTTTTGGAAATAAGAAAAAGTCACACCAATGTCTCGTCGTCAGTAATTATGCGTTGGATGAACGTGGGATCAGAACTTGTTCGTTCAAGCGATCGCGATGACATTTTTGTAGAAATTTGAGCTCTTTTGGCACTAGTCGTGCTGCGACTTGTCGCATGTCCAAAACATCGACCAAAATATAACGAACGGTCTCGTGAGGGATATTCAATTCACGGGCTAGCTCTCTCAACCTTAAATGACGATCTCCGAGCATCATTCGTTTTATTTTGTCGATGTTTTCATCAGTTAAAAATGTGAATGGTTGACCTTGATATGGCAAATCGTACATCCCTTCTTGGGCGTTTTTGAATGCCTTATACCAGTGCACAATGGTCCAGCAGATGCATTTAAGTGGAAATTAGCATTTAGAGCTCGACAGTTAATCTCAAGACAAAAACTGTCCTCAACAAAGTTGTTACATATGATAGAGCGCTCATTCTCATGTTGCCAAAAACAGGGTGACCAACATTTTCGATGAAATAAAAAAACTTTCTTATCTCTATAGATAGAGGTAAACATAGTTCGACAATGTTGTAGTTCCAGTTATTTAAAACATCTTGGTAGAACAAAACTTTTTTCTATCTCTTGAAATAACGAATATAGCGCCTTTTTCCTAATTTGCGTTGGGGTCATCATTAAAAAAAACTGTTTTTTGCTCTAATTTTTATATCTCAAATTCTACATACAAACTGTCTTCGAAAGACTTTTAGAACATACTGATACAAACAAACAGAACTTATCAATATCTCAACTTCACTCAAAGTAATTGATATTTCATCCCAAAAAATACGTTCTCTGCAATTGTTTGTCATTATTTCTGGGGCAAACATAAATAAAGTTTATTTGCGGCATTTGAAAGAACAGAGTTCACTCTACATAATGTGTTATTTTAAAAACTATGTTATTTTTCGCGTTTGGGTAAATTAAAATTGAAATCATGAGTTTTTGGGTGAAAAACCATCAATAACTTTTAGAAGGATTAGGATATTTACAAGTTCTGCACCGCAAAATGTTGGTCTTGAAGCTCTAAAAGTCGTACGAAGACAGCTTTGATGTAGAATTTGGAATATAAAAGTTATAGCAAAAATTCCCGCTTTTTCATGGTCACCCTAATTCAATTTAGGAAAAAAGCGCTAAATCGATTATATTAAAAGATAGAAAAAAGATTTGTTCTACAAAGGTCATTAAAATAATTGGGGCTACAATATTGTCGAACTCCATCTACAAAGATAAGAAAGTTAGATTTTTTATTTCATCGACAATTTTGGTCACCCAATTTTTTATTTTTTTTTTACCTTCGCTTATTTTACGTCGGCCTATTTCCGCCACTTTAGTGCCAATCACCGACACCAGGGAGGCGACTCCACCTGTTCCTACCTATCAGACACAACAACTCATGAGCCGGGCCAACTTCTTTTACTTCCCTTCCGAAGGAAGACGTAACCAGAGATTTTTCGCCTCAGAAAATCCCAACGACGCCAGCTGGGATTGAACCCAGGCCGATCGGATTGTGAGGCTGTTACGCTAACCACACAACCACTGGCGCCGTCATTCACCCTATTTTTGATAACATAAAAATGAACGCTTTATCATATGTAATAACTTTATCGAAGACAGTTTTCGTCTAAAGAATAAATATCTCTCACAAAGTTGTTTTTTAACTAAGTTACATTAAGGGTAACCATGAAAAAACGGTTATTTCACTCTAACATTTATATTTAAAATTCTACATCAAAATTGTCTTCGTACGACTTTTAGAACTTTTTTTTTATCCCATTTATTTATTTAAGGCTCATTAGCATTTTAGCTGTAACAGAGCCGAATTTTAATCGTGTACATGTCACATGGTTATCATATCTATAATTAGCACATTACACAGTTGCCATTCGCCAGTATTCCTTCTATACCATTACATATGGTACATTCACACAGTAGCCATTTAGGCGTAAGGGTATTCTTTCTGTTCTTCCATTATCCCAGTTGGACCACCGGACAGCGGAGACAGTTGATTGATCATTGTTGAGTTATTTATAGAACAGTAGCCCGATGTGTCTGGCAGAGCAGAGCAGTTGTATGGATGAATCGATCTTATTTCGACCGTGGATCGATCTCCATCGCTGATGATTGTTGCGTCGACGTAGCTATTCTGTAACAACACAAAGATGGTCAATGAGGGCCCTGAGTTTTGAAGTCACGATCGATCGCTTACTAAGCGAACGCGCAACCAATGTGGCTACGGAGACCCCCTTTTAGAACTTATCAATACCAATATTTTGCGATGCAGAATTTGTCAATATCTTAATCCTGCTCAAAGTTATTGATGGGTTTTCAGCCAAAAAAAAACATATCTTTGGAAAACGCATATTATATAGAGTGAAATTTGTTCTTTCAAATTCCGTTAACATTTTATACATTTTTTATATTTGCCCCAGAAAGAATGGCAAGCAATTGAAAAGAACGTATTTTTTGGGAAGAAACATCTATAACTTTGAAGGAAATTGAGATATTGACAAGCTCTGCCTCGCAAAATGTATCAGTATGTTCTAAAAATTTTTTAAAGACAGTTTGTATGTAGAATTTGATATATTAGGCTGTCAAGAAAGTCCTGCGGTATTTCCGCGAGGTTGTAAGCGTTGTAAGTTGTAAGCGCGTAGTTCTAGTTGTATTCATTGTATCGAGTCATACTAAAGGTATTTTTGCGCGCTATAATATTGTCCTTGACAGTGTTTTGTTTGGTTAAGTCGTTCGTGAGTTATAGTGTCGCATATATGGAGCAAAATAAAGAGAACATCCGACATATTTTACAGTACTACTATGACAAAGGCAAAAATGCATCTCAAGCTGCCAATAAAATTTGTGCAGTTTATGGACCCGATACAGTTTCCATTTCCACCGCACAACGATGGTTTCAACGTTTTCGTTCTGGTGTAGAGGTCGTCGAAGATGCGCAACGCTCCGGAAGGCCTGTCGTCGAAAATTGCGATAAAATCGCTGAATTAGCCGAGAAAGACCGGCATAGTAGCAGCCGTAGCATCGGCCAAGAGCTGGGGATAAGTCATCAAACCGTTATTAACCATTTGAAGAAGCTTGGATTCACAAAGAAGCTCGATGTATGGGTGCCACACACGTTGACGCAAAAAACATCTTTGACCGTATCGACGCATGTGAATCGCTGCTGAATCGCAACAAAATCGACTCGTTTCTGAAGCGGATGGTGACTGGCGATGAAAAGTGGGTCACTTACGACAACGTGAAGCGCAAACGGTCGTGGTCGAAGCCCGCTGAAGCGGCTCAGACGGTGGTCAAGCCCTCATTCTGCTGTGTGTTTGGTGGGATTGTCTAGGAATAATCTATTATGAGCTGCTTCCCTATGGCCAAACGTTCAATTCGGACCTGTACTGCCAACAACTGGACCGCTTGAAGGTAGCACTCATGAAGAAGAGGCCATCTTTGATAAACAGAGGCCACATTGTCTTCCATCAGGACAACGCCAGGCCACACACTTCTTTGGTGACGCGCCAGAAGCTCCGGGAGCTCGGATGGGAGGTTCTTTTGCATCCGCCGTATAGTCCGGACCTTGCACCAAGTGACTACCACCTGTTTTTGTCCATGGCGAACGAGCTAGGTAGTCAGAAGTTAGCCACAAAAGAGGCCTGTAAAAATTGGCTATCCGAGTTTTTTGCCAATAAGGAAGCGAGCTTCTATAACAGGGGTATTATGAAGTTGGCATCTCGTTGGGAACAAGTCATCGAACAAAACGGCGCATATTTGACTTAAAACAGATGATTGTAACTAATTTTATGAACAAATGAAAATTCAAAAAAAATACTGCAGGACTTTTTTGACAGCCTAATATAAAAGTTAGAACAAAAAAACAGTTTTTTAATGGTGACGCAAATTAGGAAAAAAAAGCGCTATATCGGTTATTTCAAAAGAAAGAAAAAAACTTTGTTCTACAAAGATGTTTTAAATAACTAGGACTACAACATTGTCGAACTATGTTTACCTCTCAGCAATTCCAAATTAAATCGTCTTTAAAATTCAGATTTTAAAAATTGTATTTTTGATTCCAATGAAAGTGTGTATTCCGTTTAAGTTGGAGGAAATATGAGTTTTTCACAGCAATTGGGAATTTTTTGACTAAAGCGTAGTATCGATTTTAGTAAGAGAAATCTTTGATAATTTATATCTCAAAAACTATGAGTCGTACCGAAATAGAGTCTTAGAAAGAGTTATAGAGTATTGATGGTTGAATATGAAAAAAATGTACACTGAGAAAAAAAATAGTACTCTTTTTAGTAGTCAATTTGCAATATCCAAAATACATATATTTTTTTTTTCATACAAAATAGAAGTCATGCAGAAAATTTAAAAAATGGGCCCAAGATGGTAAAACTATTTTTGACGAACTTTGTGGAACATCGAATTTTCGAAACTTCGAATTTTTGTATTTTAACAATCGTTTTTAGCCACAAATTATGAATCCTGATGTGATTTAAAACAAAAAAGGTTATTATCAATCTCCTTCTAAATGTAGCCATTCTCGAAATATTTGAAAAAATATTTCTAATTTTTTGTCTTTTTTATAGTAAATAATCCCTTCTAATATGTTTGTCGTGTTATACCGTCATTATTTTATAAGAAAATTCATAAAATTTCATGAATATGACGGTATAACACGACAACCTATTAAAAGAGATTATTTACTATAAAAAAGATTATAAATTAGGAATATTATTTTAAATATCTCGAGAATGGTTGCATTCAGAAGGAGATTGATAATAACCTTTTTTGTTTTAAATCACATCAGAATTCATAATTTGTGGCTAAGAATGATTGCTAACATACAAAAATTCGAGGTTTCGAAAATTCCTAAAAATTCTATGTTCCACAAATTTCGTCAAAAATAGTTTTACCATCTTGCGCATTTTTTAAAGTTTTTTACATGACATTTATTTTATATGAAAAAATTGAAAAAAATATTTAAAAGTACATATTTTTTGATATCGCAAATTTAAATTTTATTTTGTAAATAGAAAAAAAGAGTACTAATTTTTCTTCTCAGTGTATTTTTTTTTTCAAATTAAGCCAACAATACTCTATAACTCTTTCTAACACACTATTTCGGTACGACTGATATTTTTTGAGATATAAATCATCAAAAATTTCTTTTACTCAAATCGATACGCCCTTTTCAAAAGTTACGCTTCAGTCAAAAAATGAACCATGATGATGTATTTGGAAAAGTTGTTGGAAATTATAATCAAATTCATAAAATTTCATGAACATGACGGTATAACACGACAAACATATTAAAAGGGATTATTTACTATAAAAAAGACAATAAATTAGAAATATTTTTTCAAATATTTCTATTTAGATAAATTTTTAGAAGGAGATTGATAATAACCTTTTTTGTTTTAAATCACATCAGGATTCACAATTTGTGGCTAAAACTGATTGTTTACATACAAAAATTCGAAGTTTCGAAAATTCCTAAAAATGTGATGTTCCACAAAGTTCGTCAAAAATAGATTTACCATCCTGGGCTCATTTTTTAAATTTTTTGCATGACTTCTATTTTGTATGAAGTTTTTTTAAAAAAATTAAAAAATATGTATTTTGGATATTGCAAATTGAATTTTTTATTTTGTTAATAAAAAGAGAGTACTAATTTTTTTCTCAGTGTACATTTTTTTGATATTCAACCATCAATACTCTATAACTCTTTCTAAGACACTATTTCGGTATGACTCATAGTTTTTGAGATATAAATTATCAAATATTTTTCTTACTCAAATCGATACACCCTTCTCAAAAGTTACGCTTGAGTCAAAAAATTCCCAATTGCTGTGGAAAACTCATATTTCCTCTAACCCAAACGGATTACACACTTTCATTCGAATCAAAAATACTCATGTTTTGTCATTTGTCGATTTCATTTGGAATTACTCCTCTATCTATAGGTATCCCTATAGATAGAGGTAAACATAGTTCGACAATGTTGTAGTTAGATTTTAGATTTTTTATTCCATCGAAAATGTTGGCACCATGAAAATGAGCGCTCTATCATATGTAACAACTTTGTCGAAGGCAGTTTTTGTCTAGAGAATAATTGTCGAGCTCTAAATGCTAATATCCACTTAAATAAATCTCCTGGACCATTGTGCAGTGGTGGCCATCCTGCGGCCCTCCGGCTTTGTTCATGCGGCGCGCAGCCTGATTTGAACAAATGATGGAAATTTATTTTTCATCTGAGTGATGAATGAATATAGTTAAATATTCTTTAAAAAACTGTGTAAAAATAACTTTGTGAATAATTTTTGTTTATCGTGTGTATCCAAGCCGACGATTGTCTGTTTTCTTTCCATTTTTTTCTTTTTGTATATGCTAATTCATCCGTCTAACAGTTGTTCTTGTTAGTACTTATGGACTTTTTAACGCTTTTTCACACTCACATGAATTCATGCGGGTAACTGCTACCAATGTTGGTACTTAACCTATTAACTCCACCGGAACGCATTTTTTATTATGTTTTTATTTTTTCTTAATAAAATTTATTCTGAGGTCAATGTAATGGGGGAAAAGTCACTATCTAGCGATAATAAGGAACACCAAGGTGGCCACGGATGTGTCGGCCGCCAACCTGCTGGCCGAAGCGGCTGCCTCTCACCAGCAAACCTGTGTTTTACTGATTGCCCGGTTAGTTCCCGACCGTCCGAGCGTTAGCGAGCTTTAGCGAGCGCTTCAATGAGGTTTCCTAAAGAAAGGTACGACAAAAAGCATTGATATTGTTAATGCACCTAGTAAAGTTCAGCAGAAATTCTATTCTTTTTTTACGAAAATTTTCGGTTCAGTTTGTTATGGAGCTCCTGATTTATGTGGCTATTATGGACGAAGCTGCTCTTGCTCATTTTCGAAAACATCCCGAAATTTTTGAATAATACAAACAATATCATTGCATCATACATCAGGAGAATTTTTGTGCCAAAATGTAGGGTTCAAGGGTATCATGAAGGATGTCGACAAAATTGTAAACTAAAGCCTGTCCACGTTAAATTTTGGACACCAAGATGATGCCAGTAAAACAAAAATTCATGTAATACAACAAATCCGATTGTTTATTTCAGTAAAATAGACTTACATCTTAAACATGGAAAGCTTACTTCAATGTATATTACGTTGTCTGTAAAATTCACGAACTTTCTTGGGAACATCTGCCATTAGGTTTCGTACAGTATCTTCAGATATGCTGGCGGCGGCGCTTTTCCATCTCCTCCTGAAATCATTAATGTCATTCGCTTTCTTCTTAGTATCGAATAGTTTTCGCTTAATCAGAGCTCAGTACTTTTCCACTAGGCAAAGTTCTGGACAGTTCGTTGGATTTGCTGTTTTTGGCACATATTTAACCTCATGTGCATTATACCATTCCAGGATGGATTTTGTATAGTGACAAGAGGCCAAATCTGGCCAAAACAACGCTGGAGAGTCGTGGCTACTTATGAATGGCAGCAACCGCTTCTGGAGACATTCCTTCTCGTAGACATCTTTGTTGACAGAGACGAAAGATTTGGATTTTCGGCCACAACTGCATATAATCTGCCAAACCAAATACTTTTTGGGGAAATTAGACTGCTTCTTGGTCCGGAAATACTCGGCTACGGCATTCCTTCGCATTACAGTATAAAAAGCGTGACCCGGAAGCTGTTTGATGTCTTCGAGAACATAAGTATAATCGTCCATTATGGTGCATGAACATTTTTGCAAAAACTGGGTGTAGAGCACCTTAGCACGGCTTTTTGCAGTGAAATTTGGCTTATCATCACGATTGGGAACCTTTTTTACTTTGTACCCCTTCAGTCCATGCCTCTGCTTCACTTTTTGTACAAATGATTTTGATTTTCCAACCTTTCGAGCCACATTTCTAACTGAAAGGTTGGGATGTTTCTCAATAATGGCAACCACCTTTCGGTCCATCTGTAGGGAGCATACCTTCCAATTTGTTCCGCTTCCAACCTTCCGATCCACAGTTAAGCGCTGGTCAAACGATTTGCACACACCAAACACGGTACTCTTCGGCAGTTTTAGCTTTTTGGCGAGATCGCGTACCGACAGTGTTGGATTTTGCTGCCGTTCGCGCAAAATGCGTTTGCGTACTTCCACTTGATTCGACGCCATTTTACCAAACTGAAGAAGAATGGAAACATGTTCGACATCGAAATAACGAAGAGGGTTTCAGCTGTCATGTATGTGATCTATTTCATTGATTAGTGAAATATTTCATAAACTACACTGAAAGAAAAGTGTCCGAAATTTAACGTGGACAGACTTTACATCAAATCACATACATTGAATCATCGTAAGTTATAAGGTTTTCTTGAAGGTGTGGACGCACAGTATGACGACATTCCACCTTTCACTTAAAACCTGGTGAGAATTTCAAAAACGAGCAATGTAGAGCCGATCTAACTTTCCTA
This sequence comes from Toxorhynchites rutilus septentrionalis, assembly GCF_029784135.1. Taxonomy (NCBI): domain Eukaryota; kingdom Metazoa; phylum Arthropoda; class Insecta; order Diptera; family Culicidae; genus Toxorhynchites; species Toxorhynchites rutilus. The sequence goes on from NC_073745.1 coordinate 243,173,555, forward strand.
AAGAACATCACAAGCCATCTGAACAATTTGAACTTGGGCCTGCAAGGTTCGGTTCACAACTCAATCAGATCAAAAAAAAAAAAAAAAGAAAGCAAACCCATGTTGCTCGAAAATCAACTGGAAAACAAAATTTTGTTTGCCCATTTTCTGACAATGAGATTTTTCAAAGTATCGTCAACTAGAAAATACGTTGACGCACCTCAGGAGATGAAGGCTGATTTTTCTCGCAGATTTGGGAGCAATGTAGAATACTCCAAACTTGTTCTCTTAAAAAATGCAGATGGAATTTATTTAGATGCAGTGTGTTTCAGAGCTGCGTGCAAATTTCACAACCGTGATCTTTACGGATTTTTTCTCTAAATTTGTTTCAGAAGTACGATTTCCAGAACGATGAAAACATGCTCTTGTTATTACTTCCTTATTTGGATTTTGGAGATTTTTTTTTCTAATTTAAATGAGAGCCCTATAAACAACCGGTCAAATCCGTATATTTTACATTTGATCGTAAACACCAGTGGGAAAAAATAATTGCGGCCCGCGATTACGATGAAAAATCTGATTCGGCATCGCATCGTGCCTATACCTGGCTACCACTGCCTTATACCATTCGTACACCCGTGGTTTCGACATTGTTGAGTCATCAAATGTACTCTGCAACATTTTGAACGTTTCGGCTCCAGAATTTTGTTTGCAACACAAAGTTTCACACAGTATCTTTGACCAATAAAATTTTTCATACCAAAAATCACCGAGTAAATTTGTTCCTATTGACGCTGTAAACAAACTGAATGACAAATCGCGCTCAGAATTAACATTAATATCACTAGCAGTAGTACCAACGTAAAGAAAAAATTCTAAAATGTTCAGCGGGAAGATTTAAAATTGCAAATTTCCGGTATATTTTTGACAAAATGTATGAGAAAACCTTGACAACTTGATGTGTAGTTAAAATACCTGGAACAGAAATTTATTTATTTTTTTTCAAAATTTATTATGAAATCTAAATTTGATTATAAGTATGCATGTGTAAGTATAAGTATACTAGAATATGGTCTGATTAACACGCTCCATGCATTACTTTTTTATCTTGCAATGGAATCATAGATGTATAATATAAAATTCACTGTTGAATCGCAAAACAGTCAAGACGGAATTCATGCCAACTCGTCTTAGGAAATATTTTATTTTATTTAGATATTGTTTTTTATTTATTTTTTACAAAAATTCATAAATTAAAAACTATAATATCTATAAACTATACTCAAGTGAAAGGATGAAATATAGGAAGTTGTTTAGTTTTTCCCAAAAAAAGAACAAATTTTTTTTAAAGAAAATGTGAAGAAGTTGTTGTTGGATAAACTCTTTCCCCGTGAAAGTGCCCATTTTCCGATGTATGGGTGACTCATTGGAAATTGTAAGGGCTACTCATATCTATTTTCCTCAGAATTGGAAAAAAAAATTGTAGCCATGCCATGCCAAACCAATATAGTGGTTCTCAGATTTTCATGAAAATTGGTAGTTTTGTTCCTTATCGCAGAATATTAGACCCGTATTGTTTTTTTTTCCATTAGGGTGCCCATTTCAATTCTAAACTTGTTCAAAAAATCTATTTTTCCCCCTTTTTTCCATAAATATCCTTTTTTTTTCAAAAAATCACAATATTTGAACTACTGAACCGATTCAGATAATCGACATATTAGATTAAAGTCAATGAGTTAGGCTTCTCTGAAAAAATATAACGCTTGCAAAAAATGGAATTTTATTCGCATAGATCTATAATAGTCTCATAGGAATATCGAACGAAGACTAAAAACATGTTAACTTTGAAAAATCATAACTCAAAAACGAAAAAGAACACATCTCTGATTTTTGGATTTGTTAAGTAAAAATCCTCAGCTTCCAAAAAAACGATTAAAAATTACATCGTTTACAAAATTAAAGTTTACATGGTATTTAATTCTGGACGCTATAAACCATGTAAACATTAAAAAACAGAATCAATCAATAATCACGAAAACAAAATCCAATTCTTTCGTAAGTGTAATATTTTTGCAAAGAAGTCTAGCTCATTGGCTTCAATTTGATAGATCGATCATCTGAACCGGTACAGTAGCTCAAAAACTATGAGTTTTTTAGAATATAGGAAAAAGGATGAAAAATTGATATTTCGAACTATCTGTTAACTTTGAAAAACATAACTTAAAAAAAACATATCTCTGATTTTGAGATATTTTATATAAAAAATTCTCAGCCTTCAAGAAAAAATACAGGCAAACCTTTTTTTGAGCGGTAGATAGGAACCGCATAAAAAAATTTCCCCCAAGAAAATAACTCAAATCCACGCCATTTACCGTTCAATTTCCTTTTGTTTCCCTGCTTTGCGATAGGACACTTTGCCTTTTCGGTTGCGCGTGGCTGTTTTGGCTTTTAGTTGCATGTCGAAACGTGTCGCTGTTAGAAATCATGTCTTGCAAAAACTTAGAAAAACTTAGAGCATTTGATGTGAGGAGGGGAATGATTTCAGAAGTGGATAATTGAGACGCAAATATGCTTTTCTCGCACTAAAATGCATATAAACCATCGAAAAAAACTAAATGGACGATAACTTCGTCAAATAAGCTTCTTTTCATACACCGCACAAAAAATAATCGCACAAAAAAAACCGCACAAGAACAGAAAATCGCACAAAAAAACACGCACAAAACAAAATTCGCACAAAAACAACCGAACATGTTTTTAGTGTATAAAAAATATATGGCTCCTTTGGTCTCGAAAACATGTAAACTATAAAAATCAAATACAACCAATAATTACGAAAACAAAACCCAAATTTTTTGGAAGTGTCATATTTTTTCAGGAAAGACTTAGCTAGTTGACTTTAATTTGATATATTAATCATCTGAATCGGCTCATTGGTTCAAAAGTTCAATTGTTCATTGGTTCATTGGTTCAAATTTCTAAAAAAAAGTGATATTTGGGAAAAATGGGAAAAAAACTATTTTTCGGACCACCGTAACATCGAAATGGTCATCCTAACGAAAAAATAAAAAAACGGGTCTAATAAATATTTTGCGATATAGAACAAAATTACCACTTTTCACGAACATATGAGAACCACTCTATCTGTTTGGCATGGAATCGCGATTTACATATTCTGCAAACTTTTATCTATTTAGAAATATGTCAAACGCGAGAATTTTTTTTTTCAGAGCAAACATGAAAAAGTTGTTGTTAGAACAACTTTTTCCCTGTTAAAGTGCACATCGTCCGGTGTTGGAATTGTTGGAATTATATGAAATACGTTTTTGAAAAAAAATTTGGGTACTTTTTCATGAAAATTTTAATAGTGTACTATATTTAATTCTTTGACCAGAATTTTGAAGATATTATAGTTTTTTAGTTATATTTCACAAGAATTGAAAAATGAAGAGAAAAATTTCGTTGACCATGAAAAGGCTCGATAGTTTGCGTGGTTTTTTCGCAACTCTCTCGTAACCAGTGAAGAATTTCATGCTGACCCGAATAGCCATTACTTTGCGAGTTTCATCACTGCAGTCAAATTCGATCCTCGGCAAAGCAGTAAATTTTCAAATTGATGTATCTTGTTCAATTCATGTGTGATATTTATATACTTTCTGATTATCTGAAAGAAATCAGCTGGAAGCTGGAAGAATTCATGAATTGGATAAACAAGTAAACTTCTAGTGGGAAAGCAAATTCTAAATATGTTTTTTCATTGTTTCAGTCTATTGCGTGTAAATTTTATTGTGATAACCATTAAGAGAATGTTCGTGAAAATTCAAAAATGTTGTTACGGATTTTTTCACCCTCATTGAACTACTGGTGGAATCTAGGTTGAGTGCCAACCTTCCCGATTTTTCTGAAGTTCCCAGACTTTTTGGTACGTCCCCTGATATACAATACAATGCTTTCCTGGTTGAAAATGACTGTCATAATAGTTATAGTCATAGACTGTCATCATAAGAAAAACTCTCCGGTCGACACTTGAATAATATTCGATCTTTCTTTCGTTTATTATCTATCTATTCCTAAGCAATTCGCATTTTTGAAAATACACTGTCGACATTTTCTAAATCTTGAATTTGGTGTGAAAGAGAGATACTCTATCAGAATAGCACGCCCGAAAGCAGTTATATCGTTATATTTGTATTGAATGAGAATAATTTCTTGATTTTTTTTTTCAATGCCTAAAAGACGAAGGCTTAACTCTTACTAAATCATTTGTTTTTACATTTTCTGCTATTTTCATAAATACACATTTAATATTTTTCATTCCCAAATTTTCATTTATAATTTTTATTCTGCAAGTGCACTTATTCCATCTGCAAATCCCATAAGATTTTTTTATTTCATTCCCTCTCACTCCAGAATCTTACATCAAGGATGACAGATTTTTTATGTAAATGTAAATGTGTACGGCTAAAAATTTGAATTGCATAATGTTACGCAATCGAACTCGTAGCTAAATCCATTCATTATTCTCAAATCACAGTAAATCATCCAAGTCAAGCGTTTTCGGAAGAAGAGTTGATTCTGATGATTGAATGAAGCGGCAGGAACTCAGTAATTGTGGCAGTGCCACACAATTTGTCCTAATAACCTTAAATGTATGGCACCCCCCGAGTCGTTTCATAAACGCAACGCAAATTTCTGGAGTCTTGCTGGGATGTGCTATGCCATTAGTTAACTTGGGAAAATTGATTTTTTAAGCTGCCTGAAAGATGGCGAAAGATTTGTGAGACAAAACTGTCCACCTATAAAAATGGTGTTTTTGTTTTCCCAAAAATCGGCAAGAGCTTTCCAGACAAACCAATATTAGCTATCCTGATTTCTTCCTGATTTTTATTTTCATTCTTTCTGATTTTTGAAAAATATAGTTGGCAACTCGGTTCCCGGTGTGATTGTGGCGATGGCTACCACGACATCGAGCATATTGTCTGGTCGTGTATCCGGTTCCATGCTGCTCGCTCTCAGCTCTCTAGAGCACTGAGAGCAAAAGGCAGACAATCGGATATCCCCGTCCGGGATATTTTAGGTAGCCGTGATCCTGATCTTCTGCTTCATCTATACCTGTTCCTCAGAAACGCCGATGTCAACGTTTAATGATGTTTCCTTCGTTGTGTCCCTGTTTCGTATCCCTCCTATCTGATCTATAAACTTTTACTTAGTCGCGGCAATACATACACACACTCTTTACAGATACACGGGCCAAAGGTTGTGCAGTCCACTGATGATTCAACAAAAGCCAAAGGTTGTACCGCTCATGACAACTCACACGAGCTGATGATTGCGCCGGCTAGTGACCATTCTATCCTGGATTCCTCGAGAAGACGCACCACGCTAGATATGGGGTACAGACTAGGGGGGCGTTGCTGATTAATGGTCAGCTGCATCCCAATAGGAAGTATCCCGTGTCGGGCACAGGTACAGATCATTGAAGACAGCAACATCACAATTACGAAAACACTTGTAATACTAACCTCGAGCCAACCGCGAGTAATCGGTTACATATTACTAACATAGTTATAAGGCAAACATTGTCGAAATATTGAACTCCCGGCCCCGTCAGGTTGACGCCATATGAGCCTTAATAAAAATATATATTTTGGATAAAAAAAAAAAACTCGGTTCCCAACAGAAAACATGAAAAAACTGGTCCACCTAATGAACGGTTGATGACTGAGTCGTTCAGCAATGTGAACTGCATTGTCCATCACTAATCCATGGTTATTCGATCTTACATGTTTTTTTCATTACAGACAAGATGAGTCGATGCGTGTTAAAAATCATTCTACATTTGCCGATAGCAGGCAATTTTGATAAAATTTATGAGCATCGATTCAAGAAAACCAGTAAATGTCGATTTTTTGTGTAAGTGTTGGAATATCTATCTGATTTCTCTTACAATCCGTTTGAAGTTTAGTTCAGTTCATATAACAAAACGCCACAGTTGAGTTTGTACCTAGAGCCACAGTTACAAAAACTCAATTCAAAAGCAATTATCCTCAAAGTACTTCGACAAGTTACCGTCCGCGCCTCTAGGTGTCTCCGGGTAGCTTACGCATAAAATGTCGGTCCCTAGGGGTCGACGTTGAGCTTTTTGGTAGGAAAGCGCTGACTAACTGGGACTGACAGTTACAAAATAAAAAAAGAAAAATATATATGGTTTGTTTTCGGATGTTTACAAAATGTCCAATTTCAGTCGAATTTTTGACTATTTTTTATTTATAAAATAAGAATCTTTGGGAGCTGGAAGCGACTCTGATATTGTGCAAACGCTCTTGATGCGGGCTGAGTGGAAAGCGCAGCAAGAACAATTCGGGGCTCAACGTATTAAACCTAATACAAATTTCACTCGGGCACGAGTTTGCATCTTTTCACGTCTCCGTTACATCCGCCAGAAAATATTCATGTAGATCCCATCTTCCCGGTTACGATTGGCACATTGGCATTCAACTGGATGCGAGACCCTACACACGCCAGACAGAATCCATAAAAGCGACATTATACAGTCTCGATTTTCCTCCAAATGTCGTCCTCTCCCATACATGTGACTACATTTCGGCTAGACGGGGTGGTGCATAGCATGTAGTTTAATTTTTTTCCTGTTTCTATCTCGCTGGCAAACTGCTGCCGCATGCGAATGATAAAAGCATTGATGCAAAATGATATTGAAAGGGAGAAAAAAAAAATCCTCACCAAAATAAAAGGGAACTTTCTAGCGATAAAATATGGAACCAATTTCGCTGTCAAATGCGTCTCGAGCGGAAGAGATATGTTTAGAAATAGGTTCATTTTGTTTCCAGAAATAGCAATGATTGGTCGGGAGAATCCTTGAGCATGATTGACTTCAGAAGCTATAGCGTACAAAATGGAAGTATTGAAATAGTTTATGAATCTATTTCCATAGTCATTGATCAGTTTTTCCAGCGAAAAGGTGGGTTATTTATATACTCCATTTCCAAAATAGTTAGACAGAAGCTTTCCCCAAATGACAAAAAGTATACGTTTCGATTGCCGGAGTGACGGCAACACAAAGTATTTGTTCAACGAAATATCGCCGGAAGGAATGATGTTCGGAAAATTTTGAAAAAGAAGTATGGGTCTGTTGCTACGAATTAATTTGATACATTCTGATTGCGAACTGGACACATGTTTCACATGTGTGAAATTACTTTTATCCATTGATCGAGGTAAAGAGTAGAAAAAGTAGAGAGTAGAGAGAGTAGAGAGAGTAGAGAGTAGAGAGAATAGAGAATAGAGAGTAGATAGAGTAGAGAAAGTAGAGAGTAGATAGAATAGAGAATAAAGAGTAGATAGAGTAGAGAGAGTAGAGATATAGAGAGTAAAGAGTAGAGAGAATAGAGAATAGAGAGTAGATAGAGTAGAGAAAGTAGAGAGTAGATAGAATAGAGAATAAAGAGTAGATAGAGTAGAGAGAGTAGAGATATAGAGAGTAAAGAGTAGAGAGGGTAGAGAGTAGAGAGAGTAGAGAGAGTATAGAGTAGAGAGAGTAGAGAGAGTAGAGAGAGTAGAGAGAATAGAGAATAGAGAGTAGATAGAATAGAGAGAGTAGAAAGAGTAGAGAGAGTAGAGAGAGTAGAGAGTAGAGAGAGTAGAGACAAGAAAGCATAGAGTGGAGAGTAGAGAGTTTAAAATGAAGAGCAGAGAGTGGAGAGAAGAGAGAACAAAGTATATAGTAGATAGTAGGAAATAAAGAGCAGAGAGTTGAAAGTTAAAGTCAAAATTGAAAAGCAACAGTTGATCGCAGAGAAAGAGTAGAAGTTTGAGACAGAAACATTTGGACTAAAAAAGAAATATCGAATAAAAGAAAAGTTGCGAGAGTCTGTTCGAGTCTGTTTTTTTCTACAGTTTACATGGTCTCGGGACCAAGGGCGCTATATTTTTCTTATATTTTTTCTTGAAAGGATTATATAACATTTCCAAAAATCAAAGATGTGTTCCTTCTCAGTTTTAAGTTACGATTTTTCGAAGTTAACCGATGTTGCGGAAAAATCATTTTCCCCTTTTTTTCAAAAAATCATAACGTTTGAGCTACTAAACCGATTCAGATAATCTACGTATTGAATTGAATTCAATGAGCTAGTCTTCTTTGAAAAAATACTACACTTGCGAAAAAGTTGGATTCTAGTCGCATAGATCAAGTATAGCCGCATAGGAGTATTGAACGAAGACTGAAAACATGTTAACTTTGAAAAATCATAACTTTAAAACGAAAAATAACCTATATTTCCGATATATTTTGTAAGAAAAACCTCAGCTTTCAGGAAAAAAATACAAAAAAAGTTGCGCCCTTTGTCCCGAGACCATGTAAACTATAAAAATATAATACAATCAATGATAACGACAACAAACTTAAATTTTTTGCAAGTGTGGTATTTTTTTCAAAAAAGATCAGGTAATTGGATTTAATTCGATCACCTAAATCGGTCCAGTAGTACAAAAAATATGAATTTTGTGAAAAAAAATCATTTTTGAAAAAAAACTGAATGGTGACCCTAACGAAAAAAATTAAAAAATACGGGTCTAATATTTTGCGATAAGAAACAAAACTATCACTTTTCACGAAATTCTGAGAAACACTATATCGGTTTGGCATGGAATGGCTGTATATGTGTGTTGCGTCAAAATGACGCGTGTTCGTATAGATAGGTATATAAGAAACGTCCGTAAACCTAGTGTTAAGAAAACGTTCATCCGAATTTCTGTGCTGTCGTTTTCAAACGACATCAGCCGAGTCCCCTGCATGTGTTGCATTTCGTTCCAAATATTTTGAACGAGTATACGAAATTGCGCTCTCCCCCTTCCTATGGAATCTGTTGCCATTTTGGTGAAATTGGGAGTATTTCCTCCTATATTGATCATTCTGAAGCAGAATCGGTTTAGATAGAAAGGATGCGCCGCGCTATTGGAGTCGGATATAAAGTGGGGGGACAATGAAAACACCGTGTGTTAGCACTAATTTACATATCGTGGGACATAATTAAAATTGCACCGAATTGTGTCTTTAATTTATTGACCTGCAAACAAGCAACAATATGCGACGATTCAGGTATGCTCTCGTTGCCGGTTTATATTTGGAAATATGAGGCAACTTACAACTATGGATGAATAGGATGTGCAAGCGTAACATTGGGAAATTTAATGAAGGTTTTTGTTCAGAATTGTTTAGTATCATTAATTGAAAACCTATATTCAACGTAAAGATCATTGACACGTTCGTCGCCCCATCGCCCATATATGGGGCACAATTTTTTTGTTGAAATTGAACGGATTTTATATGATTTAATATGACGAAAGAGGCACTAAAATAACTGCGTCCCGCCCAAAATGGATTTTTTGAGCTCAGCCTTGGCTTTTCTGACACCTTCACCATCACGTTTTTTTCGAAAAAAAACGACATTCTGGGACTCTTTTTTCGGAGGGGGATCTTATGTGTACTAAATGTACTAATTATACTTAATTTAAATAAAAATTTAGTAATAATTATGAGCACTTTCTTTCGCCAGTTCATGGAAGAGTTCATTATTGTTGATTAGGGTCATCCTAGGGAAAAATAATTGAACCACCCTAGTATTGCATAGTTAAGCCTTATAATGCATCAAAATTGTAGGACAGACTATGCTCAACCTGCGGCCCGCTGGGCCCTTTTGGTTGACTCAACAGGTGTCTGTTTATTCTAAACCATTTTGTATGTGTAACAATAACGAAAACCTCAGAAATCATTAACTATTTTTTTACATAGGATAACAGTCTTCAGTAATGGTGCCAAATCATATAACAGAACACATTCTCATGAAATAAAAATTACAAATTCACCGTCCATTCTACGGTCAATATGTATAGGGAAAATATTGCAATTTAAGCTCCATTCGTTCTCAATTTCTGAGTATAAACAAGCCATTTGCGATTTCACAGCATCCACGAGTCGTCCGTCATCCAAGTAGCATCTGGTTAGCACCCGAATTGCCTTTCTCAAAGCCCAGAATGTGGTCTAGTTTTCCAATTAATGCTAGAGACGAACGAACTAAGAGATTTGATAGCTTCAATTATTCGAACCATGATCAAGCTCAAGCTAGCAAACATGAATCTTTCATAATGATGATGTCACACACAGCGGTTCTACTCGATATAAAGAAGGAATGAGAGATGGATATCGCCCACAGTGGTACAATTTTGTTGGATGGAGGCAAGATGGAATCCATTTTCCGTGGCGTCTGGTGGTAAGTGTTTCTGTATTTTTGCATTAGTAGAGTAGTGCGCGGCAAAGATGCGCACCTAACTGTTGTCGTCCAACAACTTTTGAAATAAAAGCAAATAAAATTCAGTTTGCTGACCAAATTATAACTATATATATTACCTTCGAAACGTAGAACAATAATCGAGTTTTGTTTGTAGTTGCAAAAAAAAACCAATTTTAATATAGAATGACAAATGTGTACTTTTGCCCCATACTGGGAGCAGAGGTGCGCACCGTACGGGGCAAAAGTGCGCACTTATTGAATTGTACTTCTGAGGTAACTTGTAACAAAAATAAATGCTTTATCATTACCAGCGGAAGGAGCATCATTACTAGAGTGTGTAGGCACCATCCTGTGGGGAGGAGGTTGGTGTTGTATGATGTTTTATGGGTGGAGATGGGTGGGTGTTATCGTCGAACGTACCACGTGAAAATTTTTGGGAGGTTGGAGACTGACAATATAAGATATCTGAAAATGTCCAAAATTTGAAACAGAAATATTTTTACTATCAAACTAGCTGACCCGTCGAACTTCGTTCCACCCACAATTGATATATTGATATAAATCATTTCGAACACTCAAGTTCCCAAAGAAATTATTTTCATGTACGTAATCTATACTCGCGGTATATAATGTCTTTTTTGACATATAGACCTGATGTAGACTAAGACGCATCAATCCTGATACTGACTGTTTAAATCCGTTGTCATTGTGAAAACATAAACATAAACGAAACTTAACATTTTTCATTTGAAATTTATTTTGAATTATTTTGAGGCAATTGTTCATTTTTCTTCCTCATCTTGGATTTCGGTTTAGAGGATTCCAACGCTTTTCCTTGGAGCGCTGTTGTGGAGTTCGCCAGTCCTGCCAGTTTTGCAAATTGGTTGAATTCGTGCTGAAGGTTGTTGGCTTCCGCAAAATTAACGCAAGACGACGTAAATCTTTGAGAGTCATACCATGGAAAACATTCTCCAGTGCTCTGCAGTGGTCCGCCAGATCCTCAGACTGCTCACTCGTAAATACTTGTCTGAATCGCCCTAGGCGCTCGCTGGCACATCCCAGCAAAAGTAGAAATGTCAATAAAAGAAGATTCAAATCATAAATCACCTACTGATATGAGCCTCTTCCTCAGAACTGATTCAGAAATACCGTAATCTGCCGCAATCCGACGCTTCAAGACTCCCTCCCGAAGCCTATGTCGGCTCGACAGCATTTCTGGAGTTTCCTCAAATAAGTTTTCTTCTTGTGAATCCCGTTTAAAATTTGGTTGAAAACATTCTATAATATTTTTGAGAGCAAAATGCTAGTGCGAACTTTTTCCCCACAGCCACTGCGCACCTTTGCCCCACAAGCCCCACACTATCATCTACTATAGAATGAAGGTTTCCTTGACAGTGTAGTTTCGAACTTTCCAGTTATTTTAGGTAAGTAAATCGTTATCCCCAAAATTGAAAAAAAATAGATCAAAACATCGCAAAACTCTTTTTACCTCATAACTTTTTGCCACTTTCATGAAATGTATCATAAGTTTGCCACTTTCATGAAATGTATATGTTTATATGACGCTGCAGGTGTAATAATGTATCAAACGAATGCACTGTTGTCGAATTTGTATGCTCGTTTGCTTCAAAAAGGCCAATGCGCACTTTTGTCCCGCACTACTCTACTGGGGGTGTAAATTCTAAATGCCGAAAATAAGAGCGTTCATTTAGAGTGCATGGGGGATTTAAGCGGTAATACCTCTTTTCCGGCTGAACGCTACATGCTACATTCGAAAGATAAAAAGTATATGCATGATTTTTGTTACGTATTGACTCAAAAACTAGTGTTTATAGTTTAAAAACTGTTTTGAAGGCAAACTATCGAAATCACAAAAGTTTATAGATATGGGTACCTGCTTGAAAGTCCATCTAAGTCTAGATTGGTTAGTGGTTGATGCATGTTGTCGTATGGCTGTGAAAGTACAAAAAAAATTGTGCTCACCCTAGTCAACCTCAGTTTCTATTTTGCTACAGTGTCGAATGGACGTGCAAAAATTTTCGCCTTAGAACGCCTTAGAATGCATCAAAATATGCACGAAGCAAGCATAGTACACAGACGGACAGAAGCAAAGCAGAAGAGGAATATTAAATTGGACCAGTATATCGTTTACATATCGTTAGATGGAGATTGTTTATGTATGATTGAATCACACATATGCATTATTGATTGGATGCTTTATCAAATAGATAACAGTGATGGGAGAACAAGTAAAGAATCACATGAGGCCGTGTATTGTTCTCGCGAGAACAAGAATGTACCATGAAAACCCCTTCTTCAGCTGCTTCTGCAAAACTAGGCAAACCAATCGGTCCTTCTAAGGACTTTCGACTAAAGCATTATTTGTTAAATTTCGATACGGAAGAAAAGCTTCTGTGAATTTAGGATTGTGTTCCGATTTATTGGTGAAATGATGATGATGTTTTGAGTTGTAGAGGTTCTTAACAATGAGCATTCGCCTCTAGCATTGATAAAAGCTAATTTGGATAACTCAGCTAATCGGCCATTTCGAAAGCCTCACCGTGAATGATTAATTGGTGACCTTTTTTTCGATCGATCATTAAATTTACGTGAATTTGGGCATTATTTCCGGGTTAAAAATGGCATCAAAGTGGAGGCATTTAAAGCCGGAGGAGAAAAAGGTATTTTTCAGCCTGTGTTCTTCAGTGGCAAACTGATGGTGAAAATGTGTACTGTAATGGTTGCAGTCGCAGCCGTCACTCCACCACATAACCGATTCGGTTCGAATTTACTGCTGCCGTTCTGAAAGCTTACTTGGAGCATTGGAAATGTAATTTATTCAACAAGATTAGTGTTTCAGTGTCGCTCTAGGCAGTGAGCAATCAATAGTACATGTTAAAGTTGACAGATAATGAGAAAATCTGCTCAAATTGTTTTTTTGTATTTCTTCGTGAAACGTTCGCGTCCCTAAATCATTGAAAGCATTCATTTATCGTCCCGTTAGTGCTACTGAACATTTGTACTGAATTGTGTCATTCTTAAATTTCTGTAATTTTTGTTCCCGTCGTTTATGATTTGGTAGTCCTACGGTAACAATGCGGTCGTGTCTTAAACACCACCCTTCTTTATTTATTTATTTTATGCGGCTCATGACACCATGACTAACACGTGTTTGTGGCCCCTATGAAAAAACAAGAAGTGCGTGATGTTCCGTTCTTGATTGTAATGGATTTTAACCTGAAGGTTAAATTCGTCCCTTAATTCTGAATTGATGAATGAAGGAAAATCCTGAAAAAACTTCGAAATTATTTCTTATTAATGTGTGTGTGTGTGTGTGTGTGTGTGTGTGTATGTGTGTGGATAAGTGGAATTATACAGAGATACACATGAAATTCAACTCTTTTGAACTTGTTGGTGGTCCTGCACAGGAACGAAGGGCCTTGATTTAACGTCCATGTTCGGGAACACATATTCTGTTCATCAAAAATGCAAGCGAGCAAAAAAGCACGCATGTATCTGCTATGACGATTTCCCCAGGTGATTTGATTTTACGTTTGTGTTTGAGAACACATTATGATCATCACAAACGCAAACATCGTCAACGAGTAAGATTGTTAAGATTACAATAGCTTGCATTCAAAGCAATTATTGAGATATTGAAACAAGTTTTTGGATCAATAAGTAACAAGCATATGACGCATAGACATTTTATTTTTCGAATGAAGTGGTTCTCATGCCATTTCGTTCAGTTGGTTAGGAGGTATAAACGCTCAAAATAAAGGGTGCGTCACATCAAATTGCATCACGGAAAAAACGCTGTAGAAATTCGCCCAGTAGACCGATCCTTTTGAAAATTTTAGACAGTAAAATAAAAACTATTGAACAACTTTTGGCATTTTCTTTTTATTCATACTTCGAGCCCAAGCCCGTATGCTCGCACCTTCCTCTTTACCCCGTCCATAAGGTTCTGTACAACGTCAGGTTGTAGTTTTTTTTTGAACAGAAATCCATTTTCTCTTGATGTCCGCCTCCGATTTGACAACTTTTAGGTTCTTCCGGAGGGTCTGCTTCATAATCGCCCAATTTTTCTCTATTGGGCGAAGCTCCGGCGCGTTGGGCGGGTTCATTTCCTTTGGCACGAAGGTGACCCTGTTGGCTTCGTACCACTTCAACACGTCCTTTGAATAGTGGCACGAAGCGAGATCCGGCCAGAAGATGGTCGGGCCCTCGTGCTGCTTCAATAGTGGTAGTAAGCGCTTCTGTAGGCACTCCTTAAGGTAAACCTGCCCGTTTACCGTGCCGGTCATCACGAAGGGGGCGCTCCGCTTTCCGCAAGAGCAGATCGCTTGCCACACCATGTACTTTTTGGCAAACTCGGATAGTTTCTGCTTACGAATCTCCTCCGGAACGCTGAATTTGTCCTCTGCGGAGAAGAACAACAGGCCCGGCAGCTGACGAAAGTCCGCTTTGACGTAGGTTTCGTCGTCCATTACCAGGCAATGCGGCTTCGTCAGCATTTCGGTGTACAGCTTCCGGGCTCGCGTCTTCCCCACAATGTTTTGCCTTTCGTCGCGGTTAGGAGCCTTCTGAACCTTGTATGTACGCAGGCCCTCCCGCTGCTTGGTCCGCTGGACGAATGAACTTGACAAATTCAGCTTATTGGCGACATCCCGGACCGAACTTCTCGGATCACGTCTAAACTGCTTTACTAAGCGCTTGTGATCTTTTTCACTGACGGAGCATCCATTTTTGCCGTTCTTCACCTTCCGGTCGATGGTTAGGTTCTCGAAGTATCGTTTTAGTACTCTGCTGACCGTGGATTGGATGATTCCCAGCATCTTACCGATGTCCCGTTGTGACAACTCCGGATTCTCGAAATGAGTGCACAGGATTAATTCACGACGCTATTTTTCGTTCGACGACATTTTTTCCAAATTTACGAAAAATTGACAGTGAAGCATGGCCAACGTGATCTATACACTCTTATCTGATTATAAGCGAAAGCTGAAGATATAATTCCTAAAAAATAAATTTCTACAGCGTTTTTTCCGTGATGCAATTTGATGTGACACACCCTTTATTGTTGCTTATGCTTATGTTGCTTGTTGAACCCCAGTTTAGAAATGAAAGATGTCCTACGTCAAAAGTTGAATCGTTCTATCAATCTGCCATTTATCTTCCTTTCATCGAAGAACCCAAACGCAGAATTCCCGGATTGCTATCGAAAATTTACATAATAATTTTATTTGACAAATGATTTCCCAATACTGAACGGGGCAAACAGTGAACCCCGACCCTGAGAATGATCGAGTGGTTAATGGTGGCATGCTAGAAAAATGAAATGCTTATCTAGAGTAACGATGAAAAATTCCGCGGGGAGAAAGCGCTTTCTTCGCAACATTGGAATTTATCCGTCCCCTGCATAAGGTCAGCTGACTTCCCCCATAGCCCCGAAGTTGTCGATAACTGGCCGACGAAAATGGGGGAAAAAATTGACACGCGCCACATCAGAATAAGCAACGAAATTTATCACCGGACTGGGGATGAAGCAATTTGAATACCAAATGACCGAGGATGGGAAAAGGGGCAAACAAGCGAGGATGCTGGTCACCTAGGATGTCATGTTCGGCAAGGGTAAACATGGTTTTTCGGTAGGTTGACTCCGGTTAGGGATAGTAATTCGCACAAATTCAATGATTACATTTTTCAACAGCGTGAAACAATATTGAACAATCATGAACCCGATTTCCGCGTTCCTTGCATTTTAATTTAGATTTATTGTACGTAATTCAGAATAAATTGTATCAAGATTCTTTTAAATTATCAAAAATAGCAGTCACGTAGAAAGGGTATCAAGTGTTGTTCTTTTCAAAATTTGATTGACAAATCTGCTATCAGGAGATGGAAGCATTCACGTTATACGCCATTGATATTGAAGACATTGTCGAGATAGCCCCTATAAATTGTCAACACTGGTCGGCGATTTAGAGGCGCATCAATCATAATCAGTATTCGGGACGCTTCACGGTGATGTCTTTGCTAATTTTAGTTGCAAGGACCAATCTCGATACCACCGATTCTGCTGTATGAATACCACACATTGTGAAAAATTCTAAACATGGTATGTCTACACTATCTTGTTCGAATCACTGTGGATAATTTTGATTCATATTTATAGAAGTACCCTTATTACCGTGTTTGATTAGAAAGCCATTAGTTCCATTCACCTAGCTCTATAGTAATGCTACAATTGTAACTTATTTCTCTCGAGCACTTGTATTCGAGAAACATACTATGCCAATTCCCCCTAGATCAGTATTAGATCAGACCTTTGTCTGTGAACTTTGCAATGCGTGTTATTGTTCTGGTCAACAACATTCCAGTGCGGCAATAATTGCACTTGCAACGTTACAGGTGGAAATCTCCATCCATAAATAATTCATGCGATTTGCCTTCGAACCAAACAATCCGAATCAGACGGACACGATACACAGAAGAATCTGGTCGTCGTCATGGCGAGCAACTATCAGCTTGACTATCAGATACCGAAAGGCGAAGCTCAACAAGAAACAAATGAATCCTTCTTGTTTGGAGCCCGGGCTCATATGAGTCAATTTACAAACGTTTAAGCTGCTGGATCTTTTCATCGTTTGCTGGTGGAACCTTGTTATCCCAACGCTGTCACCTTTGGCAACGAAACGAGTCTTGATGTTAACTTTTGATTGCAGCTTGTGCATGTCTTCGATGCAAAACAAAAGCTGCAATCAATGTGTATCGAACTAATAACAACACATTTCTAGTGTTGTGTGGGAGGGATGCTGCATTGTTTGGTCAAAGGTGGCCCAACAAGGGCGGAAGATTTTAATTTCGTGCTGTTTCCAAAGTCGATCTTTAATTGCAACAAAAGCGAAAGTCAACAATGACAATGCAATTTTCTCTCAAATGGGAAGAAACGGACAGCGCATTGTGGTGAATTTCGAAGCATAGTTGATTCGTTGCAAGCACAGCAAATTGATACAATGGTTCGATGTTTCAAATTCATTTCAAATTATTGGTTGTTAAAGAACAAGGAAGTGATGACTAAAATTTTACACAGAACAATTTTAAGTTTAATTCTAAGAAGTTTATAAGAGATAATATTAGAATTCGATAGTTTGGCATACAGTTGCTTCCAATATACAACCATTCCATGCCGCACCGATATAGTGGCTCTCAGATTTTCGTCAAAAGTGGAAGCTTTTTTTTCTTTCCTTATTTCTTTTTTTTTTTTTAATATTTTAAAAAAATATGACGCCCTTGGTCGCGAAACCAAGTAAACTGTAAAACACTAGTACAATAAATAATTACAGCATCGAAATCCAATTATTTCCGTAAACTTAGTATTTATAGTAACCTATTCGAAAAAGACTATCTAATTGGCTTTAATTTGATATGTTGACCAGTAGGTCAAAAGTTATGAATTTTTGAGGTGCAAAAAAGAGGAAAAATTGATTTTTCGGTCCATCGATTAGCTTTGAAAAATCATAACTCAAAAACGAAAAAAAAACCTCTCTGGTTTCGAGATATGTTATGTGAAAAATCGTCAGCTTTCCGGAAAAAAATATGAAAAAATATAGCGTTCTTGGTTCCGAGACCATGAAAACTATAAAAAAAAACAAATACAATCAGTAATAACGAAAACAAAATTCAAATTTTCTGTAGTAGTATTTTTCAAAAAAAAACAGCTGATTGGCTTTAATTTTATATATTGATCATCTGAATCGGTCTAGTAGTTCAAAAGTTATGAGTTTTTTAAAAAGTCATTTTTTCAAAAAATTAGAAATGAATGATTTTTCAGACCATCCTAAAATGGAAATGGTCACCCTTACGAAAAAAAAAACGCCTAAAGAAATAATAAAAAATACGGGTCTAGTATTTCGCGATAAGGAACAAAACTACTACGCGTCACGAAAATCTATATTTTTTAAAATTTTATCTGGAAAGCTGAGGATTGTTTACATAACATATCCAAAAATCAGCAAGGCGTTATTTTATGTTCATGAGTTATGATGTTTCGTAATTAACCCATAGTCCAAAAAATCATTCTTACCCCACAAAAATTCGTAGCTTTTGAAAAATTAATTCAAATTAATTCTAATTAGCAAGTATTGTTTGAAATATACTATACACTTGAAACTAGAATATTACACTTGCAAAAAGAAAATGAATTGGTTTCCGTAATTATTAAATGTATTTCTTTCCATAGTTTACTTGGTTTCGGGACCAAGGACGTCATATTTGTTTAAATATTTTTTGTTGAAAGCTGATGTTTTTCCACATAACATATCCCAATGTCAATTTATTTTTTCGTTTTTGGGTTATGATTTTTCAGTATTCGTTCAATATTCCTATAAGTCTTGACTACATATATGCGAGAATCCAATTTTTACGCAAGTGTGATATTTTTTCAAAGAAGACTTCAAATTGATATACCGATCATCTGAATCGGCGTAGTAGTTCAAAAGTTATGATTTTTCCAAAAAGGGATTTTTGAGAATGTTAATAAAACGATTAAGCTATGTTCGTTGTTTTGAGTTTGAAAAGAGACTGAAAGTTATCCTTCTTCCTACCTTGTTTGGTCTATAAAGACTTTAAACTTTTTCAGTTCATTGGTCTCTAGCTCTGAGAAGGGCCCTTGTGGAAAGAAAACTGCTTCATTACTCCTCCTTCGCCCGTCTTAAAGGAAAACAATTCACTCCCGCTCGACGCTCGCCGGCAACGATGCTGCTCCGATGGCCACCAAACGAGAAGTGAAGTTTTCCTCCTTCCTTCCTGGTTTGTATTAGAGATGTTTTAACATATTGCGGACCGCCCACGAGATTTCCCGTGTTTCGCGTTCCGTCTGTTACCGATGGATCACGAAATAGCCCGTGCTTCCTACACTTGAAGGTTAAATCCTTGGTTTGCCAAGAATCTAACAAGACCTACCGATGGCTCGCGTTCGTCTCATCCACATCGAAGGGGACGATCTCATTCGTGGAATCCGAACAAATGAAGCGTTCAAGTTTGCCCTAAAACGTGCGGTCCTTAATGTGTTAATCTTTGCAGTTCATTCGCCTCTAGATGTTTTCCTCAGAAAAGATGCAATATTTATACCCTAACGACAGCGTACTTACTTTGCAAGGGTGGAGTTTAAGTATCAAATTTATATATATAAAAAAGGATTTCTGTCTGTCTGTCTGTCTGTCTATCTGACTGTCTGAAAACAAAGCAAAATACTTATCTCTATTTCACATTTGATCCACATACCCCCAAGTTTCACTTGCCCCAGCGTACCTTATATTGAATTTTCTATATATCATGTATTTATATTTATGTGCTTATTCAATCAAATTCTTTCAAATTCAAATTGAGAAAAATTCTAAATCAGGTAAAACTTGTATTCAAACAAAGTTTAACCTTCATTTGATAATTTATTTGCCAGTTAGGTACCGCCAGAAACTCAGCCGGATCGCGTTGGGCGACGAAAGTGGTAGACGAGACAAAATGGGAGCTTCCGACAAATAAGTAATTCGTCTAATGTTCGATTCACTAGTCCGGAAAATAAACATCCAGTGTTGAAATAATAACTAGTAATGTCATTCTTTAAGAACTTCATTTTGCGAACTGTTATTCCCAGGGTACACACACATAGCTCCCTTCCTTTTGCAATGATTTTCCAGGTCAGATGACTTCTAAGTACCAATAGAAGACACCGATCGTCATAAAAATCAATGGCAGGAAATGATTATCCGACATTGCTACTTGCTCGTATGTAGGTTAACGAATGATGGTCGGTTTCTTTTTCTTGTAATTTGTGTTGAGAGTGTTTTGAATAGTTTTATCAAAACCGGTTCCAAAATTTGTGATGAACTGACACATCCTGAACAAAGTTTCAGTACTAAAATGCCGCCGATTCGATTCTAAACCCATGGTTATTTATTTGCTACAACCGCATCCATAAATATTCCTTACAGTCAGTCCTCCAGAAGGGAACGGACCATGTGACAGACAATGTTGTGACTTTTGGGAAGCGCTAAACGCGGGACGTAATAAGGGATCGACTTTTATCTATTGGCAGCAGATCATCAGAAAACGAGTCAGCAATTTGGAAGCTATCAATCACACCGCTTGATGTCGCATCCTTCGGGATGGCTTCCTCCTCCGGTTTGCCTTTTTGAATGGATGTTTTGTTTTTCTCGTCGCCTCGTGGCGGGGGCAGCCTTGGGAATGTAAATCACCACATGTGGTGGGGTAAGCAAGACATTCATTTTGGCCGCTAGGGGTGGATCGTAAGTCACGGAACAATATTGACATTGATATCAAGTGTTTCTGGATGGTTTTATCGTTCCCGAATTATCCGCCGAGTGGTAATTTGAGAGAGTTCATTAAATATATCACAGCTTTGCTCTAGGGTATTTGTTTGGAGTTAGAGTTGTTCTTTAATTTGAAGACTTTTGTGCAAGAATTTCAACCATGATACATTTCGCACAAATGTAGTGAATAAAATTTCACCCCTGTTTTACACGACACTAAATCTTTGTCGTCAGAATTCGGCCAATGTTTCCGACGGTGAGGTGACAAATGGTTCGCTTGAAAACACGTACCACTGGACAATCCTTTTTGTACATCACGTATTTGGCATGTTACAACAACAAAATCCACTCGTTCACACGTACTCTCAGTGTAATCTTTACTGAAGATGTCGTTGGTATAATAAACCATTGCATGATTGTATTATACCGGATGGGCGGAAATATGTGACGTGTAAGGCCGATTACACATTATCCGGTTTCTGCCGGACCGGTCTGAAACCCGAATGGCAATTTTCGACCGTATCAACCTCTTCACGGCGCCGTGATGCAGCCGTCTACTGCGACTGCATTGTCCGATGACCGGACAAGTATTATTCGCGATGACAGTAGCATAGTATCGACGGCTGGTGGACACATCAGTTTGGGAAAGCAAATCATCCTCTATAAGATTATTAGACCTTAAGACAGTTTGAAGTTGCTCAATTTTTAATGAAAATTTTTACATCATGTTATTTCATTACTTTAAACACGTAGTACTGACCCTTACTTAACTATTTCTGTATATTTTTCTTGATATTTTCACAAAAACTCATCATTATAATATAAAACCATTATTAAACACAATTCTTGTTCAGGGGTTTTTCCCTACTTGCAAAAGAACGTTTACTTCATCACATAAATAACATATTTGTTAAGAAAAAGTTTACTTTCATTCATAATTCTTATTTTGTATATGAGTTTACTGCACCTGAAAATCCATCATCACTATCATTTCCCAAAAGCGGAGCACGAAGCTCCATGCCATCAACACGAATTGACAGTTGTTTGCCATGTCTGTTAGTATTATTTAGTACAATTCAGGCAATTTTTCGTCCCATGTAATAGTATGTGTGCGTTATTGACGTTTGTTTATTGACTTTGAAACCAATAATAATTTTGATAATTGATCATTTGCAAGTGATATGAATGCTGAAATTTTTATTTCACTTCTTCAGCAACTACCAGTGCTGTGGAACAAATTCTGTGATACAAGTTTCTGTTCAAAGAGAAGCAATGGTCACAGGTGCACGATGTCATCATTGAGCAAATTGCCACGGACTGTGTTATTAACGGTGAGTGGTGTCTTTCGACAAGCAGATCGAGTTATTTAATTAATTTCTATTTTTTTGTTCACAGGCAACATCTCTTATTTGAAATTATTCCTGAATTTCTGGGTATTCTAGTTTTACCTGACCCGGGACGCGATCAACGGCGAGACCGAGGCACTCAAGTTCAAAATGTTCCCATGCCCGATGCCAAAGCATTGGTTCTGTCAGAACAAAATTCCAGCTTATCTGATTCGGTAATTCTTTGCCCCGGATCCGCGTATTGATAGCTGTGATGCGAAATGGGCTCGAGAAGCTGCCCCTGCCCCAGGAGGCATATGTTGAGCACGTTCTTGGACGAGGATCTGCGGAAGCAGCAATGGAATAGTGTTTGAACGAATTATAATGTTATTTTAATCGTATTTTTTTATTGTAATAGTGAAATAAAAAACAATCTAGAATGAATGGATGACATACATTCTCTTGCAGGAAAATTCCATGATAATTACAGGAAGTGAACACATTATTGATGTAAATAAATAGTGCTCCTGGCTTGTTACGGAATGTTTTTATTATTGGCTCATCAAATTGCACTTTTATCTAACCGTGTTTCTGAGACTGTTGAAAAAATATGTGGCAACGTGTGAAATAAATCATGCTATTTGTGGAAGCATGGAAACAAAATAATTATGCGTATGAATGAGTAAACCACAACTGGATTAAAGTTAGTTTTTGTAAAAGTATTCTGAAGTGGGGCGGAAGTATTTACGATAGGTACGGTATGAACGCCGATATGATGCAGTATATGCGTAATATCCGTGAGGCCTGGTCAACTCCAACATTTGTCCCTATATGCTCGCCAAGGTGCACATGCAGTCAGCTGCATGTAACCGGAATATTTGCAGCAATGTTTACCTGTTAATCCACTATATAAATAAAAGCATGTATGTGTTTGTGAGAGATGTACGGTTTTGTGTAGTGAGAAGTGTCTTTCACATTGTTATCCGGTTATCCGTCCAAACCCAGCGGCGCTTTTTGAAACCGGTCCGGCAGAAACCGGATAATGTGTAATCGCCCTGACAAGAGCTCATACGGAAACCGAAAACAAATGGGACTAACATTGCTGATGTGTGTGTAAATTTTTCAATTCCATAGGTTATCGTATTGTGGCAAGTTAAGAAAAGGAAGAATCCGATGTTTCCAAACATTTTTGAAGATTTTTTAGGGGTTTCATCAAAATGAGGTCGTAAATTTCAATCTAGTACTGTATACTATAAATTTTGAATACCTGTTTGAATTGCTGTTCATATCAAAGTTTTTGATTCTTTTCTTAGAAATAGAGTTTATAATAACATTTCTAAATATCATAAATGTTTCCAAGCCAGAAAATACTTCATATCTAGTGTTCTTAAAGGTGTCTGATACTAACCTTGAATCTTGCAGCAACACATCAACCCAAAGAGTGAGGGGAAATTTTGTTACGTGGAACAACCATAGGAGTTTGACCCATCATTTATCACTCCCACAGACTGACAAATGTCACCAAACCGAAAAGGAGAAAAGGTCATCCAACGTTGGTAATCATTTAGATTAGGTGCTGTGTTATAGCGGATATACACGTTGATAAATTGTTTTATGGCTATGAATATGAGACGGGGTATTGATACATTAACGAAATTAATTACAACGCAAAATAAAATCAAACAGAGCGGTCAATTCCAAATGAAAACAACAATTCTCCAAGGCCATTACCTTCGCCCTTCCACAATTGAACTTAAAAGTAGATTGAAAAGGTAGAAAGGGGATGATGCGTAATAATATTAGGCTGTCAAAAAAGTCCTGCGGTATTTTTTTTGAATTTTCATTTGTTCATAAAATTAGTTACAATCATCTGTTTTAAGTCAAATATGCGCCGTTTTGTTCGATGACTTGTTCCCAACGAGATGCCAACTTCATAATACCTCTGTTATAGAAGCTCGCTTCCTTAATGGCAAAAAACTCGGATAGCCAATTTTCACAGGCCTCTTTTGTGGCTAACTTCTGACTACCTAGCTCGTTCGCCATGGACAAAAACAGTAGTAGTCACTTGGTGCAAGGTCCGGACTATACGGCGGATGCAATAGAACCTCCCATCCGAGCTCCCGGAGCTTCTGGCGCGTCACCAAAGAAGTGTATGGCCTGGCGTTGTCCTGATGGAAGACAATGCGGCCTCTGTTTATCAAAGATGGCCTCTTCTTCATGAGTGCTACCTTCAAGCGGTCCAGTTGTTGGCAGTACAGGTCCGAATTGAGCGTTTGGCCATAGGGAAGCAGCTCATAATAGATTATTCCTTGACAATCCCACCAAACACACAGCAGAACCTTCCTGGCCGTTAATGAGAGCTTGGCCACCGTTTGAGCCGCTTCAGCGGGCTTCGACCACGACCGTTTGCGCTTCACGTTGTCGTAAGTGACCCACTTTTCATCGCCAGTCACCATCCGCTTCAGAAACGGGACGATTTTGTTGCGATTCAGCAGCGATTCACATGCGTCGATACGGTCGAAGATATTTTTTTGCGTCAACGTGTGTGGCACCCATACATCGAGCTTCTTTGTGAATCCAAGCTTCTTCAAATGGTTAATAACGGTTTGATGACTTATCCCCAGCTCTTGGCCGATGCTACGGCTGCTACTATGCCGGTCTTTCTCGGCTAATTCAGCAATTTTGTCGCAATTTTCGACGACAGGCCTTCCGGAGCGTGGCGCATCTTCGACGACCTCTACACCAGAACGAAAACGTTGAAACCATCGTTGTGCGGTGGAAATGGAAACTGTATCGGGTCCATAAACTGCACAAATTTTATTGGCAGCTTGAGATGCATTTTTGCCTTTGTCATAATAGTACTGTAAAATATGTCGGATTTTCTCTTTATTTTGCTCCATATTTGCGACACTATAACTCACGAACGACTTAACCAAACAAAACACACTCAAGGACTATAGCGCGCAAAAATACCTTTCCAACAAGCTATAGTATGACTCGATACAATGAATACAACTAGAACTACGCGCTTACAACGACACCTCGCGGAAATAACGCAGGACTTTTTTGACAGCCTAATATATAACCTACGGCTGCCACCGTGTGTAAAATCTTGACAATTCGTGACAACTTTGATGAACTCGGTATTATTATGAATACCACGATACTGTCATGCCACGGACAAAAACAAGTATGTATTTTGTATTCAAGATGGTGAAAGCTAGTCACGCTGAATGGAGTAAATTTAATTTCGTATTTATTTAGCTTTTTTGCTAACATTTTGAATCTTGTCTTGTCTTGTTTAGGAAAGAAAAGATAAACAAACAGTAATTTACCCGCTTTGTGATATTTTTAGACGAAATCCTGACGTATCCAGAGGATTTGAGTATTGGATAATAACCGTGAAGTTTTTTCTGCTCTACGGTTTTTGTAATTCATAGATTCGCACGATAATTATAACGGACGATAGTTATAAACAATAAGACCATTATTTTTTTTTATTTTTTAGATTATAAATATTTCCAACCATATTGTTTTGAAGACATGCTGTGAATAAAATAATGTTAAAAAAGTGATAATAGATTTAAGAGCCAAATGAACTGAACTGATAATATATTTCAAACAAGGAAACAATGAGTCTATCATTGCGAAACATTTACAAGATACTGTTCCGAAATTCTTTTTTCATAATTTTGATATCCGTCTATAGACAATCCTCATCACTTTCTGCTTTTAGATAATTCCTTGGAATCCATCACATGTTTTATATGAAGATTATGTTTCTGGCCGATGCTGTTAACCAGTTTCTGTTCAAAAAACTAAATTAAACCCGAAACCGAAATTTTAATAGCTGTTACTTACAGCTTCAAAGCTGCAATTTTTATTCCAATTAGGTTTTACAAAGGTTATTTAGATATGTAATTACTTACATTCCAGTGGGTAAATAATGGATGAATTATCAACTTATCTAATTCAATAATTATTGTTTATACGTGCTATTGATGAAATGCTACGTTAAATTTTTATAGAACTATTAATACAAATTATTTAACGCATTACCTTTATAGAAAAATATGCAAAGATTAATTATATTAAATATTTTTTTTTTATTATTTTTTTTATCCCATTTATTTATTTATCAGGCTCATTAGCATTTTATCTGTAACAGAGCCGGGTTTTAATCGTGTACATGTACATATGTTTATGTTTCTATAAATTGTAAATTACACAGTAGAAGTAGTAGCCATTTAGGCGTTAGGTTTTCTGTTCCATTACATTATGGTAAATTACACTGTAGTAGCCATTTTAGGCGTAAGGGTATTCTATCTGTTCTTCCATTGTTCAGCATACCGGACAGCGGAGACAGTTTTTTATTTAAATCGTTTATTTTTACAGGCTCAGTTACATAGGTTTAAAGGAGCCGAACTCCTTACTGTATTGTTACTAGTATATATACATTTTTCCTTAATTCTAATGTTAATAATATAGGAAACCGATTACTCGCGGTCAACTCGAGTTTAGAAGGGTGACATATTTTCTTCAGGAAAAGGAGGGGATATGAGGATATGTTGACAATGATCACACTCACACTCTCAATCACACTCTCAATCACACTCATCACACTCAATTCTTAAACCTATCTTATATCTAATATGTATTTACATTTCATCTTATTCTTAAGAAGGGATCCGATCTCTCACAAAGGAAAAGGAAAAGGAAAAACTAAGGGTATAAGGACAATCACACACGAAGATCGATAGCTTTAAGGAATACATATATTTGGGACATGTAATCAAGGTCTAACCGAGCCAACACGTCTCTCACCGGCACATTGGGCTGCCTTCCTCGGGCCCGAAGGGTGACTACTAAATTCGATCTGGCGACAAGATACAGCTCGCACGACCAAACAACGTGCTCGATGTCGTGGTAACCTTGGCCACAAACACAAAGATTGTTGTCGGCAAGATTAATACGAAAGAGTAGCGCATCTAACGAACAGTGATTGGACATGAGTCGGGAGAAGGTGCGAATAAAGTCCCGGCTCAAGTCCAGACTTTTGAACCATGGTTTGAGGCTAACCTTAGGGATAATCGAGTGGAGCCACCGGCCCAATTCATCTTCGTTCCATTTGCGTTGCCAGTTAACTATGGTATTTTTGCGGACTAAAGAATAAAATTCATTGAAGGCGATTTGACGCTGATAAATATCGCCTTCAATTGCACCTACCTTTGCTAATGAGTCAGCCCTCTCATTACCCAGAATTGAGCAATGTGAAGGGACCCAGACAAAGGTAATGACATAACAGCGTCTGGATAAAGCACTCAAATTTTCTCGTATTCTCTCAAGGAAGTACGGCGAGTGCTTTTCCGGCCTCACTGAACGGATAGCTTCGACAGAGCTAAGACTATCCGTTACAATGTAATAGTGTTCAACAAGCGGAGACAGTTGATATTGATCATTGTTGAGTTATTTATAGAACAGCAGACCGATGTTTCTTGCAGAGCAGAGCAGTTGTATGGATGAATCGATCTAATTTCGACCGTGGATCGATCTCCATCGCTGATGATGGTTGCGTGGACGTAGTTATTCTATAATAACACAAAGATGGTCAATTGAGGGCCCTGAGTTTGAACTCACGATCGATCGCTTAGTAAGCGAACGCGTAACCACGTGGCTACGAAGACCCCCTTAAATATTGTTAATCGTATGCTTCTAACGTGGTTCCTAACACAATACAGATTGATTAATAGAATTTATTTGACACTCAGACTTCCGATTTGGTTACGTCGAGGGATCACCCGATCACACCATTACTCGGTGAGGACGTAATGACGGTTGTCGCAACTTAATTGAAATGCAGAATCTCATATGGAAGTAGCTCAGATTTTACTGATCGTGAGGTGGATAAATTCGGGTTTTCAATGACCTAAAGAAGGTATTATTATGCAAAAAAATTGTAGAAATGGTTCTTACAAAATGATTCTAGCCTTGACCTATACTAAATGCTTCTCACTATTCAAACGAGTAAGACAGAGCTAAGAAAAAGAATATGCGAGATGTTCATTATTATACATAACTAGCTGACCCAGCAAACTTCGTCCCGCCCAAAATTTGTTTTTTGTTATCAATACCTTCAAACATTTACGTTTTCTTGCTATGAGCAAGTTCATGGGTCCAATCACAAAACTGTTCATTGATTGATCTTCTATTCGACCCCGTTGAATTTACCTTTTACTATAAAATTTCTAGTATTTATAACAAAACTCATCATTATAATATCAGATTATTTTCAGACACAATTCTCGTTCAAGATTTTTCAACCACTTGCAAATAACATGTTTCTCCGTTACATGGAATAAATGTTTTATACAGAAAATATGATAGAATAAAGACAGCCCTAAATCGGACAATTCCTTCCTCGAGTTCTGCTCTTAGCAACACATCCGGCGATCTTTTTTTTTGGTATAGATAGAACAAAATATAGGAGTGCGTTTCATCACATTAAAATCCATTTCCAGTTTCGAACAAAGATCAATTTCGCTAGAGCAAACATCAAATGGACTAACAGCACTTGTCACTATGTAATTGTAGAACATATGGGAATTTAATTTTCCGAATTTTCCCTTTTTCCTTCAGAGTTTTCCGAAAATTTTCAATTGTCATGTTTGGTTGGAATATTTTTGGTTGAAATATCTGTAATATTTTTATGGGACCCCCTCTCCTTTTCAGAGGAGGGAGGGATGTCATACCATTATAGAAACATTTCTCATACCCAAAAACCCTCACATCCCAAATTGTGCTTGATAAGTTCTCGAGCTATGCAGAAGTTTGTGTTTCGTTTGTATGGCAGCCCCCCCTTAGAGAGGGGGATGGAGAGTCCAACCATCATATAATCATTTATTGTACCCTAAAACCTCATCATATCAAATTTGGTTTCATTTGCTTGAATAATTCTCGAGTAATGCAGAAATTCGTGTTTCATTTGTATGGCAGCCCACCCATGGAGAGGGGGATGGAGAGTCTAACCACCAGAGAAACATTTATTGTACACTAAAACCTCCACATACCAAATTTGGTTTCATTTGCTTGATTAATTCTCGAGTAATGCAAAAAATTGTGTTTCATTTGTATGGCAGCCCTCCTCTAGAGAGGGGGGGTGGAAAGTCTAACACCATGATAGAAACATTTATTGCACCCTGAAACCTTCACATGCAAAATTTTGTTTCATTTGCTTGAATAATTCTCGAGTTATGCAGAAATTTGTGTTTCATTTGTATGGCAGCCCACCCATAGAGAGGGGGATGGAGAGTCCAACCATCATAGAAACATTTATTGTACCCTAAAACCTCCACATACCAAATTCGGTTTCATTTGCTTGATTAATTCTCGAGTAATGCAAAAAATAGTGTTTCATTTGTATGGCAGCCCTCCCTTAGAGAGGGGGGTGAAGAGTCTAACCATAATAGAAACATTTATTGCACCCTGAAACCTTCACATGCCCCCCCTTAGAGATGGGGGAGGAGTCTCAAACTATCACGAAAACCTTCCTCGGCCCCAAAAACCCCTACATACCAATTTTCATGTAGATTGGTTCAGTAGTTTCCGAATCCATAAGAATCAGAAAGACAGACAGACAGACAGAAATCCATTTTTATATACATAGATAGTCATGTTTTATCCCTAGAGTAAATTATAGAAAGAGAAAATAAATTTACATTCTCATATGTTCAACAACTACATTATTCACGAGCAACCAAGTATTCCTCCTAATCTTTGAAAGAGCGAAAAACTCAAACAAACTCAGGTCAAAACTCAGGGCCCTCAATTGACCATCTTTGTATTGTTACAGAATAACTACGTCCACGCAACAATCATCAGCGATGGAGATCGATCCTCGGTCGAAATAAGATCGATTCATTCATACAACTGCTCTGTTCTGCAAGAAACAACGGGCTGTTGTTCTATTAATAACACAACAATGATCATAACAGCCATCTTCGCTGTCCGGTCTAACTGGATAATGGAAGAATAGAAGGACTCTTACGCCTAAATGGCTACTGTGTAAATGTGTACCATTGCATGGTACATGGTATGGTATACATGTGACATGTGCACGATTAAAATTCGGCTCTGTTACAGTTAAAATGCTAATGAGCCTAAAATAAACAAATGGGATAAAAAAAAACTGTTCGTGACAATGATGATAGACACAAAAAGATTAAGTGAAGTGCGAGTGATGTGAAAGCGTACGTGGCAGTGATGTTCGTGATCAGGCCCATTATGTTTGATAAAATTTGTCTTTACCTTTTCTCGAGCATCGTGTCTCCTCGGTAGACTCCCACGAAAGAAACATTCCCCACCTTGCAGAATGAGCATCAGGAGATTGCAGGCAAATAGAACATGATACGAAATGTATGTATATCTGTAGGAAGGATGCTCCTGCGATTCATGCCAACAAGATCAGAAAGGAAAGGAATGATAAGTAAAATATTCTTTAGGGAACGACATCGATACACAGGAATAGAGAAGAAAAGTGTCATAGCTATATCAGTGGCAGTATCTGGCCAAACTCTTGAACTTTTCTTCGAATATATTTTTTCTTACTGCTTTGACCAAATGTTTTCTATACTGTATTCAATTTACCATATAAAACAATATAATTTATAGTGACTCAACACTATTCAATACTATAATGAAGGCACAGCAAATTACTATTTTGTTATCTCGGAGCATGAGATGAAATTGAATTTCTAATGGAATGACTCATTCGCTGGGAATCGAAACAGTCTTCCAGTGAGACATAATCCCTCTATATTTTCCTACCCCCTGCAATAACATACCGAAAATGAAGTGCAAATCATATCTCTAGCATAATCAAACAGCAATTTCCCAATCCCAGAGTCAGTCGGAGGGGGGCGTGTGACAATGTCACACCAGAACAAAATCCGCTAAATACTCGAGGATACCCTTGAGAGATTCGCTTCACGTAGAACACGTCTGGAAGGGGATGGCATCGAAGAACGTAATATGAAGTGTCCCCTGTTTTTCGGAAGAAAATTCGCCAAAATCGCCCCTTCCAGTCACTCGGAACAGTTATGTTCGAGATGGCTGCAACGGCATCTGCTTGCCTGAACAAAAGATAAAAAAATTACATTAAAGAACACATACTTCTATGGAAACAACTTTCTACGAAACTCCCCGTCCAGCACCCTATTGCAACTTCGCAGCAACATCTTCCATTTCACTTCAGATTCACAAGTGCAATTATGCTGTCTCTTCGCTAAAGGCTTTTGAAAGTGGAAATTGGGTTTGAGATATATTTGCTTTCCCTTATTTATTTCCATTTTTTCGACGAGGAAACAGTTACCGTCACATTCATACAAAATCCGACAACACACATCAATGGTATCTCCCGAGCCAGTGCATGTTTGCATTCAGATGGGGTTTCCGATGCTGCGGTCCATGGTTCCGAGCTCACCGAATCCTTAGCTTATGGTTGCTTAGCGAAGCATGTCGAGTAATCTCTCAGTGCTGCTCCGATGGTTGGCAACCAGCTGATAGGGGATTGCGCTGCTACCGTATAGGGTTTCGCCAGGCAGGGGCGTTGAGTGGATAAAGAGCAGTGATCGAATTTGTCCGTTTATCGCCGCAGGACATATTGCTTTTGTGCGTCTCTGAATCGCTCGTGCGAACTAAGAATGCAATTACAACCTTTTTCTGGGTGGGAGGTGCGACTATGGGGTATTCAGAACATTCTTCGATGGGATGTGGCAGTCAAATATCGTAAAAAATTGAGAAGAAGACTGGAATTCCATAAGTATGTGTATAATTCGATCTGTTTTTCCAATTATGCAGTATGATAGACCAGATAGAGTTATAGAAAAACTGATGGAAATCTTCTCAAGTCCATAATAAAAAAGGAATATGCACAGATATTCAAACTAAGGAAAGTTATACAATTAAACAATTTAACAGAATTTTATAAACAACTCGGACGTTAAATTTGTTCTTACTATTTTTTCGTGGCGAATTAAATTATTTCTGTGAAAAAATATGTTATTAAAGGTGGTTTGATGAAAAGAAAAAACAATGTAAACCGCATTACAATGGGAAGGATGTAAACAAGCCATTGTATGTATACATTTTCAAATCTATATAACTCCAATTTATTTTTGTTTCAAATATCAGTGATTCAGCTTAGGTGATAAAAAGTAAACAGTATAAACAGTCTATGTCAACTCAATCCTATTCCAAATGAACTAAAGTGTTTCCTAGACTTGGTGTTTACTAATTGCTTAGAAGATTTCCATGTTTCGAAAGCTGAATGTCCTCTTTGGAAAAATGAAAAATTCCACACCGCTATAGAATACTCTTTTTATCGATAGCACAGGTACATGCCGATTGTGATTTTGAGATAAATTTTGAGTTCAAAAAGGCAGACTACGAGCAAATTAATTGTAAGCTTAATGATCTCAATTGGTCATTTCTACTAAAAGATGGAAGGAACATAGACAAAGCTGTTGAAATTTTTGATGAGAATCTGTATAGAATCATAATCGAACATGTTCCAACAAGAAAGAAAAAAAATAATACAAATTCAAAAACACCAGTATGGTTCACTCGTAATATTAAAAATCTCAAAAACAAAAAAAAAGCTCATAAAATAGACAAAGCAAGAGAAACTTTGGATAATTTAATCATATACAGGGTTTTCCA
This sequence comes from Toxorhynchites rutilus septentrionalis, assembly GCF_029784135.1. Taxonomy (NCBI): domain Eukaryota; kingdom Metazoa; phylum Arthropoda; class Insecta; order Diptera; family Culicidae; genus Toxorhynchites; species Toxorhynchites rutilus. The sequence continues at coordinate 243,206,216 of NC_073745.1, forward strand.
TTTCGGGCTTCCGAAAGTATACAGCCCTGCGCTGACAACCGTTTGACATAGCTGTCAACCAAAGCGTCATATCGTTAGTTGAATGTCTGCCATTTTACAATATGGATCGTTTTAGCATCGCACAACGTGTTAATTTTGTTAAATTATACTATAAAAATGATGAAAACCAAGCAAATGTTTTTCGAGCATTACGGATGGATTTTGGTCGTCATGGACGTTCTACAGAGCACACAATCGCTAATGTAGTGCGTAAATTCGAACAAACTGGATCCGTAGCGGATATTGTGAAACCTGTGCATCATCGTAATGTGCGTTCGGCCGAAAATATTGCTGCTGTTGCTGCCAGTGTGGAGGATGACCCGAATGTTTCGATTCCACGGCGTGCTCAGCAATTGGGCTTGTCAAACACATCATTGTGGCGAATTTCGCATTTGGACTTGCACCTACATCCATATAAAGTCCAACTGGTACAAAAATTAGAGCGTGGTGACCATGGAATGCGTCGGGCATACGTCGATTGGGTGAACGAACAACAGCAGCAAAATTTTGAATTTTCGCATCAAATTTTCTTCAGCGATGAGGCACATTTCGAGCTCGGTGGCTATGTGAACACCCAAAATTTCCGTATATGGGGCTCAGAAAATCCACAAGTGATTGTTGAGAGGCCATTGCATCCGCCAAAAGTCACTGTTAGGTGCGCATTATGGTCTGGTGGAGTCATCGGGTCGTATTTCTTTGAAAATGAGGACGGCGAGACGGTAACTGTGAATGGTGAACGCTATGGCCGCATGTTGACCGATTTTTTTTGCCACAAATTGAAGATTTGGATACGGATGACATGTGGTTTCAGCAGGACGGCGCCACGTGCCACACAACACGACCGAACATGGCCATATTGCGAACGAAATTTGAGGGACGCATAATTTCGCGTTTTAGTGATGCCAATTGGCCGTCCAGATCATGCGATTTGAACCCGCTAGACTTTTTTTTGCGGGGTTATGCGAAAGACCGTGTCCATGCCAACTCTCCGCAAACTCTTGAATATTTGAAAGACAACATTCGTGAAGTTATGACCGAGATACCGTCCCATATGTGCCGAAAAGTCATCGAAAATTACCTGTTCCGGATCAAGGTGTGCGAGGAAGCCCTAGGTGGACATTTGAATGATGTTGTATTTCACACATAATGGCATAAACAAAACTTTAATTTGAAATAAAAGTTTCATCGGAATTCGAATTCTAAGTGTGTTTTATTTCAATTTACTTTCGGAATTTAAAGTTGGAAAACCCTGTACAAAGATATTTGTTATAACCTTGATGCGGAAATATCACTACAATATGAAAGCTATATTCCAAGGATAGAAATTAATATTAACACTAGAACTACCGACATTTGTTATATACCTATTTCCACCAAACCGGTCATTTTGACCGGTGTGATATTCAGCTGTCAAAATATAAAAACTCGAAAAAAAAATTTACAGAGAATAAAATATATTTCATTCTGATATTGCAAGTACATGATAAATACATCTATTTGCATAAAATATAGTATTTTTATTTGTATTTTTATTTAGACATAAAAGACAAAAAAGTTAGAGAAACAGAATGCAAAGTGCAAAGTGATTTTTGAAATGCTGTAACTTCTTTAAAAATCAACGTATGAAGAAGGGATGCATATCATTTTGAAGCTCATACTTTCTTGTTTGGGAATATGTTATGAACTTTTTTATCTGGGTGTATATAGATGTAGTGGACAAAATTATCAGGTAATAATAATAAATCGATTTCTTTCTGTTTTTTCAAACTTTTTGTAGGCTAAAACATTTTTTTGCTAACCAACACAATAACAAATCCAATCAACCTTATTAAACAGCTTTCATTTGATTCCTATATCATTCGTGTAGGATTTTTACATGCAAAGATTTTTTTTGTTTGAATGAAATGTTACCCCTTAATCTTTGATGATAAATAAATCAATAAATAATTATCGCATCGCAAACGTTGAGGTTTTTTTTCTATTATAGTGATTTTCAACACATTTCGGCTGGTTCGTCACTTTTACTTCCATTTTTGGAAGAATGTCGGGAGTGAGAATTGAACTCGTGATCTCTGCGTGAGAGGTATAAATGTTACCGCTACGCCAGATCGCCTCCACGTAGAGGTGGTTTTGAAAACTCTAATAAATTCTGTATAAAGTTAATTTGTTATTTTGACGAAAAAAATTATTTGAATTTTTTGCATCAATTTTAAAAAGTGTAAAAATTACGTTTTTATAATTTTTTAGAAAATCTTCTGTAATTTTGCAAATATTGCAGTAAATTTGAATATAAGCAGGTAAATGTTGAGCATAGTGTATCCCCTAAACTCCTGTGATTTCATATTGATACGTTCAGCCGCTTTTTTCTAGCCGATCGATCAAAGTTTGGAGTGAATTAGAGCAACACTTCATCGCCATCTGAAAAATACGTTTTCTCGAGGTCTGCAAAATAGGCCTCCGTGGCGGCGATGATCTCCTCATTCGACTCAAATTTCTATCCCGCGAGTGACTTTTTCAAGTTTGGAAACAAAAAAAAAGTCGCACCAGGCCAAATCTGGAGAATACGGTGAATGAGGCAACAGTTCGTAGTGCAATTCGACTAATTTGGCCGTGACGACGGCGGAATTTCCATTTTATTCCATTTTTCCAAAATCCGCGGACACGCCCACTTCTACACACGGTCAAAACAAGACTACGAGTTTGATTCGGCTGAAATTGTGACAGTAGCCGTTTACAAGAATGTACTACACGATGAGTAGAGGAGGACAGGAGAAGACGGCCACCCGGGGTATGATGGCCACTGTCTATATTATTGATACAATCAACTATTGGACAATTATAATACATTAGTTTAGTGTATTGCATTACACTCAATCATTTATACCCATTTTTGCGTGTGTGTATAGGTGAAACGTCATGATAAACAATAAAAATAAACTTTTAAGATGGCAACGAGCAACGATTTGTTATCTTGCTCGCATGAAATTTAGTGTTTTAGTGGTGAATACGGACATGTCCTGTGAAACCAATGTTACAATAGTAAACACACAGGCCTGTTAACACTAAAACTACCAGAGCGGTCAAATGACCGCTTTTGAAACTTTAATCAAAATTGTTAAATTCCAGGTTTTCATTTCATGTGAAGTTACTACACGACTTATTCTATATTCTAAAGCTACTTTATTTCTCAAACTCTATTTCTCTTCTTCTTTTGTTTTTCCTGATAATCATATGTATGATACCTTTACCTACCATGAGCGGTCATTGACCGCTGGAGAATATGTGATTTTTATGAAGTTTTTTGCATTGAAACTCAAGCAAGCATTTTAAGTTTTTTAAGTTTTTAAAAAAAAAGGAAGTGATAATTTTTGTAATTTATTATTGATGGATTATCAAAATACAAATTCAGAAATTTATTCCCAGCATGTAAAAAAAAGAATGTTGTTAGAAGAAATAAACGATCATAACGAACTATGGTCTGAAATACACGAAGCAAATTCTGAGAATATGGAAAGTATATATGATCTATTGGATCAAATCTTTGATCTACTCGACACCGATAATGAGGAAGGAAACATTGTGAACACACGTAGGGAACAAAAAAGAATGAAATTGTTTTCTAGCTCCGATGATCATTGTGAACAGAACATTCAGGATATGGAAACTTATGGAATAACATAGCTGAAAATTCATAGCTCTGAACCTGGGAAATTCCCGTTTCATACCATTTTTAGAGCAACGCCAGGAGCAACAGGGTTTGCGAAACGCAATATAATGATGGGAGAAGTAAGGAGTGCATTTTCGTTGATACTTGAGCAACGAATTATGAAACACGTAAAAATGTGTACAGAAAGTGAAGCACGTCGAGTGTTTGAATCCGAATGGAGTTTAACTTCTGCAGAATTAGATGCTTTTATCCCAATTCTAGATGCACGTGGTGCGCATCAAACAAGAAATTGCAACATTTCATATTTATGGAATAAGAAATGGGGCCCTGATTTTTTTCCGCGAACAATGAACAAAGATTGTTTCTCGGAAATCATGTGAATTATTCGTTTTGATGAAGGAGACGAACGAAGCGTTTACAGACTGACAAATTCGCTCTGATGTCGAAGGTGGAAATAAAACCGTTGACGAACAACTACTTGCGACAAAAACAAAATGTAGATTTACTCGATGTATGCCCACAAACCCGTTCAGTTTGGAATTAAATTTTGGTTGGTATCAAACGTTAAGAGTAAATATTTTGAAAAGGGATTTTCGTACTTCGGAAAGTGAAACACTGAACCACTAAACCACAGGGTGCGAAAGGGATATAACCAACGATGATGGTAATTCTGAAACAAGTGAATCTTTAGTAACTAAACTCCTATCAGAAAGAACTACTTTGATAGGGGCTATTTGAGCGAACAAGATGGAATTGCCCAAACCTGCAGAACAAAAGAATGATTACACGTTTTGCAACGCTGCTTTACAAATCAGAAAATTGTACTTTAACAATTTATAAAAGCAAACCGAACAAAAAAGTTCTCTCGCTGAGTTCGAAACATAAGTTCGTAAAAATTGGAAAAATAGGTAAATGTATACCTGAGACTATTTCATATTATAACTACACTGAATATGGTGTGAATATAACAGACCAAATGTCTAATAAGTATAAAAAGTATAACACAAAATAAATATCTCATAGATGGCCTGTTCATGTATTTTTCAACATTTTGGATTTGACTGGTATAAATGCTTGGATTTTCTACAAGCAGACAACAGGAGAAAACATATCGCGACAAGAATTTATATTTCAGTTGGAGGAGGAACTTGCCACTGTATATCAAGATTTTCAGGAACAAGGAATGAAAAGTATGGAGAAAACTTAAGGAGAATCAAGTGCAATTTCAGAGAGACGAAAAACCTGTCAAATTGGATGTTGCAAATGGAGAAAAATAATTAACATATGTTCTACATGAAAAGGATAAGTTTATGGAAAATGTTGAATATTTTATGATTATTACATGATAATTAATTGTGTTTCATTGTTTATGAAAAATTATGTTTTGATCATAATTGATTTAAAAAAACATAACGTTTATTCGAAAAGCGGTCATTTGACCGCCAGCGGTAGGAATCGGTATATATAAAATGATGGTAGGTTTAGTGTTAAGTATGTTTATATATAAAACGGTATGTTTTAAAAGCATTTCATAGAATTATTGTGACACTTTTGCTTGACTCACAGCGGGGGCAAAATGGCCACTATTATAAGAGATGTGATTTGCCATAAACGCACCTTTGAACACGCCTAATTGACGAATTGAATGAGAACATTACACTACTTGAATTGTTGGTTGAATAACATGATAAATTGATTTTTTTTTCAGATACCAAAGATAATAATTATTAATAATGATAATTTCGCAAGAGTTGTATATTAAGCACGTTATAGGTAATTCAGGAAAAATAACATCTGATGTGGCCATCTCACCCTTAGTGACCCTTAGCCCTTAATGGTGGCCAACTTGACCCGTCATGATTTTAGTGGCACCTTTTTCATACCTTTTTTAATTTATCATATAACATTATGAAATAAAAAAAAAACTTTTGGAAGTCAACGTGATTGCGGAAAACATCCTAAAAATCGATGCTGACACAATGAAATGCCTCAATTTTGTATGCATTGTGTTTAATTGTACTCTATGTTTAGGGTGGCCGTCTTCCCCTAATCTTTCTTGCGATACCGACACCATCGGGCGATGAGGCTAATTACTCATCGGACCGTCCTAGAATAACAACTGTCGGTGATTCTAGTGTTGAGATAGAGTTGTAAATGTACATGGTTAAAAACTATAAAAATGTCTTAAATCTGTAAACTCAGTACACTAAAATGGTATTTTCGAAAAAAAATCGATTTCAAATATTCTAAAATTGCATGAAACCTCGAGATCTACTGTCACCTCGAAAAAAAATTTGTCAAAAATCTACGCTCTAGGACTTAGCTTTTTCCATAATACGAGGTGAAACGTATGGTTCAGGGTGCCAATGAAAATGGTCATCTCGATTTTGCATATGGAACTTTCTCCGAAAAATTGATTTACACGATAGAATACCCAATGCAAAATATTAGCTCAATCGAATTTCATTTACTAGTGTCGCACACGTCGAAGTTAGAGTTTTTTGAAAACCGAAAAAGGGCAGAGTTGCCAACATTTAAGTTTTTCCTGCCAGCTTTTTTTAAGCATGCCAGGGTAGCCGGCCAATTCTTCTCTTCCAGTTGTGAGAACCCTTCACCGTTTCACTCACATCAAAGACCTCCATGATGATTATCGTCTTTCTCAATCTATGCGAAGTCGAAAATTTTAAGTGATTTTTGACATGCTGTAACTTCGTGAAAGATTAACGCACATCTTAGAGATATACATTTTTTCAAAGCTACAATATTCAGGTATTAGAATATTTCACGTACATATTTTAATTTTGGTGTGTGTAGGGTTTTTGGACAACAATGCCGGAAAGAGAAAAATAGTTTTTTGACGTGGGATTACGTCTTTCGGGAACATTTTTGGATACAAATTGAAAATCGAAGATCGAGCACATCGTGAAAATTGTCCAATTTCAAACGCTTATTGCTCAGTCATTTCATGATGGATTGATGAAAATTTTGTGTCAATCGATTTCGACTCTCCATAACAATTTATTAAATTGAAGAAAATAATATATGCCATGAAACTAACTATCGAACAATTGAAAAATCACAACTCCTATCCTAACGGAAATACCCACTTCTGATTGGTTGAAATTGACGACACATACGGAGGGTCCCTAACAGAGACATCAAAACCAAGTTGCCTGGGGGAAATCGACATTGCAAATACATGAAAGTAGGGGGAGCTTTTGCTCCTACCGAATTTTTTTCACTAACAGAGACATCAAACCCAAGCTGCCTGGGGGAATTCGACATTGCGAATACATGAAAGTAGAGGGAACTTTTGTTCCCACCGAGATGTGACATAACAGAGACATCTAAACCAACGTGCCCAGGGGAAATCAGCATTCCAGATATATGCAAGTCGGGGACATTTTTATATTGCAAGTGAGGTGAGTGATACGAAATAAAATTTAAATTTGGAACTTTAATATTGATTGCTTCGTAAAATTTCATATCAATGACCGATCGTGTATTGTGAAAAATTTAGCATAAGTGTAAGTGTAAAATTGTATATGGTAGCAGTTGTGTGACTTGATATATGGAACGATTTATTTCAAATTTCATAAATAAAATCTAAGGTGTGTTTCGCTCGAGAACGGGTCATTTGGTTTAAACTGTCTGTTTTGAGAAAACAGAAGAGAAGAATTGAACGAGTGAAGAAATATTAGAAAAAGTGATTTCCATTATGCTCTACATGTAGTATTAGGTGTTGTTAGTCCAGTTAAAATTCGCATTGAGTTGAATAAACACTCAGGAAGTAAAAGTTATAAAAGAAAACTACCTTTCCCATTTCAAATATGTTTTCTCTCTATTAAAGTAACATGGTTATATTGATGAGGAAAACTGATAGTTGTGTTCGGTATTGGTAATTATCTTATATCACATTGGTGAGTTTTTTTCCTTTATTTCATTCATACATAACATAGTAGGCATCTTGTCTAGAAAAACAAAGGGCGGTTTTCATCATACCTCGATCCACTTCGGTATTTTTTATCTGATACGCACCATCCAACGACTGTTTACCATCTTTCTGTCATCATCATTCGGTAAACACTGGTGGAGTGAACAAACAGTATCCAACAACCAAACAAAACGGCTCTTTTCAGTGCCACCACATCAATATCAAAGAGTTTAACGATATCATTCTTTGGATAACGATATCCAAAATCAACAGATAGCCTACGTCAACTATGCGTTCGTTTCTCGGACACAACCCTCCTGTGACTTTTTTTCTATTTTTTCGAATATTGTGTGGACTAACACAAATTTTTACCAACCAACTCAACAGCAAATACAATTAACCTTATCAACCAACTTTCATTTGGTTTCTGTAACGTTCCTGTAGGACATTTCCATACAGAGATATTTCAGTTTGAATGAAAAATTACTGCTTCATCTTTGATGATGATTTTTTCAATAAATAATCATTGAACCGCAAATCGGAAGGCAGTTTTGAAAACTTGAATGAATTTTACACAAAGATGATTTATAATATTACTTTGATGAAAAAAAACTTAAATTTTTCGCATCGATTTCAAAAAGTGCCAAAAAGAGGATTTTTATAGTGCTTTACAAAATCTGCTGTAATTCTGAAAATATTGCATTAAGTTCTAATATTTACCGAGGAATTTTTAGGCTTGTGTATTCCCTAAACATCTGTGAGAGTTTCATATCGATACGATGAACCGTTTTTCCTAGTCAATTTTTCAAAGTTTGGAGCAAATTATACGTAAATACTGACACTGTCACTGCATATCCTGATTTTTATTTTTATTATAACAGCCATTCCACGCCAAACCGATATAGTGGTTCTCAGATTTTCGTCAAAAGTGGCAATTCTGTTCTTTATCGCAAAACATTAGACCCGTATTTTTTTATTTCCTTGTCAGAGTTGCGATTTCCATTTTAGGGTGGTCCGGAAAAACATTTTTTCCACTTTTCCCCAAAAACGACTTTTTTCAAAAATTCACAACTTTTGAAAAAATGAACCTATTTCATGATTTGATCGACATATCATAATTTGAAGCCTATAGGCTGGTTTTTAATTGAAAAATATTGAACTCACACAAAAATGAATTTTATTTTCGTAATTACTGATTGTAGTCGTTTTTATTGTTTTTATGGCTTTGGACTAGAGAGCGCCATATATTTTTTAATTTTTTCCTGAAAGATGAAGATTTTTTCACGTCATATCTCGATTTCAAAGATGCTTTTTTTTCGTTTTTGAGATATAATTTCTTAAACCACTTGGTTAAAAATTTACTTTTTGGTGCTTGGTCGTTTTTCTGTCTGAAAAGTCGATTTTTGACAAAAAAAAATATGGTAAAACTGTAAATATCATGCAATTTTAAGACATTTTTCATCAAACTTTGACCGCTTTGGCCATTCTCCCTTAAGTCCTATTGAGCTGAAATTTTGCATAGGGTGTTTTCCCGCGGCGGTGAACAGTTTCTATGGGGTAACTTTTTGAAAGGTCGATTTTTTCACATACAGGGTCTTTCAGATTAAACGCTCACGCAACAAATTTCAATAACTTCTACAAAAGAGAACCGATTTTTATTTTCAAAAAACGAAACTAAATCTTATTTCAGGACATGTTCGATGTGACCACCCCTTTTTTTTGATAACGCGTTTGAAATTCTTCATGTACAACTCTAACATTACGACTTCGATGCTATTGGAAATCCGAGTTATTTCTTCTTCAAGTTCCTCCAAATTTTGTGGCTTATTAACATAGCAACGGTCCTTTACGTACCCCAGAGGAAGTAATCGACAACGAGAATTGTTGAAATTCTTACCATAAGAGGACAATGTTTCATCAAGGCTTCGGTTGATCGAGTTATACGATTTCACTAAAAATACATGTTCTTGTAAGTTGTAAATCTTGATACTGAAAACCATCAGATTAGACTGAACGAGTAGCCGGATATTATCGTCCCGAACAGGCGAATGCAGTGTTACCATCGACGGAGCGAACAATTTTTTTAAGGAGCTATTCGATTTGTTTTGCGTTTAATCTGAAATACCCTGTGCATTCATTGGCACCTTATTGTATATGTCCCAAAAAAAGGAAACCTCTGCCGCCATTCAGTCAATGCAGACAAACTCACAGCCGTTCAAAAGGGTAAACTTGCTTCGTGTTTACCGACATCCCTCACTCTACCTTCCCGAACCCTTTGCATGATTGACGAGTACTTGTCCTCTTCAGGTTGATTTCCCCCCGAAGCATAACAACACCGGTACTGCCAATCCCAGCCGGCACCGACACGAGAGATCAACAAGTAGCACTTTCAACATGATGTGTGGAGAACCACAAAATGAACATTACACGATCCTTGGAGGAATTCGGATAGCGCATGCGCTTTTATCCAGAGTTCATCCGAGAGACGAATCGGTTCGAATCCTGTCGCTACCGAAACAGGACGCTTACGGCGTTCAGATGTTCAGTCTCGGTTCGGTTTTATTCTTGGCAGGATGTATCCACGCAGTTGCTCGTCAATAGCGTGTGAATCCGTTTCTCGGTAGTAGAACTGCATTGGGAGCCTCCCGCGGCATGTGCGAGTGCAGAAATCGTGGCGCGTGGTAACCGGAACAACTGTGAACTACCAGACGGCTGTCGTCGCCTCGCATCGGCAACAGAAAGCTCTCGCAGTCGATATCCTGCGGTTGTTCGAGTACGACGGAGAATTTGACTGATCCCACGTGTTGACATAAATGCAAAGGATACGGGAAGAGTTTCACGTTGGCTGTGGTGTTTGGTGTATCAATAAATTGTGACACCTGTGCTCTATAGTGTGATACCAACGTCTACCTTCGTTGTGGTGGTTCTCACTGCAACTTATTTAGTGGAAAGTCAGCTATTGGAAGAAAGTTTTCCCCTGTAATGGGTAAAAATATTGAAGCGAGCCATTAAGTGATCGTTTGCCAACCAAAACGCATTCGTTTGATCAATTATAATAACTAATCAGTATAATCCAATTGTGATTATTATTCGATGAATGAAAAGCCCCATCGAAATTGCGACCGTCAAATCAATATTTAATTAGGAGTGAAAACAAAAGCTGAGGAGATAAAAATTAATAATAAATTACGTTCAATCATTTTCACGGTGTGGCCCAAGCTGGGGGCGAAGCTGTGCGCGATTGCACTGTGCAACTGAATTGAAAATAATTAAAAATTCAAATTATACGGCCGTTCGTGATGAATATTCATGACGAGCTACGGGGCTGTGGCTCTGTGGTGAAGTGCACCTGACGGATTATCGCTAAAAAGCTCGACCACTTGATGCGATAGTGGAATTATCGTTTGCGCCAATTGTCCCTTCTGTGGTGTCCATTCCCCCTCTCCAGTGGATTCCTTGCGGAGTGATGCGGAACGGTCGAATTTTCCGACGGTTCCGTTTCCGTCGCAGCTGCTCACGGCAGACGACCATAAAGTCCCGAGTGGGCGCGTGAGTGAATGATGATACTGTTTATCACCCGACTAGGACACAAAGTGGAAACAAAAATGATTGATGAAGCTACACTGTGTAAATAACGAAACAAGTAATTATAAATTTATGCCGAAATTAATTTGATTGTGTCTGGGCGCAATCCTCAATCTGCGCTAATGCATACCCGATATCGTCTCCGCAATTAGCGAAAACCTTCGTAATCTGTTATTCTCTTTCAACTCTGCTCACCGATACATTCTTACTTAATGTGTTACGCATCTTGCATCTTGTGAGGAATCTGAAAGTGATACTTATCGAGAGTTAAGTGAATGTTTACCAGAATTGGTTACAATCGGTGTTAGTCGAAATGATGCCTCAGCGGAATATTTTCTGCCCATTGGTAACCCTACTGATATTGCTGCTAAATATGGTCCGACCTACCCTTGGATACTTTGATCTGTTCCTGAACCACTCGGAAGTAATAAAATTAATGGGTGAGTAACTTTCGTCCTTTCAATCGTGCTGTCAGATTTTCGCTTCGCCACATTACCTTCGTGGGAATTTATGCAGCAGCTCGAATCGAGGCCTCATAAAAATAGAAACAAATTCTCAGGAGAGCGCCTGGAGCTCCCCGAAATCATTCTAAGCTTAATGGTTAGCATAATGAATTTCCAATGTTTGTTTTATTCGTTTTCCGAAAACGCGGCATTTTTTCGTCGTAGTGCATTGAATAATCTATTATCAAACTATGTGCATTAATTGAGTCTGATTTCTGGAACTGTTTTGATTTTCAGGGCCAAAGCAGTAAGTTTTCCTTGGGCTAAATATGGAAATCATCAGTGAGAACTAAGGACATCTTGATCCTTGTGCTATATTTCAATTCCCGTTTCTATTTCCAATTATTAACCTTTCTTTTGCAGACGAAAACGGATCGAAAAAAAATGAGTTGAAAGAGCCCGAACCAAAACCAAAAAAAATCCAGTAGCTTGTACTCCTTTAGTCTTGATTTTCTTATATCTAACGTAAAATTCGTTATGCGATTTCGTTCCCTTCGCAAATTCCTCCAATTGTACTGATTACCGATTATTCCGGTTTCCATTCTCACGGTCACTTGCTCATTCAATTCATGTTATCGTGGATATATATTTATATACCCTTTAATGTAATACAAAACCTGCTTTCTTTTATATTCTGAGTTTTTTTTTAATTTCGCCTCCGTCGCCTCCTAGAATCGATTGAAATACTTGATATTTTGAAATATTGTGAAATACAGATAATTATGTCTACCCAATGGGATACATATAGAGGTGGAGCAGTAGGCGCAGTATATCTGTGTTGGCAAGCAAAATATCGTGTCGTCATTATTTGCATTCAACATGGAATTTTATATGGAAGAAACAAAACAATGTTGAAAGTACTCACGGTTGCATGATAATTTGAGCCAAAATTCACATGAAATCATTCAACTGTTTGTTTTTAACAGATGACAATTGTATCGCGGCTTATTTCGACTATTTATGTGGTAAGAAGATCCAGAGAGCAGTCGTATTCTTAGTTCTCGAAAGCAGTAACATTTTCGGTGAAATTTTGATTAAGTGGTGATCATTCTCTCACATCATACACACCGACACTGAGAACCTTCGAAACATCAACTTCATAACGTTAAAATAAAGAAGCTTCGTTTGTTTGTATGAACGTGGGGGAGTGAAAATGGCACATGGAAATATCACTTTTATCCCTCGTTTTTGACGTAATTTCACAAGCATTCAGTGCACGCTATCACATTAGCCTCATATTATGCGAGAACTCTAAAAAAATGTACGTTTTAAATTGATAAATTACGTCCTGAAAATAGAATTTTCACATGGATGCGGTGGGCAATCAAAGATAAACACCTCGTCTGACGTCACTATTTGAGAAACAGTTATGGCAGCGCATGCTATGTCGCTCGAAACTCTACCATCTTCATTACCTTTTTTCCAGGACATTGATGTCTACCATTGAATTCATGAAAAATTATCCAGAGTTTTAATACATGTTAGACATTTTTTTAAATTTAAACGGTTCATACTATGAAACAATTTTGTTTTCGACGCACTATGCTTTACTGATGAATTTTCATAATGATACCGAATACCGGATGCACTTGACTTAATGGTGATTCTCTTGATGATTCTAACAAATTAAGTTAACTTATCTCAATTCAGTTAAAATCTGGATTTAAAAAAAACATTCCTAGTGAGCTTTGCCGGAACTACGAACTTTTCTAGGAATACCTCGCATAGAGTGCCAATGAATGTATGGGAAAAAATCGACCCTAAAATTTCGAAAAGTTACCCTATACAAAATGTTCACCACCTCGAAAAAACATCCTATGCCAAATATCAGCTCAATCGGACATAAGGAAGAGTAGCGCAAAGCGGTCAAAGTTTGAGTTTTTTTTTTAAAATCGAAAAATCACCCAAAAAGCGAATCGGGGTTTTCGAAAAAAAAATTCGATGCCAAATGTCTCAAAATCTAGTGTCATCTCGAAATTTTTTTTTGTCAAAAATCGACACTCTGGGACTTTTTTTTCGGAATACGAGACGAAACGTATGGTTTTAAGTAACATTTTGTAAAAAATCCAAAAACAAACCGTATGTATTTTTATTTTTCTATTTCGTAACTGTCAGTCCCAGTCAGTCAGCGCTTCCCTACCAAAAAGCTCCCGAGGACCGACGCTGGACTGAACGTGTTAGTCGCGATTTCAGTATTTTTATATTAACAATACTCAAATAATTTAACCGTTGTTCGTTTTTCAAACAGAACGAATTTATTTATGTTGTTAAATGAGAGATGGCAATTCGCCCGCTACATCGAAATTTTATCCAATGTATAACCTAGCTTTGTCTAAAGCCAGGCGTTCCGCCGGCGATCTAGAAGTATTTTTGCATGAGCACAACGAATTATTGAAATGCTGCAAATCACACTTACTTGGTTTACCAAATGACAATCACGCTATTGTCATCAATACTGAAAAAACACCTGTGTAGATTCAATGCGCAAGCGTTGCTAGAATCATAGAAGGCGATTGCACAGTGACGTGAGAAATTGTGATTCGGAGAAAAAACAATAATCTTGAATTCATCGTAGACGCACATCGTTCATACGACTCTCTCCACGTTCTTTTTCAATAGCACCAACATTCACAACGTTCACCTTCTCATCGTAGTATTACTTGCATCGTTTTTTGTAGTACTTAGTTGATATTTCTATGAATGTATTTTTGGTGACAAGCTCAGGAACATGTGTGACTACAATGCACGTCAGAAGGGTCTCAAAGATGAAAAATACCCCAGCTGTTCTGAAGGGTCAAGACTGTTATTGCATAAACATTTAACAACGAGACCCCGCTAAAGGTGATCCATTCATTATGAACATCATTTCTGCAAGTCTGTACTATTTTGAAACTTTTATCGACTTATCGACGACATCATACACACTTTTGTTCAAATCGCTCCTTTTTTATCGATCATATCCGATTAATTTATTAGATCGTTAAAACATTCGAACACACTCACAATACATTAATAATGTTTTATTTAAAACCTAGAATATTCAATAGAAATAATTTATATGTTAGAACAACGTTTACGGGGAAGCAAGTTTTATTATATTTACTGTATTAAACATGTATTCCATGTAACGGAGAAACATGTTATTTGCAAGTGGTTGAAAAATTTTGAACGAGAATTGTGTCTGGAAATAATTTGATATTATAATGACGAGTTTTGGTAGAAGTACCAGGAAATTTATACTAAAAGGAAATTGTAAAGGGTCAATTAGAATATCAATCAATGAATAGTTCTGCGACTGGACCCATGAACGATCGCTTAGTAAGAAACGTGAATATTTGAAGGTATTGATAACAAAAAAATCCATTTTGGGCGGGACGAAGTTTGCCAGGTCAGCTAGTATTTATAAAATATATTAACAAATCACTTTGAAAAATAATGAAAACAAAACCAAAACCAAAATATTCCGGATAATCGAGTCCGATGTGTAATGTAAAAATATTCCTTTCCAAATCGAACCAACTTGACACAAAGTTCTGGTTGTTGGAAAAATTAGTTAACTTTAAAGCAAAAACAAAGTGAAAACTTAACATAACTTCCTAACTTTCTAGTCTCTGCCCACAAACGCAGCTTTTTTTTAGTTTTGACATTTCTCGATAACATTCAGTGTGCATACTGAACCGTTTTGGAAACCGTTGTGGAAAATGGAACGTGATAATGCTCTTGCACTCCATTAATTTGAAAACTAAAAATGTAGCAGAAGATCATTGATTACTGAATAATTACAGAATGAGTGAATAATCTCTCTCCCAAACACAATGAATGAGTGGTATAGTCGATTGAAAAGTGATGATCTAAATGTCGAATGAGGACAGTCAAAACAATTCAGAAATCAATTGCCCAAATGATAATGAAAACTCGGCGTAGAAGAATTTCTAAAAGAGTAAGGATACGGGTTGCCAACTATAATTTTCAAAAATAAGGAAGAATGAGAATTAAAATCAGGATTAAATTAGGATAGCTCATATTGGGTAGTCCGGATAGTTGGTGCCGATTTTTGGGAAAACAAATGCAGACATTCTTATTATTCTGTCCTACAATATTTCGTCATCTTTCACGCAGTTCAAAAATTTTATCCTACCAAAAAACATTCGTTTTCTAGTAATATTAATATATGCTGGCCAAAGAGTTGAAGTTTTTGCCATTGAGAAAATTTTGCGGGGCAGGTTTGTCGTTTTTTTCCAATGAACCTACCGTCCATTACTACATGGGCTGAAAAGTCCCGGGATTTTTCAACAGATGGTGCCACTAAAAATGAACAAGATTCATTTCGAGAGGCTCATCTGTTACTAGCTTATGTGTGAAGTTTCACGACATTTCGTTTATTTGTTCACAAACTACAGTTTTTTAAGTGTCACTACCTGAGCATTCGTATAGAAAATGGAAAAAGAGGAATATCATATGTTGATCAAACATTGTTTTTGATGGGAAAAACTCCTGAACAATCAATGCATTGGTTGACGAAATGTTATTCCACTTCAGTTTCTTCGAAAATAACAGTTTATTGGTGGTTTAGTGAATTTCAAATGGGCCGTACAAGCTCCACAGATGCACCTCGCTCTGGAAGACCAGAAGAGGCTACGAATCCAGAAATCGTAAAACAAGTGCATCAACTCGTTTTGAACGATCGTAAAGTGAAGTCACGCGAGTTAGCTGAGGCATTTCAAAAGAAGTGGGATACATTTTGCACGGCTTTTTGGACATGAAAAAGATATCCGCGCGATAGGTACCGCAGGGTTACTATATCTGGAGAATAATCTTTATTTCTACAGATTTTTCGGACTTTTTGGGACTGAGAATCTGTAGTTACAGGTTACAGATTTTTTAGCTTTGATACAGAATATACAGATTTTCTGAAATATCGTTTGAATATTAGTTATGGCTTAATGCAAATAATTTTTTTCCATCTCATTCGCCAAAATAAGGCGAGAAAAGGCAAAAGTCTGCGTCTGCCTAAGTATCTGAAGATGCCAGAAAATATCTTTAAATTAAGCTACTTTATGTCCCTTATTCAAGCATTGGCAGTTCTCGATGTTTTGTGACAATAGATGAAAACTGGATCCATTACCACACTCCGGACTCTAATAGGCAGTCTGTAGAGTGGCACTGAGACATATGTCAAAGGCATAGACGTTTCGTTCTACAGAAGTGGAATCGAAATGTTGGAAACTCGTTATACCAAGTGTATTGCCCTCGAAGAAAACTATGTTGAGAAATAAATACAGCTTTGCCAAAAAAAAAGATTGTTTTCATTGAAAATGCCGGGGCTTTCCAGCCCATGTAGTAAAGTTGTCTTCCTTAGAAATAATTATCCCAGAAGATTTCCCTTATCAAGAAGGTATTACCCAGTTCCCAAAAATAGCAAACAAGTTGTAGAAAGTGATGGACAATGTTTTCATTTAAACAATTTACACCTTTTTTACTTAATAAACGTATTTCATTTAAACAATTTACACCTTTTTTACTTAATAAACGTATTTCCTCACCCCGTTTTAGGCAGGAACGGTGATCCTGAAAATACATCCAACAAAGTATTTATTATCTAAATTCCTTTCTACAATTTTTATTAGATCTAGTAAGGCTCTTTCGGTGCTTTTTAAGGTTTAAACTGGTTTTTATTCTCGCTACGCAATTTTCGATTTGCCCATTCATTACTGATTCGGGAATTTGAAATGAAGCAAGAAGACTGTACATAAGGAAAGTTTTTTACCTAACTTTTGTAATGGTGTATTCCATTTCGACCAAATCAATTTTTAGATAGACATTGAATTGAGATGATTATTATATGATTCATTATATTTGTTATTTAAGTGCAATAAAAACGTTACACTTTGTGAAAATTTTGAATGAACCTTATTGATATTTTAAATGACATCATATCGCAATTATGAAACCATTCGTTCTCGTCACAACTTGCACATCAATTAATCATGGAGCAAATCCATGTCAAATCGGCCGGCCGCTAACTCAACCCTCTTTAATTTTTTGAAACTTGGTACTTATGATCGAAACTGCCTACCTATCACAATTTTCATTGTCACATAACCAATTTAAATCACGACAGATTTTTGAAAAGGTCGTATTTAAAATCATTGATCTTTCTTTCAAAAAATCGTAACTTAATATCCATTGAAATCTGCTGTTCGACAAAATTGTTGGAAAATCAAAGAGCTATCTGTGAAAAATAACATTTTAAATACGCTGTTAAAAAATCTTACTCAAAAAACAAGTATAATAATAAAATCTTTTATATCTCAGAACACATTTTTTTTTGTATATTTTTATTGGAAAACATTTCTAATTTTACAAAGTTTGACGTATAGTGGTGCCTAGGGTGGCAATGGATGTATGGGAAAAATTTCATCATCGAATTTCAAAAACCGACCATATACATTTTGTTTATTGGCCCAAAAAATGAAAGTTTCAGCTTGATTTTTTGATTCTCAAAAATCTACCAAGGGGGGAGTAAAGGAAATTTGGAAAATCGATTTTTTTTTTTCAATGCCTAATGACTTTAAAATGCATGAAACGTCGAGATCTGGTGTCATCCCGAAAAAAAAAAATTTGAAACTTAGCCTGAGAGGCAATGAAGGTATGGAAAAAATAATTATCGAATTTAGAGATCCGACCATGTTCATTTTGTTTATTGGTCCAATAAAACGACCTGTGCAAAATTTCAACTCGATCGAACATGATTTAGGAGTGCCTCAAAGCACTCAAAGTTTTGATTTTTTGGCCACTCAGGCTAAGTCCCAAAAGATCGATTTTCGTCCAAAAATTTTTTTTTCGGGATGACACCAGATCTCGACGTTTCATGCATTTTTAAGTCATTTGGCATCGAATTTCGTCATCTATTTCGTGAACATAATTTCAATTTATTTATACTACAGTATAATTTCACGCAGTCATCACAAAACATACGCTGCGCTGCACATGAGTTTAATTTTCACCAGCTCGTATTCTCACGTATTCTCTCTTTTTATTTTTTTTAATTTTATTTATTTATTTACAACAATCAACAGGTTGAAAAAAACCTTCGTGATCCTCTAAGAACTATCTCATTCTAACTTGCTGGAGCTTATGGAAAAGCTGCCTTTTTATTACATCCCTCGTAACATTAACCCTCTACCGCCCAAGTTTTTAATTATTTAAAAAAACCTACTCCACTTTTATCTCGAATTTCCGACTTTCAACATAAAATACTCCTAGCAGAATGCTGCCAGCATAAAAACAATGTGTATGTGTGATAGATGAAAATATTCTGAAGACGTTCTAGTGGGGGTGAACATTGAAAATAATGTCTGAATAATTTGAAAAGAGAATCCGCGAAGCCCGTCCAAAAGCGTGCTTGGGCTGTAGAGGGTTAAAGTCGATGAGTTCGATATGTTGATTGAATACATGAGCCATGCTTGCAACAGACTCATGGTAAGCATAATTAGTACGCACTGCAGGAAGGCGAAGAAAATCGTAATTTCTTAAATTTCTTCTTCGGGTGTTGAAGTTGATCTGTCGAAGTAAATCCGGGCAATCGATGTTTCCTTGGATGAGATCAAAAACAAACAGAACTTTTGCTGTATTACGCCGTTCGCTAAGCAGATTCAATTCTATGAGATTGCAACGATCCTCGTAGCTAGGGAGATCCTGAGAATCATTCCAGGGTAGTCGACGAAAAGCGAAACGTACAAATTTGCGTTGAATGGACTCAATTCTCTGGATGCTGTTTCCGTAATACGGAGCCCAAACTACGGATGAGTACTCCAAGATAGAGCGAACCAGAGAACAGTACAGAGCTTTGAGGCACTGTATGTCGTTAAAATATTTGGTAATACGAAATATAAAACCAAGAGCTTTGGATGCTTTAGAAACTACGTATGAAATATGTTCTCGGAGCGTTAACTTTGAATCTAAAATAATTCCTAGGTCCTTAATGTTTGTAGTTCTATTCAGAGTAGATCCATGTAGCTTAGAAATCGAATCGTATCGTTGATCGTTTCCGAGAGAAAGAGATGACAGAGCACTTTGAAGCGTTGAGCGACATACGATTGGATTTACACCAATTAACAAACGTTGTCAACTGTTTTTGGAGAAAAGCGGCATCTTCGTAGTTTTCCAGGCACATTCTAGAATTAGGTTCACGTCATTGAGGTACAGCAGAAAAATTAAAGGTCCCAAATGACTTTCTTGTGGGACTCTGGATGTAACCTCGAATGGTAAGGATACAAAGTCTCCTATTTTTACATGCATTGTTCGGCCGCTCAGATATAACTGCAGCCAGAGCAACAACGATCCATTGAACCGATGCGATGCAATTTAGCAATCGTGATTTGATGATCAATTTTGTCGAAGGCAGCGGAAAAATCGGTGTATACGGCGTCGACTTGGTTTTTTGATTCAAGTGCTCTGGATATGAATGACGTATAAAGCATTAGGTTTGTTGAAGTAGAGCGTTTAGGGACAAATCCATGTTGTTCTTCAACTATATAATTTTTACATGCGTTTTGGACGAAACACCAACGAACGTTGGACGAACAAGATGATGCTTTTAGCTTCGAGCAGGCATCGTAAACGGTTACAGGATCAATCACAGGATGAGGACCAATCTCAGGTAGAATTGGAGTATTTTCAGTTGCTTTTTGAATAAGGTTGCTACTAAAAGGTTCAGTTTCGAAAACGCGGCTAAATTGCCAACGGAACAATTCACTTATACCAGGGATCGTAGAGGCTTCGTCTTGTTCGTCAATCATGACTGATGGCAAACCGGATTCGTTTCTCTGTGTGCGACGTGTTTCCAAAAACTTTTTGGACTAAACCTTAATTTGCGCTGAACTCGAATTTGATATGTATCGAAAAGCTTCTTATTCAAAATTCTGTAGTTTTTACATTCACATAGTGAGATATCCAAAAGTTGTTACGGTGTCTCGAGAATTTCCTCAGTGAACCTCTTTTAATGGTCTTCAATCGGCGAAGGGTAATGTTGGACCAGGGTGGGTGAACCGGTTCTTTCTTCCGTTTCTTCGGAACAAATTGGTCAATGGCATATAGTAGAACATGTGAGACAGTCGTAGCATTTGCATCAACATCATTTTGTTCCAAAAGTTCATCCCATTTTATAGTTGCAAGGAAGCGGTTCATCGAGAAAAAAAAATCCGCATACTAGTAATTGTGGTAAATTGATTCAGCGGTATTTGTAAAACTTTCCTTTGTGGGCTGGTTAAAGGTCACGAGTAGCGGAGAGTGGTGTTGACATCGTTTCACAACAACGGCACCCTCCGTAGTGATAGTGCTGGGTATTAATTCATGACTTATGTAACAGAGGTCAAGTATCCGATTGTTTTCTTTTAAAATGTCATTCATTTGACATAATCCAGCAGTACTATACTCATCTAGCAATCTCATTGATGTTGTGCTGATTGAAGAACATGAAGAGTCTCGGAAAAGGTAATTTGAAATCACCGAGTATGAGGATATTGTCTTTCGGCTTCATGCGCGAGGTGATCCAAGAGAGTGATGTGATATGACGGTCGATAATACTGGGATCGTTTATTAGGTGGAATGTAAATAGTGCAAACGAAAATAGCATGATCGGCAAATGAGATTTCCACCCATAATTGCTCTAAGGTTGACCAATTTGGCGGTTGAAGTTCACGCGATTGTAAATTGGAACGAATGGCGATAAGAACACCACCGTCAGTGCGTTTGTTGCTGTTAGTCAGTGACCTGTCATGTCTATATACACTGTAGGAAGGCCCGAAAATTTGCTGGGATAAAGTATTCTCGTTGAGCCACGTTTCGGTGAATATGTATGCGTCGTATGATGCATCCGAACAAGCAAGATAATAGTCGGTGATGCGAGTGTTCATCCCACCGACGTTCTGATAGAATAAAATCAGCTGTTCATTTACGGGAGGGAGGATCTTACACTACCCGACTGGATGCGTTGCAACAGTGTAGGAGTTATTCCGAGGGCGGGTTTATCTTTCTTCCCCCCAAAACCCGGTTTGTTTCTCAATTTGAGCTGCGCTGTAAAATGAACCCGAACACCGCTTGTCCAGAGGACAAGATTAAAGCCCGAGAGTGCTTGGGCCGATCCCCAGACCACAAATTTCAGCAAATTTTCCTCACTGGACCAATTATCGAAAATATTGTCCACAACGAAGCTCGCTTCGGAGCGTAGGAGTGGAGAGTGAAGAGACACCAACAAAAAAAAGGAGTCTCAAACCGACTCGTGACCGTTTAACAACAACAAAAACAGATTGGGTTGCCGGTACTTAGGCCACACCGCTAGCCAGTAAAATACTCAATACAATTCAAAACAACAACAACAGCGCAGAATTCAGATACTAAATATTGCTGCTCACTTGTGTGATGCGCGGCTCGTTTTATACACACACACATCAAATTGTAGCGTCCGTTTTATCTTCGCTCGTTCCTGGCAAAGCATAAAAACAACAGCGCGCCTCCATACCACCCATATGCGCTTGTGTGAAGAAAAAAAAAAACACAACAGAGAAAGCAAACCAGATTCAAGTGCGGAGTAAAACAAGTAATGAAACACAGAGCAAAACTCGGTGCAAAACAACAAAACATTTTATCTGTGTTTCAGAGCATGCTCATTCGCAAACTAAGTACAAACAAACTTGTTACTCGTCAGCACCACGTTGCATTCTGAAGACTGGTTTCACGTCAATTGTTAATGCTGTGAAATACGAAAGCTTTGCGTCGAACTCCTGCCGTCCGGATCTGGCAAGTTCCCTTAGAGACTATCTGTAGTGTTTCTCGATCTCTCAGATTGTCGATTTCATTTTCGGTGTTATTGATATCTGAGAGTTCTTGCTTAACCAGAGCCCAGGGCTCAAGTTCGACCCTCACAATTCTGGCTTTTCGTGACTCCTATGTTATGACAACAATCACTTCTGTAGGCATGCTCTGCTTATGGTGAAGCGGTTGAAACGAAACTTTGTGTCTTCCATCCATAGCTACAACTAATCCGCCAAATCGAGTGTTTCTTAAGAAATCGACATTCTATTCAATTTTCAGAAATAAAAGCAAGCTGTACGAAACGAAATAAGCACTAATCGATTTTCTTTTTTTGTTTTCTAAATTATTAATCTTGCGAATTGATCTGTTCTCAAAGATGGACAGTATATACTCTGAAACACAACATCAATGAGAATCATAATCTTGAAAGCACATTTCAAGGCCACGAATGTTGGTTCTGCTATAAACGCCACATGCTGTGTTTGCAAATTACAAAATTTTACTTCCAGTGCTACTACCGGTAACGTGGTTTATAACGCCATCACCGTCTGCTGCCGATGAAAACCACTTCCAGCAGTTCACCGCAGCAGCCGAAGAGCAAATTGCGAAACTCCAACTTGTTGTTTCCACTTCCTTGAGTCTGCAATTGGCGGGAAAATGCGTAGAAAATTGGATTCCTTCGCTCTGCATGGGCCCCTGTGGAAAACACTCTCACAAGTTTCACAAGGTCCCGTAGCGACGAGGAAACTCGTTCTCGCCCCAGCAGTTTCCAATGCTTTGAACTTTTACTCGGCAATACCTGGATGCGCGCGGACGGCGGGATTCCGATCCATCGTAATAAGTCACGGCAAAGGAAAAGAATTCTCTCGTCCCACACGAGTTTGCTGTAAAACCGGGTCAAGCGGATATTGTAAGCGAACCAATCAACCACATCTCGAGAGAAGGCGAAAACTCTGCTGTTATTTCCTGGTCTTCGTTTGTTTCCCAACCGTTCCCGGAATACTAAAACTGGGAACCATGTTGCTCTGGATTTTGTGTTGATAATTTTCCCCGACTCAGTCACGGCCACTCGACAGAAGAAAGGATTATACACGGTAGACTGGAAACTTTGCCGACGAAGCGTTTAAAATCCCAACTGGAAAACTGGAAGCATTCGTGACGAAAACTTGGACCTAACAAGAGTTTGGTCATTCGAGAGTGAAAAGTTGCTCCTAACATGTTCGCGAAAGCCGAAAGCGCCGATGTGATGCGGAATACACAATAATTCAGGATTCTTTAGATACAAAATTCAATTGAATCCAGTATTTCAAAACATTACAGCAATCAATTCAGATTCAGAACAACGAATATTCCACAAAACACTATAAACCAACCAACTTTGTTCTGATGAATCTAAAAATATGCATAAAATGCATATTAATTTGCTCCAATCCAAATATCCATTGTGCACATGAATGCAGAAAAAAAAATCAAATTTGTTTGTCTATTTCCGTGCGCCAAATTTTGCCAACAATACATATCACAAAATCGTTGGCCGGGTCAGAATACTCCCACCAAGCAAATGTAAATTTTGCTTTATTCCCAAAATATGCATCTAAATGAAGTACGGCTGCGGTAAAATGAACTGCCAATAAACGACGGCCACTGATTCTCTGCTCGTGACTCGTGGAAATGTCTGCTAGCCGAAGTCGAAGCGCGGAAAATCCAAATAAATCAAATTCCATGCATTCCGTTCCCATTAACTTCAGCGGCCTTATTTCCCACATAAACCAAAAACCCATTGATATTTATGGGGACCCCGTTCCGACCGTTCGATACAGTTTGAGAGCAATGAGCTGTGTTGGCTGATTTGCGGTGTTTTTTGCTGTTTTGAAGGTTTTTTTTTGCTTTTTGAATTGATGTTTTGAACAGTTGCGGAAGCATGCATCTCGCCATTTGCGATTGGTATGCACAAATATGCATTATTTTCACCCTGGTGCATGCTTTTCAACGCCCTGCCGTAAATTGCATTCGAATCATTCGCACACGAGTCCCCGTCCGCAAGTTACTAATGATCTATCCAAGGCAAACGCGTTGGATGGTTGGAGTCTGATGAATGAATTACTGGTTACCCCCTATGTTCTAGATTCGCATGTCTCCCCAACACGTTGTAGAAGGCAGTTTGAGACAACATCTTGAACTTGAAAATTAACGAGAAATTGAAATTTTTTTGGATTTTTTATTACCCTAAAAGTTAAACAACATTTCCAATCATAAAAATCCATTTGCTTAAGCTAACTTAAAACTAACTTATCCTATCTTTAACCTTATCTTGTCTTTACATTATTAGTACCGCTTGCCCACGAATATTCGAGGTTACCTTGAACCTAATCACTTCAAATTCCTATTCACACTTCCATTCATTCTTCCACTTTACAATTCTCGCACACATATTCACATACAGCCCTTCCATGCCAAACCGATATAGTGGTTCTCAGATTTTCGTGAAAAGTGGTAGTTTTATCCTTTATCGCAAAACATTAGAACCGTAATTCTTCATTATTTCAATAGGGTGACTCTCTAATGTGCCAATGGATGTATGGGAAAAAAGTGACCCTCGAATTTTCAAAGCGAACTTGATAAAAAATGTAGATCGGGGATTCCGAAAAAAAAATTTTGATACCAAATATCTTCAAATTGCATGAAACGTCGAGATCTAATGTCAGCTCGAACAAAAAAATTTTTGTCAAAAATCGACGCTCTGGAACTTTTTTTTGACGTAGAACTACGTCTTTCATTAAGGGTACCAAATCAGAAAACAGGTCACGTTTTTATGAAATAAAGTTAACGTTAATAACTATTTTTGCCGCGAACGGATTTTGGCGATTTACATGCTCAACGAATCGGAAATTCCGTAAGATTTGTTAAATATGCTATACATTAGAATCCCCTGGTTTGTAAATGGTTAAAATTCATGAAAACTTTAAGTGTTTCCATTTTCCCATACATTTGTTCTGTCCATTTGTGAGCTTTCCCGAACAGAGCTGTCAATAACGAGCAACTTATCGACGAGCAACGAAGGGGAAATCGTAGGATTTAAAGTCTCCGTGAACAAAGGAAAAGTAGAAGAATGAAAGGGAATATTTGCCTTGAGTATAAACAGTGGATTTCGCTGAGGCAAACTTTCATTCGGCATCGGACTGTTGAGCAATCCAGTTCACTTTGCTTTCGCTGCGCTTCGATCTAAGATTGGACCCCACCAGTGGTAATCCAACTTGGATATCGTCCTTTGGTTTTTCTGTTCGTTTTTCGCGTTATTCGTATCGTGTGTTTTTCTTTCCGCGTCATAAATTGGACGCTTCGCGTAGTGTGTGATGAGCAAGAAGAAGAGGAAGGCGGGCTCGAGCCCTGCAATTGCCAGGGGCAATAAAATTTAGAGACAAGCGTCATCTAATGATGCACGCGATGTTGGGGCAGTGAAAAGCACTCGCACTGAACCGAGCCTTCGCGAGTGTGACACCGCATCGAACAACAACGAAGTAGGCGATTTCGGCGCGTCGGTCGAAAATGTAAACGCCGTTACCCAGGCTGCAACCAAAATCAAGCTCCCCCCGCTGGTGGTGAAGGCGGTCACTCTTGACAAACTCATCAGCGAATTCGCATCGATGGGTGTTACAGCAGAGTACAAGCTGTGTGGCATAATTCAGTCTTTTTCCAAGCAGTTAACATTGTTTGTTTTCCGTCATCATAAGGGCTTCGTTGGTGCCTTTGAGGATGCATTAATGCATTAACTTGACGTTATGGTGAAGCAGGCGTTAAGATTGTGCGCCAAAAAATTGTTTGGGGAATACCAAGCATATTGAATGTCTTACTGGAATGTTATAAGTTATTTTGGTTCGCGCGCCAGTCGCAAAACTGCCTTCAACTAGTATTGCATTTGCGCTAATACTGATCATAATGACGCAATGCTGCTGTTTTCGAGGTTGTTATTAACAAAAAGAGTTTATTTCGCTTGTTCAGTCACTAAGAAAATAAATGTCGTTCTGGAATTGTGTATGTGATTAGGTTTCGCTTGCCAGTAGCAAAACTTCCTCCACTCAGGGTGACAGCTGCACTTCTCTCGAGCATGAGAAAGTAATGCAACTTTTTTTGAGGCCAGTAATATTAACAGAAGCGTTTCTTTTGAGAATAGCGCAAAATGATGAGAGGTCTTTAAATTCCTAGTAGTTTCAAACCACCAATGTATGGCTCTGTATGCATGCTATGGCGAACGCTTGTTTGGCGCTTGGTTTGCGTTGTACGAACGATGCCTAGTGGTGCGATTCTAAATAACATGTAGCATGATACTTGATACTAGCAAGTGTTGTCATTGTTGTTGTTTTCATGCGGTGCCAAAGATATATTGATGTAGTTATGAGATGTGGAAGAATGGTGCTGGTGCAACATGTATATAATCGACTGTAGCCGGAATAGCGTTAGAGGTAAATTTTCAATGCATTGACATGAAATAAATTGCGACATACGATCAGCTAGTGCATTGTTTTGCGAGGGCAAGAATGAATCATCAATCAATTATCGTCAACTGATTCTACAATGAAAAAACCATTTCAGAGATTATTCTACTAAGCAATTGTTTCTAAAATATCTCCGCATTAAAGAATAATATCCGAAGGTATAAATAAACAACTTATATAAAATAACAGCGTAATTCTAAGTCAACAATGCGGTCGTATCTTGGACACAACCTTCTATAATTTTTTGAAATACGGGGCAGAACGAATGGTTTAGGGTGCCAATGAAAATCGTAATATCGATTTTTTATACGGGACTCCCTGCGAAATGTTAATTTGCACGGTAAAATACCTTCTGCAAAGTATTAGCTCATTCGAACTTCATTTACTATTGTCGCAGATGTGGAAATTTAAGTTTTCTGAAAACCGAAAAATCACCCAAGGGCGGAGTAAAGGAAATTGGAGTTTTCAAAAAAAAATTGATGCCAAATGCCTTAGAATTGCTTGAAACGTTACCTACTGTTAACTCTTCGTTGTCACGAAAAGATTTCGATGAAAAAGTACATGATATAAATAATAGAATATATAATCGATCCAATTAATTTTACAGGTCAGATAATCTGATATATAGGTCGGACTCGATTATATGTAGTCGACCATTTTTTTTCAACAATTATTTTCAAATCCTATACATAATCGAATCTTAAGAAAACATTATTTTCATTAATGTATGAATGTCAAACATTAATAGAAAAATAGCTTTCTTGTGATTCGATTATGTATTGGATTCGAAAATTAACGATGAAAGTGAAATTGCGATTATATATAATCGAGTCCGACTTGTATAAGACTTTCGCAATTTCGATTCGTCGAGTCATCACTTATCTCAGTGAATTCTGATTCTTACCTCTCCCCACTAACAAATATCCCTTCCATGATATTCGCTAGGGAACCACACTATAGAGACGACCCTTCTGGCCTTCGGGCGGTGAATATCATACTAACATTTCTTCCCTTCGCCTGGTGACTGTAAGGACGTGGCCGGCGTCGTTATTGACTATTTTAAGCTCGAATTACCGAAACTTGCACAATGAGAAAGGTTTGTTACTCCCAAGCGCCATCGTGTTCTTTGTGAAATTTCGCTGGTGCAGGTCAATCACGGAGCGCAACTACCGTTTTGAATCATATTTCGGACGCTTAAGGCATATGATGCAGAAAAGAGATCTAAACTTTATTCACAGGTATTATTTGATTGATATTTTTAATAAACTAGTTCAATATACTTTTAAGCTTTCTGCTTTGGTACCTATTTGATTGAAAACATAAAAAATCACAGGAGGTTGTGTCCGAGACACGACCGCATAGTTGACGTAGGATTCCGTTAGGCTATCTGTTGATTTTGTATATGTTTTGTATATGTTTTTGTAACGATGTAATATGAAGAATTACATCGTTAAACACTTTGATAATGATTTGGTGGCCCTGAAAAGGGTCGTTTTGTTTGGTTGTTGGATATTGTTTGTTCACTCCACCAGTGTTTACCGAGTGATGATGACATAAAGATGGTAAACAGTCGTTGGATGGTGCGTTCGAAGTGGAACGAGATATGATGAAAACCGCCCCTGTGATCTTAGACGAGATGACTCCTATGTTATGTATGGATGAAATAAAGAAAAAAAACTAACCAATGTAATATATGATAATTACCAATACTGAAAACAATTATCAATTTTTCTCATCAGTAAAAACATGTTACTTCAATATAGAGAAAACATTTTTAAAATGCGAAAGGTAATTTTCTTTTATAATTTTTACTTTTTGAATGTTTATTCAACCCAATGCAAAATTTCAATTGGACTAACAGCACCTAATACTATATGCAGAGCTTGGTTTTGATGGGTCTGTTAGTGAATACATTTCGGTAGGAATAAAAACTCCCCCTACTTTCATGTATTTGCAATGCCGATTTCCCCCAGGCAGCTTGGTTTTGATGTCTCTGTTGGGGACCCGCCGCATGTGTCGTCAAGTTCGATCAATCAGAAGTGGGTATCTCCGTTAGAGTAGGGGTTGAGATTTTTCAATTGTTCGATAGTTAGTTACATGACATATATTATTTTCTTCAATATAAAAAATTGTTATGAAGTGTCGAAATCGATTGACGCAAAAATTTCATCAATCCGTCATGAAATGACTGAGCAATAAGCGTTTGAAATTGGACAATTTTCACGATGTGCTCAATTTTCGATTTTCAATTTGTACCCCAATATGTTCCCGAAAGACGTAATTCTACATCAAAAAATCATCGAATAAAATGCTTTTCAAATAAAGCGAATAAGAATCAAACTTCGGACACTAAATCAAATTTCAGACAGATTGAATTCAAATTTCGGACACTTTATTTTGTAATTTTTTGGACGAAATTTACATTACACTTGATTATATTCTATAGTCAACTGCGGAACACTTACCAAGCAATCACAGTAAACTGTTAACGATGATGAGAACTGATGAAATACGGGAGAAATTTAAATATTTATGAACGGGTAAATTCTACGTGCTCACGCTAAGGAAACGTCAAACACAAACGATAATGAGTAGTGTTGTAAGATTTCTGCCAATTAAAGGGTGTGTCACATCAAATTGCATCACGGAAAAAACGCTGTAGAAATTAAATTTTTAGGAATTATATCTTCAGCTTTCGCTTATAATCAGATAAGAGTGTATAGATCACGTTGGCCATGCTTCACTGTCAATTTTTCGTAAATTTGGAAAAATGTCGTCGAACGAAAAAGAGCGTCGTGAATTAATCCTGCGCACTCATTTCGAGAATCCGGAGTTGACACATCGGGACATCGGTAAGATGCTAGGAATCGTCCAATCCACGGTCAGCAGAGTACTAAAACGATACTTCGAGAACCTAACCATCGACCGGAAGGTGAAGAACGGCAAAAATGGATGCTCCGTCAGTGAAAAAGATCACAAGCGCGTAGTTAAGCAGTTTAGAAGTGATCCGAGAATTTCGGTCCAGGATGTCGCCAATAAGCTGAATTTGTCAAGTTCATTCGTCCAGCGGACCAAGCAGCGGGAGGGCCTGCGTACATACAAGGTTCAGAAGGCTCCTAACCGCGATGAAAGGCAAAACATGGTGGGGAAGACGCGAGCCCGGAAGCTGTACACCGAAATGCTGACGGAGCCGCATTGCCTGGTAATGGACGACGAAACCTACGTCAAAGCGGACTTTCGTCAGCTGCAGGGCCTGTTGTTCTTCTCCGCAGAGGACAAATTCAGCGTTCCGGAGGAGATTCGCAAGCATAAACTATCCAAGTTTGCCAAAAAGTACATGGTGTGGCAAGCGATCTGCTCTTGCGGAAAGCGGAGCGCCCCCTTGGTGATGACCGGCACGGTAAACGGACAGGTTTACCTTAAGGAGTGCCTACAGAAGCGCTTACTACCACTATTGAAGCAGCACGAGGGCCCGACCATCTTCTGGCCGGATCTCGCTTCGTGCCACTATTCAAAGGACGTGTTGGAGTGGTACGAAGCCAACGGGGTCACCTTCGTGCCAATGGAAATGAACCCGCCCAACGAGCCGGAGCTTCGCCCAATAGAGAAATATTGGGCGATTATGAAGCAGGCCCTCCGGAAGAACCCAAAAGTTGTCAAATCGGAGGCGGACTTCAAGAGAAAATGGATTTCTGTTCAAAAAAAACTACAACCTAACGTTGTACAGAACCTTATGGACGGGGTAAAGAGGGAGGTGCGAGCATACGGGCTTGGGCTCGAAGTATGAATAAAAAGAAAATGCCAAAAGTTGTTTAATAGTTTTTATTTTACTGTCTAAAATTTTCAAAAGGATCGGTCTACTGGGCGAATTTCTACAGCGTTTTTTCCGTGATGCAACTTGATGTGACACACCCTTTATGTATTATGTAATTATGTATTTGAATTAATTAATTTAAATGTAGTTCTCATGTGAAATGATAGTGAAACCAAGGGATTACCCTAAAGAGGCGATTGTGATATTAATTTGATAGTTATATCATCAGTGCATTAAGCATTTCAAGATATTAGAACAAAGTGTCCGAAATATGATTCAGAACGGTACGAAATGAAGGCCCTTTCATTTTTTGTTGGGTCCTACTTCCACCCCATACGCTTCTTTTGGAGTGGGAGGGACTGATTATCTCGTAGATAATTTGTTTTTCAATGTTATATTACTTGATGTCGTCGGATTTTTTTCTGGTACCTTATTTCTCGTTGCGTCTACTCCCGCGTTTGGCCATCACTCTAAGTCCATCATATCTAGTCAATTATGAAATGTACATTCTGTAGTCATTATATAATTATCATTTTGTTCGCATTCGGTGACATTCATGTCAGTAGTCAATAAAAATTTTTAACGAAGTGAATTGTTGTCCTTTTGAATTGTGCAATATTTGTTATTTCTTTAGCGTCTTGAGGTAATGTGTTGTAAATTTGTAGTCCACGATAGAAAAGTGATCGTTGTGTCGTTGTTTTTGTCAGATATGATAATCTAAAGTCAGCTGCTCTCCTAGTGTTATAAGAGTGCACGTCTCTTCCATATTCGACATCTTGCATCAAATAATCAGGTAATAATCCGAGTTTCATTTTATCAATTAAAATCAGGCAATTTCGGACAGTCCTTTGTCGTACGGACAACCATTGAAGCATATCCAACATCGAAACACTAGAGTGATAAGAGAGACATTTCATTTCGACATTTTGGCACTGTAGACAGGATTCTCTACTCTATACACAACTCTTCGGAACTCCGTTCAGGTACCTCTCTGGGCGGAGACATTTTTTGGCGCTGTAGACAGGATTAACTCTGTAATCCTGAAAATCAAACCACAGTTGAAACATGGATCGACTTCGAAGAAGACGTTTTGCGGTGGAACGGCGGTTGCAGAAAATTGCTGCAAGAGTCAACGATTTGGACTGCTACTCAGCCAGCAGCGATTATCTCAACACTGAGCGAGACAGTTTGAACGAAGCATTTGGAGACTACCTGGTCATCTTCGACGAGCTACTGGAGGAAGGCAGCGACGATATCTCTACCTTCGAGCCAGTGGAACACAAACGCAGAGCGCAGGAGCTGTACAAGTCTACAGAGGCCACGATTGATAAGCGACATCGCATTGCCTACCACAGCGACAACGTACCAGCTATCTTCTCGGTCCAACTGGTGAATGATTCATCGGCATCAGATGAGTTTTCAACTAATCCGCTTCAAGAGCCTCACCATCCAATGGATTTGCCGCAATCTACAATTTCGAACGTACTAACGGAAACAACGATGGACGAGCGATATCGCACACAATGTTGGGACGATTCACATGCTATTGGTTCGGCCTCGTTAAATAGAAATAACGATGAATCTTCTGCAACACATCAGCCGTTAGATACGCTGTCACAATCTTCACCGAATACAAACGAGTCAACGGGCCAGCGAAACCACACTGACCTCTATCATGATAGCGTGGCACATTCAGCTAATGACGAACGCATCCATGATACGAGTTCTACTTTCTGCATCATAATGGATACGCGACATCGAATGGAGGTAGCGATGGACCAGCGAGGACGCTCAGCCTACCATCGAGACGACGCACGAACGACTACAAAGCACCAGCATATTCCCAGTCAGGTCGGTAATCCAACAAGCTCAACAAAATCAACTCAACGGCATGCAGGCAGACTCACATCGTATAGTAAAGTTTCTGATCCTGCATGCATCTTGGTTTACGAGCGACGGAGAACAACCACCGCTAATCACTACAAATCAGTAAAGGCAGCGATGGAAAAGCGATATCACTTTGCCTTTAATAACACATCAACAAATCTCAACATGTTAACGGAGATAGCGATGGACGAGCGATCGTTTAATTCTCCATCAGGACAACGCATTGTACACATTAGCATACCCACAGCAGAGAATCAATCGGTCAGGACCTATATCGTCAACGATGTTTGCAATTGATCCAGGTGGACAGAAACTCGTATCAAAGAAATCGACGCAACTTATTTCATCGAATCGCAACGGAAGTCAAACTCTACACAACTCAGCAGCAACATATCGTATCGACCATCGCATTGTAAAATTAAGCAAATCCTACATCGATTCATCACGGCGGGCGGTAGCCACCCAACTGGACACTCAAAACATCGACAACAAAAGTCAGTAACAAGGATCAACTTCCTAATCCTGCATGGTGGGCGGCAAATATCGAGCATGGAAAATACCAAAATACCCTATCAGCGAACATGAAACGGACATCAAACCTATTACAAATACTCATCAACGTATCAGAAATCAAGAAAATTGATACCCAATTTTGATGGGCGGAATGTCGCGGTCCGGACCACATCAAAGGAAAATACACAATGTAATTTTCAACACTTTATTTAAATCTAAACAAAACTTTAAAGTTACAAAACAACAAACACCATTTAACACTAAAACACTAAACACATTTAAATCAACACTCATCCTGAATCCGCAACTGGAAAAGAATAATAATTAACGCATCTACATATTTGTTTATTAATCGATACTCACCTTTTCATCGGGAACAAAACATAAAACATTATTTGTACAACACATAATAAACAACACTAGCATTGAAGACAACACAAAACGACAATCACAACATGTAAACAATAATATCCCAATTGTCACGGAATAGGGAACGAGAAGGAACCCGACCAAAGAATCAATAGCAATTATAGGCTATTCAAATGGCCCATAGCCAATCGTATAAATACGACATAGGGCTGAACATTTCGTTCAGAGCAGGCCAGTTGCAATAAATCCGACGATCAGTATAGATCACTTCGACTAAATTCGATCTCATCTCTTATCACTCTTCGGATAGCCAGTCTACTCTACTTCGAAACTCTACTAAGATAACTCTCTGGGCAGAGACATTTTGGCACTGTAGACAGGATTCTCTACTCTATACACAACTCTTCGGAACTCCGTTCAGGTACCTCTCTGGGCGGAGACAACTCTAGTTTCGAAAAAAGGTAGGGTAAATGATCTTGGTTTGTCCAGTCGAAAATATGATCATGGTTTGCCCACTTTTTTGAATGCTCTAATTCAGCGCTCCTGTGTCAAATAAGGCCTTCGAATGTTTCGAAACATATAAATGAAAATGCCTTTTACATGATTTATAGTAGTTTGATAGTATATTTTCACGAAATCACATGTTTTAAAGGATTATCAAATACACCTTCTATTTGTGTCAATGCGCCCCTCATTCGAACTAACTTTTAATCGATCACCAGATGATTATTTGGCACGTATTCAGACCTTTTTCTGGATTACAACACTTATAAATATTGTAAACATCATGCTTGCTCACCATTTGTATCGGATTTACATAGCTAAACCATTAAATTAACGCATTTTGATGAACTCAATTCTGATCATGAGTTGTCCAATTCAATAATGTTGTTTTGTCCACATGATTTCTATGGCAACCGCTTGGCGCGCTGCAGTTTGTTTATGTTTGTTTATGGTGTGCTTCGCGCATAGCAGAAGTATGGTTTTTCTGTGTTGATTGTGTTGAGGTGAACACTTCTAAAATGCCCAAGAAAAGGCAATATTCTGAAGAAAGCCTAAATTATGAATGAATCAATATGATGACAGTAAACTCAAGCAATGGTAAATGCAACATCTAATTGTGAATTCGAATGTTTTCATTCAAAAATGGAGATTTCTAAAACCGGACAAACCATGATCATTTTTTTGGGCAAACCATGATCAGAGGTGGTCAAACCATGATCATAATTCTTCTTTAAGGAAAATCGTTAAAAAACATAAAAATTTAAATAATTTCAACACCTTATGGTAGTATTAGCAACTAGAGACTTGGGGCTTTTCAACAAACCCAAACTCGTATCGATTATGTGTGATTTTAATGAAGAAAAATCGATTTGCATTTACTAGTTACGTAAAAACACCCCAAATTGGACAAACCAAGATCATCCCTAATCTTACAGATTTAAAAAATCATCGGCCAAACAGTTCATAAAACACTGATTACTAACTTTTTATCAAAGCTATTTGTAACAAAATTCAAATTTATTTTGAAAAGATAGTTGGATCGGGACACAACTGAAGCACCGGAGGCGATCTGGCGTAGTGGTAACATCCATACCTCTCACGCAGAGATCACGAGTTCAATTCTCAATCCCGACATTCTTCCAAAAATGGAAGTAAAAGTGACGAACCCGCCGAAATGTGTTGAAAGTCACTATAATAGAGAAAAAAACAAAAAAAAACAACTGAAGCACTCTTCCAATGCTCGAACGAAATATAGTGGGAGACATTCGTATAAGGGCATCTAGTTCTTTAACAATATATTTTTTAAATAGGAATAAGCCAAACCATTTCAATTATGAAATTTTCGTTTTCGTAAATGTAGTCGTGTAGTAAATATATTGTTTTCGCTACCTTTAGTGCTTCTAAACTTTTTATATTTAATACTAGCTAACCCGGCAAACTTCGTCCCGCCCATTTACTTGATTAATTCTCGAGTAATGCAGAAATTTGTGTTTTATTTGTATGGCAGCCACCCCTAAGAGAGGGGGAGGGGTATCGAACCACCATAGAAACATTAATTGCACCCTAAAGTTTCCATATGCCTAATTTGGTTTAATTTGCTTGATTAATTCTCAGGTAATGCAAAAATTTGTGTTTCATTTGTACGGCAGCCCCCTCTAAGAGAGGGGGAAGGAGTATCTTAACACCATAGAAACATTTATTGCATCCTAAAACCTCCACATGCCAAATTTGGTTTCATTTGCTTGTTTAATTCTCGAGTAATGCAGAAATTTGTGTTTCATTTGTATGGCAGCCCCCCCTTTGAGTGGGGGAAGGACTGTCTAACCATCATAGAAACATTTATTGCACCCTAAAACATTCACATGCTAACTTTGGTTTCGTTTGATTGATTAATTTCCGAGTAATGCAAAAAATTGTGTTTCATTTGTATGGCAGCCCCCTCTAAGAGAGGGGGAAGGAGTATCTTATCACCATAGAAACATTTATTGCATCCTAAAACCTCCACATGCCAAATTTGGTTTCATTTGCTTGATTAATTCTCGAGTAATGCAGAAATTTGTGTTTCATTTGTATGGCAGCCCCCCCTTTGAGTGGGGGAAGGACTGTCTAACCATCATAGAAACATTTATTGCATCCTAAAACTTTCACATGCCAACTTTGGTTTCGTTTGCTTGGTTAATTTCCGAGTAATGCAGAAATTTGTGTTTCATTTGTATGGCAGCCCCCCCTTAGAGAGGGGGAGGGGTCTCAAAATATCACGAAAACCTTCCCCGGCCCCAAAAACCCCTACATACCAATTTTCATGTCGATCGGTTCAGTAGTTTCCGAGTCTATAAGAATCAGACAGACAGACAGACATCACTCCATTTATATATATATAGATATTTAATATATTGTTTTCGCTACCTTTAGTGCTTCTATACTTTTTGACGTACGACTACGTCTTACATTAAGGGTGCCAAATCAGAAAACAGGTCACGTTTTTATGAAATAAAGTTAACGTTAATAACTATTTTTGCTGCGAACGGATTTTAACGATTTGCATACCAATCGAATCAGAAACTTTCTAAAATTTGTTTGATATGCTATGCATTGCAATCACATAGTCTGTATATGGTTTAAATTGATAAAAATTGGAAGCATTCCCATTTCCCCATACATTTGTCCTGTCCATTTGTATGCTTTCCCGAACAGAGCTGTCAATAATGAGCAACTTATGCAGCCGCTAGAATAGAAACAGACGGAGACGAATCGTTGGATTTAAAGTCTCCGTGAATAAATGAAAATAAGAAGAAGAAAAAAAAGAAGAAGAAGCGAAGTAAGCTGACGCTAGCGTATAAGTATTGCATCTCCTCTGAGGAAAATTCTCAGAATCTTTCTGTGCCCGAAACAACAAAGGTCGCTTATTCTACTCGTTTGGTGTATTATGTTTCCCCTCGAGCTGTGAACGCTAGCGAATATTTCACTTGAAATTGCAACTGTGTGCATCTGTTAGATGCGTGTTTGATGCTTGTTGAATGGCGATGCACGGAAGATGCCTCTCGTTAAATAATGTTAAATAAAGTGCATTGATATAAAATTGATATAAACAAATTGCAACATATGACTAATTAGTGTATTGTTCTCGCAAAAGCAAGAAAGAATCGTTGCTTCTCGAAATTATTCTGCAAAACCACGCAAGCTATTAAATCTTTTCAGGGTCTCCGGGACTTTTTACTAAAGAGTTATTTATTTAATTTCGACGTATTCGCATATAATATCCAAAATGATAAACCAACAAATTTAAAAAAAAGATTGCGTAGTCCTACGTCCTAAACGATCGTGTCTCGGATACAACCCCTCGATTTTTTGGAATACATTTTTTAAATATTTTTCGAAGTTCCTATAGACGCAGCTAACATCTTAGTATTTACCCAACCTTAATGACGATATCTGGAACACCCGTCAAATCATCAAGATGAAGTTGTAAGAGTGTACATTAGGGTACCAATGGGAATGGTCATCTCGAATTTTCAAACGGGACTTTCTTAAAAGTGTTGATTCCCACGAAAAACTACCCAATGCAAAATCTTAGCTCAATCGGACTTCATTTACTAGTTTCGCACAGCCGTCAAAGTTTGAGTTTTTTTTAAACTGAAAAATCACCCGAAGGAAGAGTACATGGAATCGAGGTTTTCAAAAAAAAATGTATTCCAAATGTTTTAAAATTGCATGAAACGTTGAGATTTACTTTACTTCACGTCGAGATTTTCTTTACATATTCGGTTTCCAAAAAACTCACATTTTGGCGTCTGCAACACTAGTAAATAAGGTCCGATTGAGTGTCGATTTTTGACGAAACAAATTTTTTAAGATAACAGTACATATCGACGTTTCATGAAATTTGCGCATCCTAAAAATGTTTTTGAAACCCTGATTCGGTGCGCGTATTATTGACATAATCTTCGAAAAAATCTTCAGGTGACATTGAGGAGGAACTTTGGAAGAGCCAATCTCAGGGTATGGGCCGCTTTTTCAAGAAGGGGAAAGACACCTATACTGATACCGTTTACCGAAGGCGTAATGGACGACAGCTTCATATTCCTGCAAGATAATGAGGCCATTCACGTCAGCAAGAAATCTTTGTCATGGTTCTCCGAGAGAATCATTCAGGTTTTGAACTGGCTAGCTCGTATCCCGGACTTAAACCCCATTGAGAATCTTTGTAAGATTGTGGCAAGGCATGTTTACCGTGGCGGACGACAATTTGGAACAATTCGTGAGCGGCAGATATGTGTTAGAGATGAGTGGAATAAAATTCCACAAAGAATGCTGGATAATCTGATCGATTCAATGTCAAGCCGAATTTAAGAAACGATTCGAAAAAACAGAAAACCAACCAAATATTGAATTTATAAGTTTCTTGTTCATTGTTTAAAATAAATGTTGACTATTGCACTGGGACATTCATTAGTGAAATTCACTTGTTATTCAAAGCACTTATAGGGGCTATGCTTATATTTTAAAAATCTAATTTATTGAACTCTAACGGTTGAAATAATAGGCGGAAAAAAAAACATCAGCTTTCTAAGGCCCGCTGCTGACTGTACAGTTCCCTATCCTTA
Organism: Toxorhynchites rutilus septentrionalis; assembly: GCF_029784135.1. Lineage (NCBI taxonomy): Eukaryota > Metazoa > Arthropoda > Insecta > Diptera > Culicidae > Toxorhynchites > Toxorhynchites rutilus. Next base: position 243,244,943 of record NC_073745.1, read on the forward strand.
GTATTCCTTAGTTCAGTATATATTTTAAGCGTAATTTAGCAATCATTTGCTCAGCTGGGAGACGGCGGAACTGAACTATTTTAAAATACATTCAACGCGTATGTCTTTGTGCTAAAGATGTAAAATATGAGATAAATTTATTGAAAAGTAAAGAAAATTATTCTTATACGGACTCGACTTATACGGCGGACTCGATTATATACAATCTTGGATTTATTTTCACTGTATATAATCGAATTATGTAGGGGAGGTGGGGGTAAAACGGACATGTTAAGGAGAACTTCAATTATATCTTTGGAAACTCATGTTTCCCAAAACTTTGATGCAGTTTCTTGCAATTCTATATACTGTTTTTCTACCTACTTGGCCAAATATTTTACAAAAAAGTGTTTTTCAATGTTTTTTATTGAAATTATGGACATATAGTGGGGGTAATATGAACAGGTTTGTAGTATATGAAGCGAAGAGATTTATCGATAGCGAGAGGAATAATTTTATTCAACCAAGGTCTGACCTCTTCATGAATGTCCGTTAAATGATGAAAAAATCGAATTAATCCACCTAGAAGTGATACCGCGCTGTTCAGCAGTATAAATGAACAGACTCTCAACTATTTTGCTTTTGGTTCCAGTCAGCTACTAAACAGTCCACATTTGGATTTGATTTCCATTTACAGACGCAGGGAATTCCTTAGGAATAGATTAAACAGACTTTTCACAGTTCATCTCACTCCCACTAGCAACTGTCCGTTTTTAATAAATCGGTTCAAGCACAAGAATTTAATACCACGCTTTCAGGAGGGCTATTTCACTCATTTCTGGTTTGATAGAACGAACTAGTTCTCAAAAAAATAAAAAAAACAGAACAGAACACGTGTACACCTTGTTAGTGAATGCCTAATAACAATGAGATTTATATTCTGCAAAGGTGTTGCAGATCACTCCCTTCTTCATAAAACGATGTTTTCATGCATAATCTTTCGGAAAACACAAAAAAAAACTTATTGTTTGTTCCCAGTATTTCAAAAAAACAACATCAAGCTCAATTGTCCCATGTTGATATTCTAGGCATAGCTGTCCCACCATGAATTTTTAAATTTATAATCAAGCTTGCTTGATTCAATTGAGGGGAACAATTCACATTTCATTAGACGATAGTTTACTGCTAATAAAAACCCGTTGGATTGCTCAACTGAAATGCTTAAAACTTCTGGTAGACAAATATGCTAGAAAACTTTGATTGCGTTTTTTTAAAGATGCTGATTTTGGAACATGGGACAACTATGCGTAGAACGGCAGTATATAGTTGTGAAACATCTAAATTAGTGGATTTAAATAACATTTTGGAAGTGAAATACTTCAAAATGAGTAATTTTTAATGTGTTATTCTAAAAAGTCATATTAAACATAGTTGTTTCCACCAATTAAATTAAACCTCTTTAACTGCTCTATAAGTTGTTCTTTGTCACCCAACTTCTATCTATCTTAATTTCGCTGCAATATCAATATAAACAATTCCTGGTGAAAATTCAAGCAAAATCTTCAAAAATCACAATTTTAATACAAATAATACAAATAATAGTCACTTAAATTTCACCTTAACGTTGAAAGGTTACATTTTTCCTTGAAATAAGTCATATTTGAAATACAAAAAAAAATTATCAAATTGTATATAATCGAATCACATGTAATCGAATCTGTATATAATCGAGTCCGACCTGTAGACATTAAAAGCTCCATGCTTGTACAACGTGGGGACTACTTCCAACACATGCAAAGTAATGAAGTATAAAAACTGTAGAAAAAATAATTTACGGAAGCATTTGGTGTAATTTCGATTTTTGGCACTAAAGAAACCCTAATGTTCAAGAATTAATTTTTTCAAATCTTCTATTCTCCAATAAATGACTGTTCGAAAAATCTAACGTTGGCCAAATGTGCATTTTTCTCTGTAGGAGGTCCAATTGAATGTTTCTGTCCTACATAAGAATTCGTTTATCAATCTGTAGAATACTGTACTGCAGAAAAGTTTACATATTTTTGTATTCTATAAAGTTGTGTTATAAAAATTGAAAACACCTTCCGCACATATTTGCTTTGAACCGAAATTGTGGCCGAATAAAGGCATACAAAGTTGAATGAAATTGAGGGTAAGTGGTAGCTAATAAATTAATCTTTCATTTGACGCAGAACATCATCATTCGATATATGCCAAAGACACAAATTATCAAAGTTGCTGTTCAATTTTCATTGAAGTTACGTCTTTAAAGCACTTCGTATAAACTCCAAGGTTACGCATCGCCCAATTCATTATTAATCCCTGTCCAAAAATTCGCGTCCCCTCCCTGCCACCCAAACTTTACCTCTGGCGATGCTATAATTGCGCTTCTTTATCTGCCCAAAACGTTTCCATCATAACGATCTTCCTCTCGTTTCGGTTCACCCATATCCACGTTTTCAACAGCAGAAGCATTGCGTCAACGCCATTCTGATCTCAATTATGTGCGCTAGCCGCCGTATTGCAGCGCTTATCGTTCGTTCCGTAGCGTTTTTTGTTGTTTTTTTTTGTTACTACCAGTGGGAGGAGAAACGAGATCTTCTGCCTCATAAAGTCGCTTGCCTAACAAGTCGTCATTATAATGAGAGCCTTTGTATATTTTTAAAAGACTAGAAAACGGACTCTGTTTCCATAGCCAGGCTGCTCATGCTTGACAATAGCAACATCAAAATTGAGATCGCCTTCCGATGCTTCGGAGAAATATTATTTTAAAGCTATTTTCACTAGACGCTTTCGGGACTAGGACATCAAAGGACGGCGGAAAGTTCCAAGTGAATCGGCAGCTCATAAAAGTCAATGTACCGAACGTAATCATCTTATGCGACGTCAGGACGGCAGCAACAAACTCACACGAGTGGGTGGGAATTCGCTAATAGCAAGCGCTCCTCGGGCTGGACTTTCGTTGTGGCGCGCTTTATCAGGAGAGCCGTTTCAGTTACTCTACGGTTTACTCACCGAAAGTAAAACACTTGGCAGTATGAACATGCTTGGTGCTTTCGGTGTGTCCCGAAGTTATTAATTTCCATGACTTTACAGGTTGCTGGCGATGAAAAGTTGAACAACTTGAGGACTATTACGAGTGCTGGCGAAGGTTTATAGGAAATGCTGCGCCTCTCGGGAAACGCCACTAGGCGGAACGAACTGGTAGCCCCGAAAAGTTTTTTTCGTTTATTGAAACAGCATGGGAAAAAGTACAAAACTTTAATCTACTTAATCTTCATTTACGGATGCCTTGGGGCTCTACTGAACTGTACCGTCGCATCCATTCTGGCAATCTAGAGCTATGCTTAAACTGAGACTAGTCGTCCTCGGGTCAAAACACTTTTTATTCGCAATCTTTCCGCCTAATTGCACAGAAGTATAAGTATAATTTGATTCACAATCACACAACACACTCTCACTAGCAAGTCTATCAGAGCGTGTATCAGTAAATGCAACGTTTCTACGAGCCTTGTATCAATTTGATGTAGGGTAACACGGGGTGAGCTGGACATACGGGGTGATTTGGACCACCCCTTTATCTCAAAAAGTACGGCTTAACTTGGATTTTTTATAATGTCATTTTCTTTTATTATTGAACCGTATGTAACTAACGTAAAAAAACTTTGGTAAAATTCGGCAGGTGGAAGGAAACGGTAGCATGAACACAACAAGCACTTTGATTGTCAAAAAATGTGAGTTTTCCGATCGTGGTTTTAAGGTTTTTCCCGCTGATTCAACAAACTTTTCGTGTATTGTGCAGTAAAGTTCTGTTCGTCTACAGAAGAGGAACAATTTGATGCAGCGAAATTGTAAATTTGATAACAATAAATGAAATTAATTGCATTTTAATTTTTGCATGTTGTGTGGGGTGACATGGACACGTTTCTGTGGGGTGAATTGGTCCTACAGGTTTGAGACTTTTCTTTGATCTATTTGATTCCAAATGTCACGGAATTACAAAAAGAGGATGGGCAGATAACGTTGGAAGAAGGAGGAGCTTGAAAGAGCAACTCAGGTCATCAAGAACGGATTTTCTTTGACCAACAACGAATGTGTTTGAAAATGCTCGAACAACAGTGAAGAGATTCATGCAGAATTCGAGATGGTGTCAATCCTATTTTTCTGGTCTAGAATCTGGCCAAGACACCTGGTATCGATCCCAAAACACTGTTACTGATTGTAACATTATCCCAAAATACTTCACATAAACATAAGTATGTTTTTTTTTCGATGAAACACACACTGGACCAAATCACCCCGCATCAAATTTCAATGTCCAAAAATCATCTCTTTTATTTTGTGATATATTTGATGGTTTCAAGCTTGATATAATGATTAAACATTATTGATTGAGAGAAAACAAGTGTAGATCAGTATACAATGTGACATTTTGGATTTAGACCGTATTGGTTTGGAAATATTATGCGATTTGCTTAGGAGGTCCAAATTCCCCCCTTTTCCCCTACATGGCGCGCGGGCATTATTGAAATTGGGAAAATGTATGTTCACTCACGCTTATTGTGAACGCCGTAGATCCTTGATAGGCTTTTTTGGTATATGTCTCATTTGAATACATATTACATCAAGGCTTATAAGACATTCAGGTGAATAGAAAATCAAGAGAGGAGAGACGTATACAGGTCACATGAGCAATCGCTAAAAACTCAATCTTGACAAAATTCAAGAAATAAGTTGTAAAATTAACACATCAGGAACATTTGTATGTAAAAATGAGATTTTTTTTCTTCAGCTGCAAAAAAATGACAATTTTTTCCTAAAGATGCATTCTTCATCAATGAATAAAAATTAACGTTAGAATACGATCCGTAATCGATTGCTCGACGAAGCTATATCATGATGCCGATAACAACATGTCGACTTGTATCACTAAGACAGTTTCGTTGGGTCGCGTTTCATGGAACTTGAAATTTCACCATTGAATTATGTTCCTCTGTGTTTTTCGGTGCTTTTCTATTACTTTTCAATGTTTTACATACGTCCACGACGCCATGGCTTCCGGGTTAACGTTGCATTTGAGTAAATGTTGGTTCGAAAAAACAAATTTTCCCTATTTTTTCCACTACAAAAATTCATAACTTTCGAACTACTGTACCGATTTAGATGATCGACATATCAAATTGAAGCTTATGACTTTCTTTGAAAAAATATTACTTTTGCGAAAAATTTTTGCTTGTTTTGAAATTATTGTTTTTGTAATTATTGATTGAGTCAAATTTTCATAGTTTTCTCGGTTAAAGATAGGGCATTTTTTTATCTAGGCCGTTTCAGTATTGGCAATATTGAGCGATGTGTGCTCCCGTGGCCGAGTGGTTATCGTCAAACCTAACATACCGGGGGTTCGGGTTCGATTCTCGTTCTGATCGGGGAAATTTTTCTTCAAAGAAATTTCCCCTGACTTGCACTGTGGTCACGCGTATTCTAGAGCTTGCCACTCAGAATGCATTCAAGGCGTGTTATTTGGCATAGAAATCTCAACTAAGTACTAATGAAAATTACGCAAGCAATACTACGTTGAGACGGCGGAGTTCCTCTAGGAACGTTAGTGCCATATAAGAAGAAGAAGAATATTGAGCGATTTGCTTAGACAGTCCAAATTGCTTTCACTTACCCTACGAATCATTGATACAAAGTCAAATCATTACAAAGTTTCATCATTCAACTGATTTTGTTACTCTAGAACAGTGGTTCTCAAACTATTTTGAGCAATAAAACCCTTTTCCAGAATTAAGTGATACCTCAGACCCTTATAGCCAAATATTTTAAACAAAAAATGTATTTCTTGTTTTTGTCTTATTCACACAAAATACTTATCAATTAAAATACTTTGCGGTTGGTTAACCTGTTATAAGTTATAATTAGTTTAAATTCGTTGACCATGCATTTTTCACTGTAAGCGTGAGCGGACCAAGTCGCTAAATTAAAAATTTCGAGTTATCGAGTAATTTTAATACTCGACGTAATAAATTTTTTCGCCTATTTAAGTTTTGCAGCCATCCAATTGGCTGTCACTTCCCGGTCTTCCCATTTTTTCAGCTCGCTTTTCAACACACAGTCGGAGAGTCCACAGAATGGTTCTGGACCAGTGAATGGTGAGTTTGAGCCGTTCCTGCTCGCTCGTTGCCCTCTATACCGCAATGGCCAGGAATCCAGTACAATTGTACCGAACTTATCTGACTTAATTGCCGTAGGAAGGGAAATGCATTCCCATACAATTTTTGAAGAGCACTTGAAGGCATTTAGAGCATTAAGCGCCGCTTAGCTGTCACAGAATATGCAGATGTTAGCATGTCTATACTTTCTTTTAAGGCAGACATTTAGACATTCTATTATTGCAGCTATTTCTGCCTGAAAAACTGTTGGCCAGTTTCCCATAGCCACAGAGATTTTTGTTCTGGGACCATACACTCCAGCACCCGTTCTGATTCCCATTTTCAACCCATCAGTGCAGAACATGATTGGACCATTACGAACGTTGGGGCCACCTTCATCCCATACTGAGCGAGAATGTTCGATCACTCTGTATGGAATGTCATAATTAGTCCTAGGTTCGATCCAATCACTGTTCATCTCTGAGGCTGATCCAATGGGTAATGGTCAAGATGCTCAAGTGACCAGTTTTGTCCCCGTCTAGTATTTTTTCCATCTTTTAAGCTTTAGAGCGCTTTTTTTAGCCTCTAGCTGAACATATTGGTTCATAGGTCCCAGGTGAAGGATAGCCTCCAATGCGTTTGAGGGTGTACTTCGCATTGTCCCAGTAATTGCAAGGCATGCTAGTCGTTGGCGTTTGTTTAGCTTTTTTGTAGCTACAATCTCCATAGTCTTTGGCCACCATACAAGTGAGTCATACGTTATCCTAGGCCGCACAATTGCAGTGTAAACCCACATAACCATTTTTGGTTTAAGGCCCCATGTTCTTCCTATCATTTTAGAGCATGCCCATAGAGCTGAGTTGGCCTTGCTGATTATTGAATCTAGGTGCGCGTTCCAGTTTAATTTGGCATCTAAGATAACACCTAGATAAAGGGTGTGTCACATCAAATTGCATCACGGAAAAAACGCTGTAGAAATTCGCTCAGTAGACCGATCCTTTTGAAAATTTTAGACAGTAAAATAAAAACTATTAAACAACTTTTGGCATTTTTTTTTATTCATACTTCGAGCCCAAGCCCGTATGCTCGCACCTCTCCTTTTCCCCGTCCATAAGGTTCTGTACAACGTCAGGTTGTAGTTTTTTTTGAACAGAAATCCATTTTCTCTTGAAGTCCGCCTCCGATTTGACAACTTTTGGGTTCTTCCGGAGGGCCTGCTTCATAATCGCCCAATATTTCTCTATTGGGCGAAGCTCCGGCGCGTTGGGCGGGTTCATTTCCTTTGGCACGAAGGTGACCCCGTTGGCTTCGTACCACTCCAATACGTCCTTTGAATAGTGGCACGAAGCGAGATCCGGCCAGAAGATGGTCGGGCCCTCGTGCTGCTTCAATAGTGGTAGTAAGCGCTTCTGTAGGCACTCTTTAAGGTAAACCTGCCCGTTTACCGTGCCGGTCATCACGAAGGGGGCGCTCCGCTTTCCGCAAGAGCAGATCGCTTGCCACATCATGTACTTTTTGGCAAACTTGGATAGTTTCTGCTTGCGAATCTCCTCCGGAACGCTGAATTTGTCCTCTGCGGAGAAGAACAACAGGCTCGGCAGCTGACGAAAGTCCGCTTTGACGTAGGTTTCGTCGTCTATTACCAGGCAATGCGGCTTCGTCAGCATTTCGGTGTACAGCTTCCGGACTCGCGTCTTCCCCATCATGTTTTGCCTTTTGTCGCGGTTAGGAGCCTTCTGAACCTTGTATGCACGCAGGCCCTCCCGCTGCTTGGTCCGCTGGACGAATGAACTTGACAAATTCAGCTTATTGGCGACATCCCGGACCGAACTTCTCGGATCACGTCTAAACTGCTTAACTACGCGCTTGTGATCTGTTTCACTGACGGAGCATCCATTTTTGCCGTTCTTCACCTTCCGGTCGATGGTTAGGTTCTCGAAGTATCGTTTTAGTACTCTGCTGACCGTGGATTGGACGATTCCCAGCATCTTACCGATGTCCCGATGTGACAACTCCGGATTCTCGAAATGAGTGCACAGGATTAATTCACGACGCTCTTTTTCGTTCGACGACATTTTTCCAAATTTACGAAAAATTGACAGTGAAGCATGGCCAACGTGATCTATACACTCTTATCTGATTATAAGCGAAAGCTGAAGATATAATGCCTAAAAATTAAATTTCTACAGCGTTTTTTCCGTGATGCAATTTGATGTGACACACCCTTTATTTCACTGAAGCGCTGATTTTTATTTCCTCTCCCCCAAGATGTAGAGACTGCAGGTGCTGTTTTTTCTTTTTGGTGAACAGAATAATTGTTGTTTTTGAGGGATTTATGCTCAGACCTTCTGTGATACACCACTTGTAGTTGACGACCTGCTGATAAGTTTAGAGGTGATAAGTTTAGAGGTCATAATGGTACGAGGCAAGTTTGATGACGTGTTATCGATCAGAATGCAGATGACCTTAAACTTTGGTCATCTGCATTCTGATCGATAACACGTCATCAAACTTGCCTCGTACCATTATGACCTCTAAACTTATCACCTCTAAACTTATCAGCAGGTCGTCAACTACAAGTGACCAAAGGAGGGGTGATAAAACCCCTCCTTGTGGGCAACCTTTCGTTGCACTCACAGATGTCGACGACCCGCCCAGCTCCGAGGTGATTCGTCTATGTGTGAGCATGCCCTGGATCCATTTGACTATGCAGTTATCGAAGCGTCTTTTTCTCATCGCTTGTGTCATTGATAGAACGATTTTAACGAGGGCGATACAACGATTTTAGCGATCTTGTACCTTTTCGATACCATTTTTATAGCACTCTTTCGGGTTTTCCAAAATAGGCCTCAGTATCGGTAATCACTTCATCATCGGTCTTAAAAAATGCGAAGAGAAAATAGTCGCTGGGTGCCAGATCTGGAGAATAAGGTGGATGCGGAAGCAATTCATAACCCAATTCATGCAATTTTTCATTGATTCGTTTTCATTGATTTGTGATTTTTTTCACAATAACAAAAATTGCTTCACTCTCAATGCTGTGACTCACGAACCAATCGACCGATTGCTGTCAAATTTTGACACGTATCCATTGAAAGATGGTGCTTTGTGATAGTCAAGTAGATTTTTGCATGAGGCGCCATCTAGACGTCAACCTTATGAACATTTCAGCCGAACTGTTATTGTCTACGTAACACAACCTATACTGTATCTTGAAAGATTCAAACAAGAACATGTGTTAATTAATGGGGGTCCATTATTAGACCCAAAATCAATTTTCGTTCATGTCGACCCCTCAGAAACCAATATCTAACCCAAGGGATCGATATCGGCCACTTTGAGAGCCCCTGCTCTAGAGAATCCAAGAACATTTGATGGACAAAAACTGTATTCAAGAAGCTCACAGCGACATTTATCAAAGATTGCAGTTGATATCAGGACTATTGGATCTCCCTATAAATGATGCATATCCAGATGAAAAAATTCCGATCAACGTAAAGAAAATCAGGACACCTTTCTGCTTTTTTTAGTAACTTGATGTTGACGCTGCTTCGTCTTCTCCATATCTAATTGATGAACATCAATTAAGCAGTGGCAGATCCAGTCTGATGACCGTTTATAAACCCTTTCGAGTGGAAGAAGGTTTGGTCAACATCTCTACTCTACACGAATTCTGGAACATAATTCAATAATCTCCCAACGATTGTGTCTATGTTTCCTACAAAGCGCTGGAACTCTAGCAGATAGATCATCCGGAGATGATCAAAATTTTAATAGCGGTGGTCATATTCCTTCCTTGCCACCCCAGGGTCCGGGGTTTCGTTTCTTTGAGAAACAACACATATAGACCAACCTCAAAGTATTCTGTTTTGAGTCTCAAACTTCATTTTAATCAACGTCGTTGTGTATTTCAATATGTATTCGGTGTAACAAATAGACCCAATAACAAAATATATGTTGATTAGGCGATATTTTTCAGAAAAAAAAATTGTTATCGTGCCGAATGGAAATAGCTGGCTACTCAAACAAATAGTTCACATGCTTCACCAGCACTAGAACGCAATATGTCGTACAATCCAATTGATGCCATGTAAGCCTTACAGAATACCCTCAGTCTCTATAAAATCAAAACAGATTCTCAACAGAGCGGTCGTTTTTCAATGTAACAGTCTTCTGAATTAGACCCTAGTTCACCTAGTAGTCATGATGAAGAAGTTGCCACAGTCATCATTTTACCCACCACCGAACCGACCGTTCCGAATAAATAAGCAATTGAAAAATAAACAGCAATCTGGTTGAATAAATACTGCTCAATAACAATCCATGATTTGCTTGCTCTCCCTCCCCCGCATCTATTGGAATCTGCTCCTAGATCCACACAAAGCTAGGAGTAAAAAAATCATCCAACTCTGTTTGCGGAAAGAAATGCGAAAAGGAAAGTTTTGCCGCAAGCGTATTTTGCTCCTGAGGAGAAAAAATAACAGTGAGACACCAAAATCCTCCGAACTCCGGCAAAACCAAGTCATGCCAGCGCCTTCACCGAGTGCGGAAAAAAAGAAATTGTGATCCCCACTCATAGTCATCATGTTCCTGAAACTTCGCCGTTTTTCACGGCTTCCATCTCTCGCTCGCCTATTTTTCATGCAAATATTTACTCAAGTGACTGTTATGATTCTCCTTTGCTCTCTCTGTTTTTTCATGTCGAGACTGTCGTGCGAAAAGCTGTGGCCATGGATGATGGCCTTGCAAGCGATGCTGGATCGGGGCTAAATCAAGGCTTCCTCGCGGGCTGGTCACGGTCTGATAGAGGAAGCAGTCGGTCGGGAATGTGTTTTTCCTGGATTCTGCCTTGTTTCGAGGAGCTGCGGAAGTGATGCCATTTGATATAGATTTTTGAACAGGCAATTGGAGTTATATCGGATGTAGATGTGTTAAATATTGAAGCATATAGTGTACCATAAAAACAATTTTAGTCGTATGCGAACTACTAGAGAAATCAACACATGGAGATGAGATGTACACCACTTTGAAGATCCAAGTTTCTTGTTTTGAGATTTCTACTATTTTTTTTTCTATTTGTAAATATACAGTGACTCAAATTCGTAATCGTACTCCACCAAGCAGATATCCCTTCTTTTCAAAGTCGAAAACAAGCTTTCGGAACATTCTATTTAGATAAAGTTATAGTGTCATCTGAGAGTTAAAAGGTTTGCTATCTGTTTTCAGAATAATGGTTTTTATATCTCTAAAAATGGTGTTCTAATGTATGAAAATTGACTCAAACTCAGAATCGTACGCTGGTTGAAATCTCTACTCGATTTCGAAGGCGTTGGCCAATTTCCGAATTCCGTCATTAGTATCCCTTGCTCATTACCACTACCTTTAGCAGTCTTAGGCCTTATCTACGAGTTTTTTGGTGTATTCGGAAGGAATATTTATAATTTTTCTCATCAAGTGGTTTTTAAAATTGCTAGTTTTTCTGCGGTGACCGACGCTCCAGTAGTGCTGATGTAACTTTAGGTGTACCTCAAGGTTCCGTGCTAGGACCACTGTTATTTTGTTGCTACATCAACGACCTCCCGAACGTTCTCCAACACTGTTCCATACAACTATACGCAGATGATGTTCAGCTTTACATTAGCCGCTTAGGCCCGAGTACCCGTGAGATGATTAGAATGATAAATGAAGACCTTGGAAGAATATCGCAGTGGACCCAGCGTAATGGATTATATGTCAACCATGCTAAATGTAAGGTTCTGTTGATCAGGACAAGATCACGAAACATATCACAGCTCAGTTTATTGCCGAATATAATTATGGATGGACAAGTGATTCAGCGGACCGATAAAGCAAGCAACCTCGGCTTCGTATTCCAGAATGATCTTCAATGGGATGGACTCATACGCCAGCAATGCGGTAAAATTTATAGTAGTTTGCGAACGTTGTACAGCAGTGCATCATGTGCTCCCATCACAACGAGCCTGAAACTTTTTAAGAGCCTGATTCTTCCGCATTTTTTGTTTGGTGATGTGTTTCATGTAAATCCGAGTGTAGGATCATTGGATAGGCTGCGCGTTGCACTAAACTGTTGTGTACGATTCGTGTATGGTTTAAACCGTTACTCTAGAGTGAGTCATTTGCAACAAAACCTTGTGGGTTGCCCGTTTGAACGATTGTATGCATATCGCTCTTGCATGTTCATCAGGAAGATTTTGACAAACTGTACGCCAATTACTCTGCATCAGAGACTGATTCCGTTCCGAGGCCATCGTGTGCAAAACATGGTTATCCCTGCAAACAATACATCTGTTTATGCTAACTCTTTGTTCATCAGAGGGGTTGTAAACTGGAATATGTTACCATCCGAGTTAAAGCGTTCAACATCGGAAGCAATTTTTAGGAGAGACTGTTTACGCTACTGGAATAGTTTATGAATGAATAGTTTAGTTAGATTAAATTTTATTGTATAAGTCTTGTTCATGTTTCATCACAGTATTGCCATCGGAAGTAGTGATTTAAAAAGGTAAGAATACTTTTTGGACAATAAATAAATAAATAAAAAATAAAATAAAATAAAAACGATTGAACCCCACCTAAATTACAAATCATCTATGAGGACAAAAAATTATTGAGAACCAAAACCATGCATTTCGTGAAGTAAAGTAAGCTGAGAACTATTAACGGAACAATATCTCTCTTTCATATTATGAAATATCACATTAAATAGAAATTGCGGATTGAATCCAAACACAATTCAACATTGATGGAAATGGATAATCCGGCAACCATTCCACCCTTGTGGAGGTTATACATCCACAAAGTTTGCTGTTTTAGCGAAAGCCCTTGGCCCCCCGGGGTTGGTCTCAAAGCAACTGACGGTAAATATTTCACTGAGATTTATGCCACTGCATCTCGGGCTGTAGCCAAATCAGATCTGCCTCCAGAGCCTGATTGTCGTCACCCGTTTTTGTGTAATGCAATTCAGCAGCTCTGAGCTGGAGTTCGGATTGCTGCTCCTTTTTTTTTGCTTTGAACGCTGCGTTAAAACCACAGATAACTTTTGCGGCAACTGCAGTTTCTCATTATAAGATTTGTCAACAGGGGGGCAAAGGGTTTGTGTTATTCCTCTCCCCGCCCAGCTTTGCTTGTACTGGAGAGGAAATAACCGTGGGTGGAAGAGTAGATTAAGCCATATCTCGATTACACCGATTAAATGCGAAGGCGTGATGATAATTCCCGCCGTAATGAGATTATAATCGCGTGTCGGAATCGTTCATTGGTTCAGATTGCAATCGTGTTGTAGAGCTTGCCGGCAACTGATGATTCTATTTTATTTGGAATGTTTTCACTTGGGAAAATAATGACCAATGGCCAATGATTATTTGCCAATTACTGAGTTAATGAAAAAATATTTTCGATCAATGTGTTCAATTTTGAACTTTGCTGTCCTTTTTTTTTCCAAACGTACAAAAAATTCTCGAGAGTTCAGCCATTATAAGAGTTCATTGGGCTATCTAACGGCCTAATCAAATAAGGCGCAGGGGAACGAGGGTCGAACCGGGAAATATTTTCCTTTATGCACCCCGTCACCCAACATTATCATGATAAATTTGTTTTTAATGTATTTTTCTCGTGAAAGCGACTCTTCACTTAAAATATTCATTCTTGTTTGCCACCCCACTTGCTCACTCTTCCCCTTCTTTTTCCATCTTCCTCCTGTAGGCATCGAGGCGGACCTGTTCTACGTTCGCGACGGAGCCATTAACGACTACGCCATCAGCTTCGTAGTTCCGATGAAAACCGGCATTGACGATTTGCAGTTTTCCTGGCAGAGTCGAACGGCGTATCCGGTGAGTATTATTTCCGTGTTTTCTCTTCCTGACCAGGCGGTTGACATGCATGTGGATGACGTTATGACAGAGCGTGTACGGTGTACCATTTGTAATGGTGGGTTACGACGGGAACGACCAGTGCAAACAGGTGGGCGAATCAACGTTTGCATATCCATCCATCAAAAGCGCGCGCTTTAGTGGGTGGACCCATGTTATAGTTTATAGAATAAATAGCCATACTAACTCACTTTCACAAAGTTTTCCCAATGAAATGAATGAATAAGTTGTGTAGAATTGTGCTTCACATCTTCTTTGAGTTGAAATGTGTTCGTATTTTACAACTGAAAATATAATTCTCCTTGTATAATGGATACACTCCACATAATAGACTAGACTAGAAGACAAACCATTCAAGATCGTTGAGTTTTCTCATAAAATTATAACTCAGTTGCTAACAATCGTTTTTGCTATTTCCAGTTTGCTGTCAGACTTACAATTAATAAATATAGGCGGACGAGCACATGGACAATTTATCCGAGTGAATGTATTCCAATAGAGTGAGTCCACTCAGAAAAAGTTTGAAATAAAGTGGTATTAGTAACCACATTGGTTGTGCGTCCGCTTACTAAGCGAAGGATCGTGTAAGTTCTCGAAACTCAAAATCATTTTTGTGTGTTATTATAAAACTACGTCCACGCATTCATCTGTTATGCACGGTTGGAATTTAGGCCTCTCTTTCGGTCCATACTGAATTGTCTCCACAGATCGGTTCAACTAAACATTAGAACAAAGGGAATACTACTCTTAAGCTGGGTTCAGACGGTGGGAGTGAGCATACGAGTCGGTCTAGTCAGTTACTGCAGTGCAGCTACTCACACCGTGTGAACACATCATGCCAGTTAGTGTCATGTGTAATCCGGCTTGCGAGCTACTTAAAAGTTTTTTGAATTTACTCGCACTCGCATCTCTCAAAACTTCAAAAACAGAATTTAGCGTTCGAATTCAGGAATCAGCGAATGCCAAATGTAAAGAAATGTCTCTATTTTTAAGATATTTGAAAATATGCGAAAATATTTACAGAGTTTAAAATTATTGGAAAAAATACAACCCTCATAGTTTCTAAACGAAATCGTTGTTATTTTGTTTTGCACGCTGGTGGGGCACGCTTCTTTTTGAGATAGTTTTCCTGAAAATCTCTAATATATAATCGTTATCAGGCACAATTTTCATTCAAAATTATGCAACTAAATAAAATGAATGCAACTGAAAACCTGAGACGAAAACTGCCAATAGAGAAGTCGATTTCGGATCAATCATCTGTCAAATTCGGACCAGATTGCTGTTTCTGACTATTTTATGGACATTTGAAAAATCATCTGGCATTCCTGGTAAGCCAATGGTGTAGTATCTAGTTTCTCGTCAGTTTCATGAAAAAAAGCTCATTTTTAACAAAAAAGTTTCAATTTTGGCATTTTTCGAATTTAAAAAAATGCCTATGTAACGCTTTAGGTATTGTTCTAAAGTTTCAAAATATTTATTGGAATTCGTTCTGCGATAGCCCGTTGCTTCAGATTTTTCAACTGGTTTTTATTGAATCGCGAAGTGTCGATATCTGTCAACCGAAAAATTGTTTACAAGTCCTCGAGTTTTGCACAACAAGCTCAATTTTTAATGCGTTGGAAATGTCGAATTTTATTGTAAACTAGTTGAACCAGAAAACTGTTTCTCGCCCAAAATGAATTTTTGTTCACGTTTTCTCACCAAGCGAATGATCATGGGTCCAATCGCAGAACTATTCATTGATTGATCTTCTAATTGACCCTTTATAATTTCCTTTTACTTTAAATTCCCTGGTACTTCTACCAAAACTCGTCATTATAATAAATATGTATCGGTTCGATAAACGATTAAATCTGGCTCTGTTCACAGCTGAAAATACTTACAACCAAAATAAAAAAAAGTAAAGGAAGTTGAAATTTTTACATTCCTGCCGAACCAATTTCGAAGTAATGTTTTGTTTTATATGCAAATTGATCAGTATCATTTCGTACGAAAATATCCACGCGTGTCCACGGTGAGGGGGGTACGGGGTACAGATGATGTCCACGTCGATATTTAATATTTATTTTAGTTGAGGATCATCGTTTTCAACCTCGAGCGAAGATGATTACAGAGCAAACTTATATTGAAGTATAAAATTAATCTATTTTCTAGGTCCAGTTTCACGTGAGAGCAAAACTGACATGTCGGGCTGCTAATGCTATGGCTATGGCTGTCGAGTAATAGTATTGTAATTCGTTTGAATTTGAGTGTTTCGTACTTTATATTCTTCCAAAATACAGTACAAGAAAAACAAGAA
Organism: Toxorhynchites rutilus septentrionalis; assembly: GCF_029784135.1. Classification (NCBI taxonomy): domain Eukaryota; kingdom Metazoa; phylum Arthropoda; class Insecta; order Diptera; family Culicidae; genus Toxorhynchites; species Toxorhynchites rutilus. Next base: position 243,261,283 of record NC_073745.1, read on the forward strand.
AAATTCGGATTATGTTTCATCATTTTTGGTATCTGTAGCTCCTCTTTGAAGTTCCTGCGCACAACTGTGGATGGATTCGTTATCAACGATTCAGAGTTCATATACAGGATTTTCCAACTTTAAATTCCGAAAGTAAATTGAAATAAAACACACTTAGAATTCGAATTTCGATGAAACTTTTATTTCAAATTAAAGTTTGGTTTATGCCATTATGTGTGAAATACAACATCATTCAAATGTCCACCTAGGGCTTCCTCGCACACCTTGATCCGGAACAGGTAATTTTCGATGACTTTTCGACACATATGGGGCGGTATCTCGGTCATAACTTCACGAATGTTGTCTTTCAAATGTTCAAGAGTTTGCGGAGAGTTGGCATAGACACGGTCTTTCGCATAACCCCACAAAAACAAGCCTAGCGGGTTCAAATCGCAGCCAATTGGCATCACCAAAACGCGAAATTATGCGTCTCTCAAATTTCGTTCGCAATATGGCCATGTTCGGTCGTGTTGTGTGACACGTGGCGCCGTCCTGCTGAAACCACATGTCATCCGTATCCATATCTTCAAAAAAATCGGTTAACATGCGACCATAGCGCTCATCATTCATAGTTACCGTCTCGCCGTCCTCATTTTCAAAGAAATACGGCCCGATGACTCCACCAGACCATGATGCGCACCAAACAGTGACTTTTGGCGGATGCAATGGCCTCTCAACAATCACGTGTGGATTTTCTGAGCATATACGGAAATTTTGGGTGCCACCGAGCTCGAAATGTGCCTCATCGCTGGAGAAAATCTGATGAGAAAATTCAGCATTTTGCTGCTGTTGTTCGTTCACTCAATCGACGTATGCCCGACGCATTCCATGGTCACCACGCTCTAATTTTTGTACCAGTTGGACTTTATATGGATGTAGGTGCAAGTCCAAATGCAAAATTCGCCACAATGATGTGTTTGACAAGCCCAATTGCTGAGCACGTCGTGGAATCGAAACATTCGGGTCATCCTCCACACTGGCAGCAACAGCAGCAATATTTTCGGCCGAACGCACATTACGATGATGCACAGGTTTTACAGTATCCGCTACGGATCCATTTTGTTCGAATTTACGCACCACATTAGCGATTGTGTGCTCTGTAGGCCGTCCATGACGACCAGAATCCGTCCATAATGCTCGAAAAACATTTGCCGGTTTTTCATCATTTTTATAGTATAATTTAACAAAATTAACACGTTGTGCGATGCTAAAACGATCCATATTGTCAAATGGCAGACATTCAACTAACGATATGACGCTTTGGTTGACAGCTATGAGTTATTATCTGGTAGTCAAAGTTCTTTTGACTGAGTTATTTGTCTTTTTTACAAAGAATGAGAATGCCTTCGATAATTTTGACGTAGAACTACGTCTTTCAGGAAGGGTGTCAAATCAGAAAACAGGTCACTTTTTTTATGAAATAAAGTTAACGTAAATAACTATTTTCACAGCGAACGAATTCTAATACATTACGATTCCCTATTCCCTCAACGGTTTGAATTGATGAAATCTGGAAGAATTCCCTTTTTCCCATACATTTGTTAAACCGATTTGTGTGCTAACCCTACACGTACCATCAGTAACGAGCAACTCATACTCATACAATCGTTTCTAACCGTTTTTAGCTTGTTTGGTATAAATAAGCCATCTGTGATTTTAATTCACATACGGACATCGACTGGACAACATCGTTGCTGCACGAGCTGAACAACGAGGGATCGAGTGCCTTTCTTAAGGCAGCGAGGGTGGAGGTGTAATGCAGGAGTAGAGTAAAGTTTTCCAAGGGCCTTTCTCAAGGCTAGAGACGAATAAACTGAAAAGTTTAAAGTCTCTCTAATTCAACATCATCATCATCATTAATTCACACTACTTCTCGTTTGGTGGTCATCGAAGCAACAATGTTGCCCGTGAACGTCGATCGGGAGAGGATTGTTTTTCTCAAGACAAAAGAAGGAAGAGTATGGAGTAGAGTTTCTTTCCCCAAGGACCCTTCTCAGAGCTAGAGGCGAATGAACTGAAGAAGTTTAAACCCAAACATGGAATGGAATGAAATGAAACCACAGTTGCGAGCGAGATAGCAACATAACGAGAGGACATTATTCCTGCCTTAGCGTAAGAACACACTGACATTATTTTCAATGTTCACCCCCACTAGAACGTCTTTAGAATATTTTCATCTATCTCACATACACATTGTTTATAAGTTAATTTTCTTTCTTAGAACTTAAAGAAAAAAAATTTTTATTTATTTTAGAGCTATGCTCTACTTTTACTTAAAACTAAGATTAAGACTAAACTGAGACTAATTTAAGACTAACTCTACAATCGTGGCCCTGCTCTATTTATATTGATCTGGTGATGCGTTGTTGTGAAATAGCATGATGAAATCATGCTATCGATTTCCTGGGAAAGTTCCGTTCTCGATAATTCGTCTGGTCAATGTTTATGTTTATGTCTCGATCGCCCGCCTGTCCGCTGGGTGGCTAATTTATGATCTTCTGCACTTTGTCTGGGATGATGTTTATGGGTGGCTATGCTGACGCTGCGCGATAATGAAGTCATCTCGGTGTTAACTCTTCCCCTCTTGATCGCTTTGTCCTCAAAGTTGATTAACGGTCCGGAATGGTGATGGCATATTAATAAAATTCTCGATTTCTTTCTTCCGCTCGTCCGATAATTCGATCGTTGGTTCTGCTGACTTCAGCTCATTCAATGCGATGTTTGGTGTCGATTCTTCTGGAAGTTGAACTTGAATTTTCGTGGTTGATCTTCTGGAGAGAAAGAAAAATATCGCTATTGCGGTTATGATGAGGATTATTATCGTAGTTCCCAATGAACTGAATAAATTCAATGACCACTGTAATGACTCATTTGAAGGTGAATCAATGATATGCGCTTCATGAGCAATTAGACCTGTTGTGGGATGATAAGGTCGTCCTGGAATATTGACATCGAGATTGGCGTAAAGTTCTCCGTTGATATAGATGTTACAATCTTCAAATTGTAATAAAAAACTTCCTTCGAGTACTTGTGTTGAATTGCTGCAATTGGAGGTCACTTCAACCTTAGCGTCATTGATGAGAATAACTGCTTCGCTGATTCTTTTTACTAATCCTGTGGAGTAGACTTTTTCGAAAGTACAATTTGAATGCTTGCCTTGGATTAGTTTGTGAATACATTCTGATGTCGGTTTAAGAAAATAGCTTTCACAGAGATATAGATTTTCTGGATTTTCGCATGGTTTTTCTAATTCGTAAATATGAGTTTGATTTCGCAAAAGGTAATTTTGTTTTATCCAAATGCGTTTGCTATTTTTGATAGTGGAATCAATATAGTTGTACTCATACGTATTTGTTGATACTTGGGGCACTTTCAACATGTATACTATATGTGTGTTGTTCAAGGTAACTTGAGGTGTTGACATTGAAAGTAATTCTTCATATGATGCGACATAAATATTGTGATTGTCCAGAAAAGTGGTAATTGTTTGAAAATCTCTCATCGATAATATTCTGCTGCTAGGAATGCCATGTTTTGCCATGAGTATGGCTTCTTCTAATGTTTCAACTTGATTTTGTAGTGAATCGAGGTTTGACAGGAGTACTAGCTGATTTATTTCCATGGAGTGGTTTTTGAGTCTTTCGCTTTCGACGGTTAATATTTGGTTAGCGACGTCTGTTATCTCTTGGATGCGTTTACTGATGGCTTCATTAATCATCACCTGTTTGTTGTTCTGGAGTATTAGGGCGTTCATCGAGCTGTTGATTATTCGTAGATCCTCTGCGTCGGGGCTTCCAGCTATCCATTTCCATATGGTTCCGATCGTGTTCCATCTTTTGGTCCTTCTTGTTTTGGGTCTTAATTTTAAATATGTTTCATACAATTTATAATTTTTTATCTGAATCAATTCATACAATGTGTTTGGATAAGGGTGATTCTGAATTTCTCTGTTTATGCCTGCTATTGTATTTTCTATTTCTAGTAAACTAATTGGGTGTATTATCCTGATGTAACCTATCTTGATTTTAGCTTCTCCTAACGGTATAATTGCTAGTGGGTTGTTTGTGAGGTCATGGACTTGCAGTATCGGTTTAACAATAGACACGCAGATGGCGAGTCTGAAAAGATGGAAAAGAATTTACAATTAGGGTTTTCTTAAATTTGCTTTGTGAATTTTCCTTCCATATATGTCTATTACATGTGTGTTATGGTCTTCTTTGATTTTGATTATTTTGTACCTACTTTTTCGTTTAGATATATCATTTGATTTTTCGTAAGCATATGTATCTGGTGTATAACTTGGATATGTGTTCTGTGGTATTTTTTCTTCTTTTTCTTTATAAAGTTTGATTATTCTTTCGTGTAATTTTTCTCTTTGTTTGTTAAATTCTTCTAATGGCAAATTATTTATATTTCTTCCCTGGTATATATTATGTGGAGTATCATTTGACTGAATGAACCGAATTGTTATATTTATGGGCTGCCTGTTGTATTAATTCGTTTATAGTTATTTCTGGATTTAGTGCTTTTATACACCTAGCTATTTCTCTTATTGTTGAATGGCATCTTTCTATTTGTCCATTTGTTTCAGATCTGTGTACTGGTGTTTTAAATATTTCTATTCCTAATCCTTTAATCTGTTGTTCCATTACATTTGATACAAAAGCGCTTTCATTATCCATTACAATTTGTGCGGGTACATCCCAATCGTATATTAATTGCATTAATATGTGCAATAGATTTTGATTTGATTGGTCTAATTTTTAGAAATTTGGAAAATTTGTCAATGGATGATATAAATAATGCATTTTGATTGTAAACGAAAATATCTATATGTATAATTTCTGCTGGATAATTTGGAATTGGAGTTTTAACTGGGATATACTTTTGTGGATTTCTATCATATTTTTCAGTTTTACAAATTTCACATGTTTTTACATAGTCTTGAGTTAATTTATTCATTTTTGGAAAATAGAAGTGCTTTATTAATTGTAGTACGTTTTCTTTTGCGTTTCTGTGAGCGAAATTATGGACATTTTTTATTTCTTCTAATTGTTGTTCTTCTTCATTTATATCTGTAACCTGTGTTTGTGAATATCGTGCCTTTACAATTTGTGAATTGAAATTTTCTTTGTATATTTCTTGTATTGTTGCCATTATTGGTTCATCTGTTAGAATTCCATTTATTATTCCTGGTATTAAAAATCTTTTTAATTTGTCTTTTAAAAATTCTACTGTAAAACGTGGTTCACAAAATATATGTCTCTTGAATTTTTCGAATGGAATATTCATTTCGTAACTAGATCTTGGATTGATTTTGAAAATTAATTGATTTCTGAATACGTTAATAGGTGTTTCTGTAGATGGGATATAGGAGTTGTCATCATTATCAGAGGAATGCTGTGTAGCGGTTAATGAATTAATTTGGATTCGAGATAATGCATCAGCTACAATGTTGGATTTTCCTGGTTTATAGTGTAACTCATAATCATGCTCTTCCAGATATGCTTTCCAACGTTTTAGCTTTGCATTGCTATTTTTTGGGGATAACGTAAAAGTTAGTGGCATATGGTCAGTATAAATTTTGATTTTTGTTCCATAAATGAAATTTCTTAATGTGTTAAGGGACCAAACAACTGCCAACATTTCTTTTTCGTTAGTCGCATAATTTTCTTCGGTTCTTGAAAGAGTTCTGGAAATGAAAGTAATGGGTCTTTCTCCTTCTGGAAATTGTTGTGATAATACTGCACCAATTGCTTTATCTGATGCATCGGTCGTGAGTATGAATGATTTTTCAAAGTCTGAGAATGTGAGTACGTCTTCCGAAGATAGAATTTCTTTGAGAGTTTTGAAAGATTGTCGCGCTTCTTCGTCTAATTTGATCGAAAAGTTTTTTGACTGAGTTTTAGGAATTTGGCGATGGCCATCTTCCCCTCTTAAAAGTTTTGTCAACGGTTTAGCAAGTGTTGCGTAGTTTTTGACAAAACGCCTGTAGTATCCTGATAGTCCTAGGAATGCTCGTAATTCCTTCAAATTTGTTGGTTCTGGGTATTTTTGAATACTGTGGTGAACACTTTTGAGCGACACTGTAAGTCGCCAACCGATGCAACATTGTTGCTACGGTTGATTATTTTATCATGGTGTCAAATTGCGCCGACTGGTAAATTAAACATCCACGCGCAATTGACACGCTGTGTCAGCAATGGCATCGACCCTCCACATCGATGCCCGAGCGTTCTCTATGGGTCTCGCTGATATGAAATCAGGACAATAAATCATTAGTTATTCGAACCTAGAGTTGAGTAGTCTGCTGCCTAATAGAGAAAGTCCCAATTGAAGTAGTAAAATGTTAGATGGCGACTGTGGCAGCCTCACTATTAGAGTGAGAGTGTTCTGCGGGCGAGACGGTTCTGCTGTTTTGCACCGTGCCTCGAAGTGTCGCTGGCGGGAGGATGTGATTTCCTCATGAAAATTCAGTGAATTTAGTGTTGGACAGTGGACTGTAGCGACAATGCGCTACATGTTAGCTTTTCTTGACTTTCAAGTGGTATTACTGGATCCCTCTTTAATGTTGAAGTGTTAAGTGAACAATGTCCTGAGTGGCGAACAGGGGAAAGAGCTGCCTAATGAACTGTGGGGCGCCAGTGCTCCTGAATTGTATATGGAAGTGGAAGCAGTCTTCCAGCAGCATACAGTCTGCCGACGAAGCCGCGAGAACGCGCCCGTGCACCAAATTACACCACTATGTCTGTCCTTCATCACCAGCACTGGGTTCCGAAAATATCCACTCAGTGCACAACGGCTGTAAAGAATCCGACTTGAAGCCACTAATCGAAACGGATACGAGAACCACGAAGCAGGCGACAGGCGGGACGGCCCCGTGTGAACATCGGCGAAACGGAGTGACAAATGCTTGGAATATCTTCGCAACAATCTTTTGAATGAATCGCAGAGAGCCGCATTCCATACGCTGCTAGAATTTTACTACATGAACATCGGCGAAACGGAGCGACGGTGGTGCAATGAACACTTATATATGAATTATAGATTAATTAACACATATCAGTGAAAAAGATAAATTAAATGAAGAATTCAATGTAAGTACCTTCATTTGTTTCATTTTCTTAAATAAGTGCCAAATTTTTCCACCTCGCCAATGCTGAAGAAATTGAAAAGTGAGGAACGAAGTTTGTTAAACGAATTGAAAACTATATACATAAATCTAAAAAAGAGTCCTAACAGAAAATACCTGAGGAATACTTTACTCGCCAAAAGAGAATATGCCAGACAGGTCTATAACACAATTTTATATCTGCTCGATGATTATGAACATCACGAGCAGAGGGAAATTGTGTTAGAGGCCAGAGATTTATTCGGCGGTATTCAAGTATTGATTAATTCCAAACTTGATTCCGCAAAACAGTTATTAAAATTTACGACGTTAGTAAAAATAATAATAGCATTTAACCAATTGTTTAAGAAAAATAAAATGGCTACCCCGAAGGTGGACATTAAGCTGGGAACAGCTATCGTCCAAACCTATGAGGGAAACCCGGAAGGGTTGAATCAATTTATTGATTCTGTTGCGCTGTTTGCAGACAGCGTGGAATCGGAATTCGCTGATGCAACAGCTGCACAAAAATCAGCAGCGAAAGAGACGGTAATCAGATTTATTAAAACTCGACTAACCGGGAAAGCTCGAGCAGCTGTCGGAGACAGACCACAAAACACTGAAGAAATAATAAATAAGCTTAAGACATGTTGTGGAATGAAAAAATCTCCTGATGTTTTTGTAGCAAAACTACAAGAAACGAAGCAGATTGGTGATATCAATAAATTTACCAACGAAGTCGAAAACTTAGTGTTCCTGTTGGAAAAAGCATACATATCGGAAAATATTCCCACTGAAACGGCCTGCAAAATGGCTGTTAAACAGGGAGTAAAAGCACTTTGCACCGGAGTTAGGTCCAGTGAAACCAAGCTCTTGCTAAAAGCGGGACAATTTTCGTCCTTAACTGATGCGATAGAAAAGGTGATTGAAAACGAGGGAGCATCATCTGCGAATCAAAACTCGCAAATAATGTATACCCGTCGTGGCCATTTACAACGGGGACGCGGTAGAAATCAAAACCGTGGGAATAGAAATTTTTATGCTCAAAATAATTTCAGTAACCGTGGCGGTTTTTTCAATCGTCGCGGCAGAGGAAATTTCCAGCAATACGACAATCAAAGAAATTTTCAAAATCAACGTGGTAGGGGATCGCAAAGAGGATATGGACGTGGATTCATGCAACCACGCATATTTTACGCAACTGCAGAAACTGGAAATGGTATGGCACCAGTACCACAAAATGCGCAGAATGTGCAAAATTGGAACCAGTGCCAACAACCTCCATTCCAATTTCAGCAGCAGCAACAACCACCACAGCAAAATTTTTTAGGTCAACCCCGAAGCTTTTCACAATAAATGCAACTGCATCAAATTTTGTGAAGGCATACGTTGAAATGGCCAATTCAACGTGTACTTTCATGATTGACTCAGGGGCTGACATTTCAATTTTCAAAATAGGTAAGGTAGTTAATAATCAAATAGTAGATAGAACTAATAAATGTATAATTTCTGGTATATCCGGTGAAAAATTGGAAACTGTAGCTTCAACGATTACTACATTGAAATTTCAGAAGGTATTAAAATTGAATCATAGATTTCAATTGGTCAATAACGATTTCCCAATATGCACTGAAGGAATATTGGGAAGAGATTTTTTATCACAATATAAGTGTAGCATTAACTATGAATATTGGATTTTAAATTTTACGTTTAATAATATAGAAGTTAATATTCCAATTGAAGATAATCTTAATGAAGGAATACTGCTTCCGGAAAGATGCGAAGTTATTCGCCGTATCCCAAATTTAAAACTTGAAGACGATGCTTTAGTGTGTGCACAGGAAATTCAGAACGGAATTTTTTGTGGGAACACTTTAGTATCTCCGAAAACGACATATGTTAAATTTATTAATACTACGGATAAACCAGTTCTTATTCTTAATTTTAAACCCATAGTTAAACCATTGAATGATTTCATTATAGCTAATATAAATAGAAATACCGAAATTAAACAGAGATCGGATGAAATAAAACAAAAAATTGACTTTACTGAAATACCAACATACGCTAGTAAACATTTTGAGACATTGATAGAAGAATATAATGACATTTTTGCGTTGGGAGAAGATTATTTGACCACAAATAACTTCTACACTCAAAACATCGAATTGTCGGACAATGTGCCCGTATATATTCCAAATTATAGGAGTATACACGCACAAAATTCCGAAATTGAAGGTCAAGTGAATAAATTACTGGAAAACAAAATAATCGAACATTCAGTATCGGCTTATAACTCACCAATTTTATTGGTGCCCAAAAAATCGAACACTGATGATAAAAAATGGAGGATGGTCGTGGATTTCAGACAGCTAAACAAGAAAATTTTAGCCGACAGATTTCCACTTCCAAGAATCGACACAATTTTGGATCAGTTAGGAAGGGCTAAATATTTTAGCACCTTGGACCTGATGGCAGGATTCCACCAAATCCCGTTGGACCCAGAATCTAAGAAATACACTGCGTTTTCTACGTCGTCCGGGCACTACGCCTTCACGCGCTTACCGTTTGGCTTGAATATAAGCCCAAACAGTTTTCAGCGCATGATGACTATTGCCATGGCAGGATTGACGCCAGAATGTGCATTTGTTTATATCGATGATATTGTAGTTATTGGATGTTCTACAAATCATCACATTAAAAATCTGACTAAAGTGTTTGAACGATTGAGACAATACAATTTGAAACTCAATCCGGAAAAATGCCAATTCTTTAAAACAGAAGTAACGTACTTAGGCCATAAAATTTCTGATCAGGGAATACTTCCTGATGACACAAAATTTAATGTTATACAAAATTATCCAGTACCAACGAATGCGGACGAAGTTCGTAGATTCGTTGCTTTTTGTAATTACTATCGTAAGTTTGTTCCAAACTTCGCGAAGATAGCAAAACCATTAAACGAATTGTTAAAGAAAAATTCAACTTTTATTTGGAATGATGAACGCCAAACATCTTTTGAACAACTCAGAGAAAACCTATTATCTCCACCAATTTTAAGTTACCCTGACTTTTCAAAGAAATTTATTCTGACCACAGACGCTTCCAACACAGCTTGTGGAGCAGTCTTATCTCAAGAAGTAGACGGACATGATCTGCCAATAGCCTATGCAAGTAAAGCATTGAACAAAGCAGATTCTAAAAAGCCAACAATATTGCAGGAAATGATTGCCATACATTGGGCTATCAATCATTTCAAGCCATATTTGTATGGTAGAAAATTCACAATCAAAACGGATCATCGACCCCTTGTCTTTCTTTTTGGAATGAAGGAACCTACCAAAAAGTTAACACAAATGCGTCTTGATCTCGAGGATTACGATTTTGACATAGTACATATCAAAGGAAAAGACAATGTAGGCGCAGATGCACTCTCAAGAATCGTGTCATCTGACGACCTGAAAAACAAAACAATGCTCGTGGTAAACACAAGGTCCATGAGTAGGAAAAATGAAACAGCAAAACAAAACAAACCGATTATACAAGTCGAGAAGCCTGATCAACTTCTTGTGCGTGAAATCGAAAATTTACAACCAATTAGGGTTATGAAAAAGATATTAACCGAAATAAAAGACGACGTCATACACATAAAAATAAAAAGCGCAAACTTAAAGAAAACATTTGTTACAATTGAGATAAATAAAGAATGCTTACTAAATGGAAGTCAGACACTAGAGTCTGCTCTTTCAGAGCTAAATGGAATTATGATGAATATAAATGAAAAAAGGATAGCTATACCATTAAATGATACAATGTTTTCATTAATAACAGTGGAAAAATTCAAAGAAATTGCCACTAAACAAACGAAAAATTTTGAATTTTTTCTATACAGACCTCCAAGATATATACAAAATAGAGAGGAAATCGAGAAAATCTTACATGATTTTCATAACAGTTCTATCGGTGGTCACATAGGTCAACATAGACTTTACCTAAAACTACGTGATCTATATGCCTGGCATGGAATGAAGAGTTCTATAGCAAAATTCATAAAGGCCTGTGAGTTTTGTAAAACGAACAAAATAACGAAAAAAACGAAAGAAGCATCAATTGTTACAACTACTCCAGTAAGAGCATTTGATGTTATTTCGATAGATACTGTCGGGCCATTGCCTAAATCAGGAAAAAATAATCGTTATTGTATTACATTGCAGTGCGATCTCACAAAATTTATAGTTCTAATACCAATTCAAAATAAGGAAGCTAATACCATTGCTCGTGCATTAGTGGAAAACTTTATTTTGACATACGGAAACTTTTTAGAACTAAGATCGGACAGAGGTACTGAATATTGCAATGAAGTACTTTGTCAGATCGGTAAAATATTAAATTTCAAACAAACATTTTCAACCGCATATCATCCTCAGTCTATCGGTGCTTTGGAGAGAAATCATAGATGCCTTAATGAGTATCTGAGATCGTTCTCCAATGAACATCATAACGACTGGGATGACTGGATTAACTTTTACGCTTTTGTATATAATACAACCCCACATACGGACACACAATATGCACCATTTGAGTTAGTTTTTGCACGAAAACCAAATTTACCTCAAGACCTCTTTAATACAAAAATAGAACCAATCTATAACCTTGATCAGTACTACAATGAAATGAAATTTAAGTTACAAAAAAGTCATTCAGAAGCTCGAAACAAATTAATTGAACAAAAAAGGTTAAGAACTGAAAATTTGAATGTAAATCTGAATCCAATCAATGTATCTGTAGGAGATTTAATATATATTACTAACGAAAATCGCAAAAAATTGGACCCATTCTATATAGGTCCCTTTAAAATAGTAAAAGTAGAAGGATGCAACTGTGATGTGGAAGATTTGGCACAGGGAAAACAAATGAAAGTACATAAAAATAGAATTATAAAACTATAAATGAGAAAATTTAAAATTTACTTTTGAAAGAGGGAAGGAAAGGTCATTCATTTATTCAAATCCATTCAGGGACAAATATTCTCTACGAAATATAAATAATAAATTTTAAATTTTTCGAAATAATCATGGTCAATATATTTAGGTGTATAAGAACAAAAATGTAAACCTTTGTATTATCATCAGCGAAATTCCTAGAGAACCTCAACTAAAATTCAAATCACGAATAATTTGCTATGCTACATTCTTCTTCCGAAAGGGGGAAGGTGTGGTGAACACTTTTGAGCGACACTGTAAGTCGCCAACCGATGCAACATTGTTGCTACGGTTGATTATTTTATCATGGTGTCAAATTGCGCCGACTGGTAAATTAAACATCCACGCGCAATTGACACGCTGTGTCAGCAATGGCATCGACCCTCCACATCGATGCCCGAGCGTTCTCTATGGGTCTCGCTGATATGAAATCAGGACAATAAATCATTAGTTATTCGAACCTAGAGTTGAGTAGTCTGCTGCCTAATAGAGAAAGTCCCAATTTAAGTAGTAAAATGTTAGAATACATTCGACCTTTTTCATATTTGGTCTAAGTCCATTTTCTGAGACAATGAATCCAAGAAATTCAACCTCAGTTTTCAAAAATTCGGATTTGTCTGGTTGTATTTTGAAGTTTGCTTTTCGTAATGTTTCGAAGATTGTCTTAATGTTTTTTAGGTGTTCGTCAAAAGTCTTACCGAAGATTATTATGTCATCTATGTAGACATAACAAATTTTACCAATGTGTTCACGTAAAACGTCATCCATTACTCTTTGGAATATTCTGGGAGCGTTTTTTAAACCAAATGGCATACGAACGAATTCGTATTTACCATTATTAACAGAAAAGGCTGTTTTTTCAATGTCTTTTTCAGCCATTCGGATTTGATGAAATCCGGATGCTAAATCCAAAGTTGTAAAATACTTGTTTGCACCTAAGTTTGCAAGGACTACAGATGTCTCTGGAATTGGGTAAGTGTCACTGATTGTTTTTGCGTTGAGTCGTCGATAGTCTATTACCATTCTATACTTTCTTTCTCCAGATGCGTCTATTTTTTTGGGTACTATCCATATTGGTGAGTTGTATGGGGACCGTGATTGTCTGATAATTCCATCCTTGAGAAGTTTGTCTATTTGTTTGCACACTTCGGATTTTAATGCCTGTGGATATGGATATGATTTGCTGTAGGTAGGATTCTCGTCTGTTGTTCTGATCTCAGCTTCAACTCTAGTGGTGAACGGTAGTTTTTCATCAGGTGGCTGAAATAAATCTTGAAATTGTCCTAAAAATATATCTAATTTTGATTTCTCTTCTGCTGTAAGGTGTTCATTCCTGATTTGAATTTTGTTTATTTCTTGAAATTTATGCTGTAACAAAGGTATTTCATAATTTCCTGGAAGTATCAATTTCTCTTTGAAGGTATTGATTATAGCTTTGAGTTCCTTTAATGTATCATGTCCTATTACTGCATCAAATGTTTTTAACTCGTTCATATGGTAGAATTTAATCATTATATTAGAATATGGTAAAAAGAACTTACCTTGTGAGTATTTGTTGATTAGAATGTCTCCTCCGACTGATGAAACTGTAAAGGGGTTTTTTACGGTATGTGCAATTTGAGTAAAGCGAGGGTGAATAAAGTTTTTATTTGATCCAGTATCGACTAAAATTTTCAAAGGTTTGTTTGGATTACCATAATATAAGAAATATGGTAATGTTGACTTTAGCCTAAAAAATTGAATTCAACATTTTCTCCAATGAAATCTTCCGAATTTTCATTTTGTTCCCATTGTTGCATATAGCGTTCAAAAGTAGAATCATTAGACATCATTTCTTTGATTTGCTGTTCATGTTCCATTTCATCGGGTATTTCTGTATTATGTTCTTCAATTATTTGTTCAAGTTCAGGTTGGTTCACAGAATTCATGTTATACATTCGGGGTCTTTTTAGTGGTGGTTTAAATTGATTAGAAATTTGGGGCCTATTTTTGTAATTGACTTGTTTTGTTCTAATGGAAGGGTCTACTTCCATAGGTTCAGGTTTATTGACTTGATTGAAAGGATTTCTGGGGGGTTGAGGAGGTTGGTTGAAATTATTTCTTTGAGGTACCATTGGTTGATTATTAGGATATCGTTGAGGTCCTAGTGGATAATTGTTTTGGAAAGGTCTATTATATTGAAGCGGTCGCTGTGGAGGTATAAAGGGTAATCTGAAATTAGTAATTTCAGGTCTTCTTTTTGGAGGAATAGGAGGTGGTAATGGAATTTGGTTTCTTGGGACACTAGCGAATGTTGGAGTTCTATTTCTTGTTAATTGGTTTCTGAATTCTACATTTTGGAAAGATACACAGTAAGCATATGCGGCTGCTAACGAATCAGGTTTGTAATTTTTCAAGAATTTTCCTACATCTCCTTCTAGACCTCGGATGAAAGCATCGATAGCTTTATCATTATAATTCTCAATCATAGCACGAGAGGCTTCAGGATGTTGAAATCGAGGATCTGTTTTAATTTGGTTGGCAATAAGTGAGAGCAATCTATTGATCTTATCATAATATTGTTCAAGAGTTTGACCATGTTGATGCGAACTTATTAACTGATAGTCGAGAGTACCGAGATCCCTCTTTTCTCCATAGTATGTTAAAAGTGTTTTCTTAATTAATAGCCAATTTATGTTAACGTTTGATGCTACTAAAGCATCATTCGCTTCACCTCGAATTTTCCTTCTTATGGCTTTACACACCATATGAAACTTATTTTTTTCATCAGTTGTACTTTGATGATGAGGCTTGTAAAGATTGATTAAACCTTCAGCGTCATTTATCCAGATGCTGACCTCATTTGGTTCGCCGTTAAATATCGGTAAATCTTTCACCAAATCAGATAGCTTCTCGATAGACTCTGGGTTAACGGGTGTTCCGTCTGCGTTTTGGAGGAAAAGTGGTGGATCACTGTAATCCAACTCTTGGAATGCGATTCCTGGTCTTGCATTTTCGAGTGCATTTACTCGATTGATCAGATCTTGAATTTGTTGTTGAGCCATATTAAGATGGAAATTTTGCAATAAGTCGGCAATGCTGTCAGGATCAATTTTGAAAGTTAAAAATTTTTCCTTAAATATTAGTAACAAAAAAAATATTCTTCTTCTTTAAAAAGAAGTCGCTTCCTAATAATAGTTCTTCTTCTTTAGTAAAAGAAGGTCGTTCCTTAAAATAATTCTTCTTCTTTATTGAAAGAAGGTCGTTTCTTTGTTTAAAATAATTCTTCCTCTTTATTTAAAGAGGGTCGTTATCTAATTCTATTTGTTTCGTATTTTCGTATTCTTATTTAATTTCCTTATATTTTTATTTTAATTTTTGTGATGTTGTGTGGTATAATTTTATTTTGATAATTATTATTTTTCTTCGCTTTTTGCGGTTTTCTTTTATATTTCATTTCGCTTTATGCGGTATTTTTATATTTCACTTCGCTTTATGCGGTATATTTATATTTCACTTCGCTTTATGCGGTATTTTTATATTTCACTTCGCTTTATGCGGTATATTTATAAAAAAAAAATTATTTGACTTACATGATTAGCCTGAACATCTCGAGGGTACTCCTTGAGACTGCGGGACAACGTACTTCTGGCCACCAATCCTTTATCAGTGGTGATCTCAGCAAGCTCCGGTACGCGTGTTCAGATGGTCCTTACCGATGTCCTATTACTACCTTTTATCTCAGCTTCGCCGGGTGCGAATGGAATCTGCTGAGCAGGAACCTGGAGTGTGTTGCTCACCTTCTCAGTACGTCACGTTGGATCCCTTTCCTCAGGATAAACCAGCTACTCAGGAACGTTACGTACGGCTGCCTTGTTGCGATTGGGTTAAGCGGTTGATGATAGTCCGGATGTACAAATCCTTTAACAGTTGTACTATTCCGGTGCTTGTGATATGGACTACTTCACTTTAACGTTGTAATACTCATAACACTTGATTCCACACTATGACTATCACTGCACACTCTGGGTCCCTATTCGGGCGCCAGTTAATTTTCTTTCTTAGAACTTAAAGAAAAAAAAATTTTATTTATTTTAGAGCTATGCTCTACTTTTACTTAAAACTAAGATTAAGACTAAACTGAGACTAATTTAAGACTAACTCTACAATCGTGGCCCTGCTCTATTTATATTGATCTGGTGATGCGTTGTTGTGAAATAGCATGATGAAATCATGCTATCGATTTCCTGGGAAAGTTCCGTTCTCGATAATTCGTCTGGTATGATCTTCTGCACTTTGTCTGGGATGATGTTTATGGGTGGCTATGCTGACGCTGCGCGATAATGAAGTCATCTCGGTGTTAACTTATATGCTGGCAGCTTTCTGCTAGGAGTATTTTATGTTGAAAGTCGGAAATTCGAGATAAAAGTGGAGTAGGGTTTTTAGATAGATAAAAAACTTGGGCGGTAGAGGGTAAATGTAAAATATAAATCAATGAAAAAAAACATTGGCTTATCAAAAATGCTCAATGCTTGAATTTCGAATTATTTATTTTCGTTCAATATGATGTGAAGAAACTTTTCGTACCATGTTAATATATGCAAATCAGTCATCTGGCACCCCGGATATGAATGCATGTTTACGTTTGATTGTGTTGTTTGGAAAAGGCCCATTTGAAAATCTGTAAAATTTTACAACGATACGATACGAGCGCTCGTCTTTGGAATAGGGTCCTTTTCTCTTTTTTTCTCAAAAAGTTACAATTTTCAAAGTATTGGAATTTCGTCAATTTCTAGGAATTATTGTTTACATTTGCATTAGATGACCCATGTCCCAAAAACAATTAAAACATTCAATTTGGTGGATTAAAGTATCTTTCAGAAGTGAAATTTTTGAAGGATTTTTATTAATTTCCTCCCAAAAATGCATGATAAACTTGATTGTTTCTATCAAAAAAATTAAGGCTCTCCAACAAGTCTACAATTCCAACACCACAAAGCTATTCCTATGGTTCCACTATTTAATAAGGTTTAACAACAGTATTTAATGCAAAATTGTATCATCTTTCAAATGAATACAATTAAATCATTCTAAATAGTGTACTTTTGAATTGGGGTCAGTGTAAGGCAGACAAAATAGGTCTCTGTAAATGTTCAATAATTCTTTCACAGTTTAAATTTGAGCTTGGTTTCAAAGTTGGGAATCAATGAATTGTGATTTGCCTGATGGCATTTTCCATCTTTCAGTACTTTGAAAGTCATCTAGACACAGAATAGTCGATAAGAATTTGAGAAATAATAAAATATGTTAATACGCTTTTAATGCCCTCTGGAAATTCTCCGAACTATGGCGGAAAAGGTTTCGTATTACGCTACCGACTATAGATGAATCGGCATTTGCTGTGATCGCTGTAATATGTACAGAGTGGGCAAAGAACTGCACTCAACCACAAAAAAATTACTTTGAGAATTTTGAGTAATTTTTCGAACACTATAGCTGTCATAAAACAATGCATTTGTCAAAGCAATAACAAGATCTTGTATAGAACATTTTCAAGTATTCAGTTTCCACAACTGCCCATCGATTTGATGTGCGATCGATATACCATGAAATATTCATAAACGAAAATGGAAGTACCTTTTTTCCATTCAATCGAGAGTATCTGAGTAAAGAAGTAAAAGTAAAAGTAAGTAGTAAAAGGCTCTTCTGGAATTTCATATTAATCAAATGGAAACGAATTAATCAGAATGATTGGATCATTACTGGCCAGGATGTTAATGGATTTCTACCAAAACTCATCATTATAATATCAGATTATTTTCTGGCACAATTCTCGTTCAAGATTTTTCAACCACTTGCAAATATCATGTTTCTCCGTTTTTTTTATCCCATTTATTTATTTAAGGCTCATTAGCATTTTAGCTGTAACAGAGCCGAATTTTAATCGTGTACATGTCACATGGTTATCATATATCTATAATTAGCACATTACACAGTTTCCATTCGCCAGTATTCCTTCTATACCATTACCAGAGCTGCAATTTGTCATTGTCACTGCATATTTATATATATTTGGGCTACTATGACGACCATTGCAACATTACCACCAAACGACGTGCAACAAAATATAAACCGACAAAACAAATTCCTCACTCTTCGATACTAAATAGTTTGTCAGAGTGTGTTGACGACCAAAGCATGTTGCATGTCAGTGCCACATGATCGTCAAGACGGGAAATATAATACTATGTCACTTGATGTAATGGAAGTTTACACGTTTACCAGGGTGAATTTTTTTACGTTGGGCTACCTGAATACCATTCTTATACGTTATGGCGTGTTCGACATAGTATTTACTTCAGTAAATACCGGGTACAATAACCGGAACGAAAATCGAACATTTACTCGATGAGAATAAAATGCAGTCTCCGACTGCATTTCAATTCGAGTCATCAATTCGATGCTGACAATTTTACCGCCTACTTGGTCGGTCAAAACGTATTGACGAAGCTCAGTAACAGGCAAATTGTTGCATCGTACTCCGTCAGTCACCATTTGACCAACATTTTTGTCAGTAGGATGTGACTAACGTGGCTCGTCAGTTGTCAGTGACATTGATGAAAAAATGCAGCTCTGACCATTACATATGGTACACTCACACAGTAGCCATTTAGGCGTAAGAGTATTCTTTCTGTTCTTCCATTATCCAGTTGGACCACCGGACAGCGGAGACAGTTGATTGATCATTGTTGAGTTATTTATAGAACAGCAGCCCGATGTGTCTTGCAGAGCAGAGCAGTTGTATGGATGAATCGATCTTATTTCGACCGTGGATCGATCTCCATCGCTGATGATTGTTGCGTGGACGTAGCTATTCTGTAACACACAAAGATGGTCAATGAAGGTCCTGAGTTTTGAACTCACGATCGATCGCTTACTAAGCGAACGCGCAACCAATGTGGCTACGGAGACCCCCCATGTTTCTCCGTTACATGGAATAAATGTTTGATACAGAAAATATGATAGAATAAAGACAGCCCTAAATCGGACAATTCCTTCCTCGAGTTTTGCCCAATAAAGACAGCCCTAAATCGGACAATTCCTTCCTCGAGTTTTGCCCTTATCAACATATTCGGCAATCCATTTTTATTTGTGTAGATAGAAGAAGATAAAGATATTTCGTTAGAGCAAACATCAAATGGACTAACAACGCTTGTCACTATGTAATTGTAGAACATAAGGGAATTTAATTTTCGGAATTTTCCCTTTTTCCTTCAGGCTTTTCCAAAAATTTTCAATAGTCATGTTTGATTGGAATATTTTTGGTTGAAATATGTGTAACATTTTTATGAGACCCCCTCTCCATTCCAGAGGAGGGAGAGGTGTCATACCATCATAGAAACATTTCTCATACCAAAAAACCCTCACATACCAAATTGTGCTTGATTAGTTCTCGAGTTATGCAGAAGTTTGTATTTCATTAGTATGGCCTTAGAGAGGGGAGAGGAATGCATTCATCATAGAAAAGTTTCGTGTCCCCTAAAACCTTCACATGCCAAATTTGGCTACTTTTTCTTGATTAATTCTCGAGTTATGCAGAAATTTGTGTTTCATTTGTATGGCAGCCCTCCCCTTAAAGAAGGAGGAGGAATGTCTAACCACCATAGAAACATTTATTGCACCCCAAAACCTCTACATGCCTAATTTGGTTTTATTTGCTTGATTAATTCTCGAGTAATGCAGAAATTTGTGTTTCATTTGTATGGCATCCCCCCCTTAAAGAAGGAGGAGGAGTGTCTAACCGCCATAGAAACATTTATTGCACCCCAAAACCTCCACATGCCTAATTTGGTTTTATTTGCTTGATCAATTCTCGAGTAATGCAGAAATTTGTATTTCATTTGTATAGCAGCCCCCCTCTTTAGAGAGGGGGAGGTGGAGTTTCTAACCACCATAGAAACATTTATTGCACCCCAAAACCTCCACATGCCTAATTTGGTTTTATTTGCTTGATTAATTCTCGAGTAATGCTGAAATTTGTATTTCATTTGTATGGCAGCCCCCCTCTTTAGAGAGGGAGGTGAAGTTTCTAACCACCATAGAAACATTTATTGCACCCTAAAACCTCCACATGCCTTATTTGGTTTCATTTGTATGGCTGCACACCCCCCTCCCCCTTAGAGAGGGGGGTGGAGTATCTTATCACCATAGGAACATTTATTGCACCCCAAAACCTCCACATGCCTAATTTGGTTTTATTTACTTGATCAATTCTCGAGTAATGCAGAAATTTGTATTTCATTTGTATAGCAGCCCCCCTCTTTAGAGAGGGGGGGTGGAGTTTCTAACCACCATAGAAACATTTATTGCACCCTAAAACCTCCACATGTCTTATTTGGTTTCATTTGCTTGATTAATTCTCGATTAATGCAGAAATTTGTGTTTCATTTGTATGGCAGCCCCCCTTATACATATATATATATATATATATATATATATATATATATATATATATATATATATATATATATATATATATATATATATATATATATATATATATATATATATATATATATATATATATATATATATATACATATATATATATATATATATATATATATATATATATAGATGTGATGTCAGCACATTGTTGAGAGTGTTTAAAAAATCGTGGACTAAAATTGTATTTGAAAATGATTTTGAATCCATTTATTTTTATTCGATTGGCGTTTGCAATCACAATTAGTAAAGCTCAAGATCAATATTTGAAGTTGTGTAGTTTATATTCAGATGCGAATTGTTCCTCACCTGGTCAACTGTACATTGCGTGTTTCCGTGTTTCACGTGGTATGAGGACGCCAAGCTTTACAAATCTAAACAATCATTAGAATTCCCGCACTAGAACTTCGTCTTACGGTCACATATTGAGGGCACAAATTGAAAAACTAAATATCGGCCGCGTCATGAACATTGTCTAATTTTGAGCGTTCTCAGTTCTCAGTTCCCAGTTTTCAGTTCTCAGTTCTCAGTTTTCAGTTCTCAGTTCTCAGTTTTCAGTTCTCAGTTCCCACTTCTTGATGGATATTTAAAAGAGCAACGTTCAAAAATGATGCTCGCCAAACGAGAATATCCAAACAAACAAACAAAAAACCACAAAACTATCCAAGTTTCTTCATAAGTTCTAGAAGTTTAGTCTACCCAAAAAGGTTATTTTTTCGCAAAACCTTATCAGTACCCTGCAACTCATTCTTGGATAAAATGATTTCACTATGCAACCAAAACCTTCGAAAATATCTTTCTAACCAGAATGAACCTACCACTGTATTGCAAAAGTTCCTTTCTAATTGAGTATTATCGAGTCTAGTTGGTTCGTCATGAGAGGCAAAATTTCCTAATATAAATTAAAAGCTTATAAAGTATTCTACTCTAGCTCACAAGCCAATTTTCTATTTTCCATAACATTTTGTTGATTTAAGCATACAATAATGATCATTGAACAAAAATTCAACTAATAACAATTTGATTGACCTTAGTTTTAAAATGAAGAGCTTCTTGGTTCTCTAGAATAACACACCATTATCGTCCACTAAAATTGTCGAAACCAAAAGTCCTCCAAAGTTCGAAGAATCACTCGAATGAAACGCTATCGTGACCAGCCTCGGTACCCCAAATTAAATTTACTGAGCAAATATTTACTCCAACAAGACAAACAACGCTATTTGCCCTACCGGGAACTGAAGGAGTGGCACTGATTTATCGTACAGACAGAGAGAAGACCTGACCGAAACTGAAACAATGCTAAATCAATACTCAAACAGTCCGACCTTGGCGTGCGGTCCACGCTTTCCGTGAATGTGCCCACAGGTTAGTGCCCAAGTGCAAAAGCACGGACGGAGACCATCACGCAAGGATTTACAACCGAACCGGCACCGATCCCGACAAATGTGCTTTTCGTGGGGAATTGCTGCTGGCGGAGCTTTTCATATTTACCCTTGCCGTGTGAATGTGTGGCCTCTCATATGCGACAAAAGGATGAATTATTAGCGAAAGACCTACATTCAAGCGGAAGTCAACGAACGGAGTGCCACAACATAGCTCTTTGCCCACCGTTGATAGATAGTTGAGGATGTGGAACTCTGCATGGAACATTATGCAGAACCATCACACCATAAGTGTATGCGGAGCTTTCGCAGAGCTTGTGATTTATGATGTTTTCAGACCAGGCTATCGGCTTGCGGCGTATTTCGGTTAATTACGTCGCTTTCATTAAAATTAATGCCTTGTCGCGCTACTCTGAAGTGTAGTTAGATTTAATATGATCATGCAAAAAATATTATTGTTGCGTAATATTAGCTACGATGGTTGCTCCAGGAAATCAAGGAATATCTATGAATTGGCCTTGCTAAATTTTATGACTAAATCATCATGATTATGCTAAGCTGCCTGACTCCATTGTCATTCTTTCTAAAACATAATGAGGATTAGTTTTTCTTCACTGAAAATAAGTGATTTCTCTAAGTTCCGCCAAGCATTTTTCATGTCATACGAAATATAAATCCCGTCAAACACGTCAAAAGATCTATAACAGTACGACTGAAAAGTTTGTAAGGTAACACAGTAAAACTATTTTTTTGCAAAATTAAATATTAATGTTCAACATAATTGCCTTCGAGGGCGATTCAGCGATTATAGCGATCTTGCAACTTTTCGATACAATTTTTATAGTAGGGGAAAGGGGGGCACTTTCGGACGGGGGCAGTTTCGGACAACGCTTGTAAATATTAAGTGGTACAATTTTGAACCAAATTAAAAATATAAGTAAGTTAACAGCCCTTCCACCAACAGCTGTCATATGGTTTAGCATCTCCTGATCGTTTATTACTTACGAAAACAACACAGTGCCCTTTTTCATACACGTTTCGAAACATTTGAGCTTGAAGTTGTAAGTATTTCCCTAATTCCTCTGTGAACGATTTAGAAATTCAAGTACACCACCTCAGTTAGTAACTAATATGGAATGAAAAAAACGTGCATACAACTGGGGAATAAAGATCTATTTATTAGATAAAACTATTATTTGTCTTCGGATGGTGGTGGGGCACTTTCGGACATTGTTCACGGGGCACATTCGGACACTCATTAATACCTTATAAAATTTGTGTCTGATTGTTGTTTACTAACAAACATCAATTTAGTCTGATTCTCAGACCTAATGATGGTTCGAAACTACAAAAAGAAAACCGATAGAACCAACATCAACGAAGATGAGATGGAAAGAGCTATCGAACTAGTTTCGAATAGAACGTTTTCATGATTCCAGCTCACAGGTGGTCCAACTAGGTCCATTGTCTTTGCTAATTTCCCAACTAACGGTTGCATAAAGGGAAAACTATTTCTCAATGTTCTGGAACATTTGAAAAAGGTAGCAAAAAGCTACGTAAACGAATCAATTTCAAAGAATCAAAAATCAATCAAAAAGTCATTGCACTTTGGAAACAATTAAATATTGTTGAGAAAATTGCACAATTCATGTATCTTTTCCACATTATGTCACAAATCGCTTACAACTGCTGGATGTTTCAGTTATGGGCCAAGCAAAAGCTCTCAGTTTACCAGAACGATTGGCTAATCAACCATCCTGGAAAAACCATTTCTATACACGACCTCTCAAGTATAGT
The DNA here is from genome assembly GCF_029784135.1 of Toxorhynchites rutilus septentrionalis. Lineage (NCBI taxonomy): Eukaryota > Metazoa > Arthropoda > Insecta > Diptera > Culicidae > Toxorhynchites > Toxorhynchites rutilus. The sequence goes on from NC_073745.1 coordinate 243,285,078, forward strand.
TGCATCGGCTTATAATGTTTCATTCGATCTGAGTAATATCCTAGCTTGATTCAAAATGACAAGTTGCTATCCATTCTCAAGAAAGGTTTTTTCGGACAAGGATTTTGAATGCTCAAATGATTTCAACTACTGGTGCGGAGGTAGCAACTGACTCATCGAGGTCATAACAATGCTGCAAAAATTGCGTCTACAGTACAGATAGAATTTACTTTGGCAATTTTGTCCCCGAAAAATGTTGAACCTTTTCCAAAAACTTCACCACGGAAAACCACCACTCGAAAACGGAAGAAAGCAAAATCACGAATTTTTACTGGCTCTCATAGCAAGAAGTTTCCTTTCAGAAACATACTGATGAGCAGGAAAATGCAGAATATGCTGGAAATAAGAGGAAACGGAAGTAATTGTTGATAAACATAAAATTTTAATTTATGGGCTGTCCGAAACTGCCCCACACATGGGGCACATTCGGACAAAAAGGTAGTTTTAAAAAATTCGAATAAACCACTCGTAATCGCATCAACGCATACCTCTAACACGCTCATACGATACATTGATGTCCAAATGACAACCAGGATGAATTCAGGATTTTTTTTTAAGTTTACAAAAATATTAAAAATCAAGGAAAAAAAGTGTCCGAATGTGCCCACCTCTCCCCTACTCTTTCGGTTTTTCCAAAATAGGCCTCAGTTTCGGTAATCGCTACATCATCACTCCTTTCCCATAAATATAATGCACATATTTCAACCAAACATGACAATTGAAAATTTTCGGAAAACTTTGAAAGGAAATGGGAAAATTCGAAAAATACAATTCGCATGTGTTCTACAATTACATATTGACAAGCGTTGTTAGTTCATTTGATGTTTGCGGTAGCGAAATTGATCTTCGTTCGAGAGTGGAATTTAATGTGATAAAACCAGGCCCCGGCCAAGAGGATATGGTCCCCGAGTCACTATCGGTGAGCTCAAGGCAGATCTATGTAACAAGGTGCGCCCATTCGCTAATCATAATTAACTCGAAACAATTGTGAAGTCGCGAAAAATTTAAAGAAGGCAGTTTTGCAATCTTTAAATTTGAATGGAGTTATTCGATTACTTAAAACACGACGCTCTCATAACCTTATATATTTCACAACACACAACATTTACAAAAACTCGCCATTATAATATAAAATCATCATCAGACACAATTCCAGTTCAATATTACGTAATACTGTATTGCATAAAATACATATTCGAAATAGAAAAGTAAATTTTCATGCATTATTTTTTATTATAGAAGTGTGTTAATGTCATCCTGTAAATTAATGGCTGTAGAGTGGTTTTCACATTTTGACCCACCTGGCAGTATGATAAGCGCCTTGATTTACACCAGCTTGAGAGTTTGGCAGTTCTCGCGAGTGACAGTGTCACGGACATGTTTGACGCTGTCAAATGCTGTGTATTAGTATATGGATGCCCTAAGGCTGGATAAAACACACTCCTACATCGTCTTCTATCTATATAAATAAAAATGGATCGCCGAATGTGTTAATAAGAGCAAAACGCGTGTCACACCTCTGCGTGTGACGAACCTTTAGTCCAACAACCTTGAATCGATTTTGGAGAGCCGCACCCTATTAGCTGTCATGTGAAGAAAAAATAATCAAATCAGTAAAAGTAAAAGAAATCAGCTAGCTTGTGCAGGTAAATAATTTATCTTGAATTTCTTCGAATTTGTAAGAATACTTTATCCATTTGAATCCAGCTTAAAATTTGTATTAGCTATTGAAAAAAGATCAACTTTGCGTAGTGCGAGTATAGGACGACACTAAACGTGAGTAGGCAAGCCGAATTGAAAAAATGTAAAAAAAACTAACCTATTTGTTTTTCCCATGAAGGGATTTTTTAACTTTCCTAAATAAAGTTCAAAGAACCGGAATTCTGGCCTAACTGGAGCAAACGTTTCACCATCGGAGAAATTTCTCCGGGAGCAAGTCCAACAACTGCAGGAGAAGCTAGAGAAACAGCAGCTACTATTCGAGAGCGTTTTGCGGGAAAGAGAGCACTTCGATGCACTGAAGGCTCAGCAAAAGAAATGTAAAGAGGAGCTAGGACCGAAAGAACCGCGATCGGATGAAATAATGCAAGACCAGTATGGTGCCAAAGTTACCGGAGCTATAAAAAAGACAAGTGCTATGACTTTGTCCACTCCAGAACAGGAAGAGATTCTGTTCGCAAAGGAGCTCGAACTGCTCGAAGAAAAGCAAGCTATGGAAAGAAAACATCTGGAGGAGAAAAGTGCGTTATTACAAAGGTTTCACAGTCGCAATGCTGAGACCACACGCAGGAAATCTACCGAGCTCGATCCCAGAATAACAGATTTCCGTTCAATGCGCGATTATATCGATCCTGTTGTGCAACACATATTACCACCCAATTCCGATTTCGAACTTAGTCGAAGACAACTTGCAGCCCGTCAAGCGGTAACCCGTGACTTGCCAACGTTCTCCGGCAATCCAGAAGAGTGGCCGCTTTTTATAGCTAGTTTCCAGAGCTCGACCAGAATGTGTGGATATAGTGACGAGGAAAACATGCTGCGGCTTCAGCGAAGCCTCAAAGGAAAGGCATTAGACGCGGTGCGATGTCGACTATTACACCCGTCAAACGTCCCTGGGGTGATCTCGACATTGCGGACTCTATTTGGAAGACCCGAGATAATCGTCCATTCGCTTATCAGCAAAATTAGAGAGATGCCGTCACCGAAAGCGGAGAAATTGAATACGGTTATAGATTTTGGAGTGGCCGTTCAAAACGTGTGCGCGACTATCACGGCATCTGGGCTCGATGAATATTTATGCAACGTTGCACTGTTGCAGGAGCTCACCGAACGATTACCGGCTACTATCAAACTCAGCTGGGCGTATCACAGACAAACAAAAGACAAAGTGACATTGTCTGATTTCGCGGAGTGGCTTGGTAAGTTGGTGGAAGCCGCGAGCATCGTGTCAGTTCCTTCATTGAGCCTTTCGAAATCGGAAAAACGGAGCCGCAATTACATTAACGTCCATTTGGAAGATGATGAAAACTCAGATGACAACGAAACCTCGATGAAACCCTCATTTGCTCCACGCAGGGAATGTACATTATGTCAGGACAACTGCAGCGGTCTAGAGAAATGTCAAAGATTCCTGAACATGAACGTCGGCGCTCGTTGGACTGTGATTAAAGAACAAAAATTGTGTAAGAAATGCCTACAGAAGCATTTTGGAGCGTGTGGAGTAAAAGCTCAATGCGGTAAAAATGGATGTACATATATGCATAACCAACTGCTACACGAAGACGCCAGGTACAATCGATCAGTTGCTCCTCAATCGAATGCAGCGAGTTCGGTGCAAAGCTGTAACACTCACCTGAAGCCTAATGGACACGTTCTTTTCCGTTATATTCCTGTGACGGTTCACGCTCAAGGGAAAACAGTGAACACGTATGCTTTCCTCGACGATGGTTCGTCAGCCACATTCATGGAGGCGAGTTTGATGAAGGAATTAGATCTCGAAGGCACGCCCCACCCATTGTGTTTGAATTGGACGGGCGGACAACGAAGAGAGGAAAACGGTTCAGTGAAACTTGCACTGAAGATTTCCGGAACTCAGAATCAGAATAAGATATATGTACTTCCAAAAGTGCATACTGTTCGAAACTTGTCTCTCCCACGACAGTCGGTTTCGGTACCGGAGTTGACGTATAGCTACAGCTACCTAGGAGGACTGCCCTTGGAGTCATACGAGCAAGTATCACCGAGAATCCTTATTGGTATCGACAACTGCCATCTGGGCCACGCGCTGGCCAGCCGTGAGGGAATGAACCATCAACCTATTGCATCCAAAACACGCCTCGGTTGGGTTGTGTACGGCCTGTGCGTGACAACAGCCGGAACAGTCTGCGCCAGCTCGGACTACAAAGGGCATCACAATTTTCACATCTGTTCATGTCAACGGGACGATAAAATGAATGCTGAATTGAAAGAATATTTCTCGATCGATTCTCTCGGAATTTATAAGACAAACAAATCGTTGCTGTCCAAAGACGACGAACGCGCCTTGAACTTGCTCTCCACGGAAACGCTACTGAAGGGAACTCGTTACGAAACCTGTTTGCTGTGGCGTACGGATCAGACTCGCTTACCAGATAACAAGACACTGGCTCTACGACGGCTAATTTGCTTGGAGAAACGGATGAACCGTGATGCGGATCTGGCTGAATCAATGCGAACGAAGATTGCTGAGTATGAGCAAAACGGGTACATCAGACGTTTATCGCCGAATGAGATTTCGGAAGCACACCCCCGGACATGGTACTTGCCAATATTTCCAGTCGTCAATCCGAACAAACCCGGCAAATTCCGAATCGTCTGGGACGCAGCAGCCGCTGTAAAAGGAATATCGTTGAACTCTGTTTTACTTACTGGTCCGGATCAGCTAGCATCACTGTTGTCCGTGCTTCACAGATTCCGTGAGTTTCGTTACGCAGTCACTGGTGACATTCGTGAGATGTTCCACCAAGTACTAGTGAAGGAGGAGGATCAACACAGGCAGCGGTTCCTATGGCGGAACGGAGACAGCAGTCGTGAGCCGGACGTCTACGTAATGAGAGTAATGACATTCGGTGCGGCGTGCTCTCCCAGCTGCGCAGCATACGTAAAAAACCACAATGCCGACAAGTTCCAGCAGCAATTTCCACGAGCGACAGAATGCATAAAATACGATCACTACGTCGATGATATGCTGACGAGCGTCGAGAATGAAGATGAAGCAGTGAAGCTGGCCACTGAAGTGCGCTACGTTCATTCACAAGCGGGGTTCCATATACGTAATTGGCTATCTAACTCAAGCGCAATCCTGGAGCGCCTGCATGACGGAGAACCAACAGAAAAAGATTTAAACCTCACCGCAGAGATGGCCACAGAAAAGGTGCTCGGTATGTGGTGGTGCACAGCTACCGACAATTTTACATTCAAGCTCTCAACAAAACACGATCCAGAGCTACTCGCAGGATTAAGAACCCCAACGAAAAGGGAGGTTCTGAAGACATTGATGTCGATATACGATCCGATGGGCCTCATAGCAAACTTTCTTATGCACTTGAAAATCCTACTGCAGGATATATGGAGGTCTGGTATAGCTTGGGATGACCAAATCCCATCGTTGCTGGAGGATAAGTGGAAGTTATGGATCCGAATTCTTCCAAATGTAAAAGCAGTGCAGATTCCTCGCTGTTACCGCCATCTAACTTCGTCAACAGATACCAACCGGGTCCAGTTACACATGTTCGTCGATTCGAGTGAAAAAGGACTAGCAGCTGTTGCTTATTTCAGATTCGAAGAGGATGGAAAAATCGAATGCGCGCTGATAGGATCAAAAACACGTGTTGCGCCACTGAAATATCTTTCCATTCCCCGCCTTGAGCTACAGGCTGCTGTTGTGGGGGCACGCTTAGCCGACAGTATCGTCAAATCTCATCGATTGGTAATAGCGAAACGTTTTTTCTGGACAGATTCGCGAGATGTCATGTGCTGGCTCCGATCAGATCACCGGCGGTACAGTTCTTTCGTGGCATCCAGGATCGGAGAACTCTTGGAAACAACAGATGTGGCTGAATGGAAATGGCTTTCTACTCGTCTCAACGTGGCTGATGAAGGTACTAAGTGGCAGAAATTGCCAGATTTTAATCCAACTAGCCGTTGGTACCGTGGACCATCCTTTTTGTGGGAGCCAGAAAACAATTGGCCAGTGGACAATACTGATCCAGGAACAACGAAAGAGGAACTCCGTACGCATATGCTACATCATACTGTGGAAGAACCAATTATTTGTTTCCAGAATTATAAACAGTGGACACGGTTGCTCAGAACCATGGCGTTTGTCTTCCGATATCGCGCAAATCTACAACGTAAGGTACGAAAAGAAGGTCTGGAACTTGGACCGCTCACTCAAAGCGAATTACATAACGCGGAACAGTTCATCTACCGACAAGTACAGCGAGAAATGTTTCCAGATGAAATTCGCATTTTGACTGCCGCTGGCTCGGAAGCCAATGTACTTAAGACCGTCTTGCCGACATCCAGCTCTTTGTATAAATTAACGCCGGTTATCGATGTTCACGGTGTATTACGTATGCGTGGTCGCGTGGACGCCTGCCAATTCATCGATGAAAGTAGTAAACGTCCGATCCTTCTTCCGAAACGCCACTACCTCACTAGCTTAGTGATAACAGATTACCACGAAAGATATCGACATTTAAATCATCAGACGGCCCTGAATGGAATTCGTCAGAAATATTATATTCCGCAGCTAAGGTCTGAATACAACCGTGCTCGACGTAATTGCCAATACTGTAAGATAAATTTTGCTAAACCACAGACCCCTATAATGGGAGATCTTCCAGCTGCGCGGCTCGCGGCATTCTCTAGACCATTTGCGCATACCGGAATAGACTATTTCGGCCCGCTTCTTGTTGCAGTTGGTAGACGGGTCGAAAAGCGATGGGGTGTATTATTCACCTGTATGACCATTAGAGCCATACACATAGAAATCGCTCACACTATGACGACTGACTCCTGTATCCTGGCTGTGCGGAATTTTATAGCGCGCCGTGGAGCACCCATCGAGTTTTTGTCCGACCGCGGAACAAATTTTATAGGCGCCAATCGAGAGTTACTTGAAGCTTTAAAGCAAGTTGATCAAAATGAAGTAATGACCTATTTCGTCACACCAAATACTGCCTGGAAATTTAATCCACCAGCATCTCCACACTTTGGGGGCTGCTGGGAACGATTAATACAATCGGTCAAAAAGCTGCTCGATCAATTTAAACCACAACGTACGCTTTCCGACGAAATTCTTAGGAACGTATTAATGGAGATCGAGATGATGGTTAACTCTCGTCCGCTCACCCACATACCGTTGGATGACGCAGAAGCTTCCCCATTAACACCTAACCACTTTTTGTTAGGCTCGTTTGACGGCAACAAACCACCGATCGCGTATGATGACGGAGTCTCTACCATCAAGCAGTCGTGGAAAACGTCACAAGTCTACGCCAACAATCTCTGGAAGAAGTGGATTTCAGAATACCTCCCAACGTTGACACGACGAACTAAATGGTTCAAGCCCGTAAGACCAATTCAGTTGGGTGACGTAGTTGTCATCGTGGACAGCGCTCTGCCGCGCAATGTATGGCCAAAGGGACGCGTTATAGGAGTGGTGCAGGCTAAAGACGGTCAGGTGAGACGAGTGACGGTACAAACTACGAATGGGATCCTCGAGAGGCCAGCGGTAAAGATTGCTGTGCTGGACGTAGGTTCTGGAGATAGTAAGCCACCCGAAGACGTGTGCCGTACGGGGGGGAATGTCACACCTCTGCGTGTGACGAACCTTTAGTCCAACAACCTTGAATCGATTTTGGAGAGCCGCACCCTATTAGCTGTCATGTGAAGAAAAAATAATCAAATCAGTAAAAGTAAAAGAAATCAGCTAGCTTGTGCAGGTAAATAATTTATCTTGAATTTCTTCGAAGGATTTTTTGATAGTTTGAGACCCTTCCCCATCTCTAAGGTGGGGATGGTCTGCCGTACAAATGAAACAAAAATTTATGCATAGCTCGAGAACTAATCAAATTTGGCATGTGGTGATTTCAGGATTAATGAATGTTTCTATGGTAGTTTGTGACCCCTCCCCCTCTCTAAAACCTCTATATAGAGGTTTTACAGAGCAATAAACGTTTTTATGGAGGTTCGTCACTCCTCCCCCTATCGATAGGGGAAAGGGGCTGGCATACAAATGAAACTCAAATTTTTGCATTACTTGAGAACTAATCAAACAAATGTAACCAATTGAAATGTGAGGATTTTACAGTACAATAAATATTCCTTTGATGGTGTGACACTCCTCCCTTCTCTGCAAAAGAAAGAGATTTAAATATCACACATATTTCAACCAACCAGGCATAACAAATGAAAATTCTCGGAAAACACCGAAGGAAAATGAGAAAATGCGGAAAATTGAATTACCATATATAATTACATCATGGTAAGCGTAGTTAGTCCATTTGATGTTTGATATCTATATAAATGAAAATTTATCGCCAAATGTGTTGGTAAGCGTAAAACTCGAGAAAGGAATCCTCCGATTTGAGCTATTTTTATTTATTTTATTATATTTTTATATCAAACATGAATTCCATGAAACGGAGAAGCATGTTATTGGCAAGTGATTGAAGAATCTTGAACGAGAATTGTGAATATTATACGAAAATAGGAGACCTGGCTAGACGACCGTATTTTCTCCCCACAACTTTTTGGAAACACATTTACCGTTTACCGAAACGATCGCAATCCCGGCAATAGCTCCAAATCACGTGGTGGTGGGGTTTTGATAGCTGTCGCATCTAGGTTGGGCGGTTTTATTGGTCCCACTCCGGTGTGTGACACTCTAGAACAGCTTTGGGTTAAAATCCGGATGAAAGGTTTAGTCGTAAGTATCGGCGTAATCTATTTACCACCCGATAAGAGAGCTGATCTCAACTGTGTCGAGAAACACATTGATTTCGCTGGAGCCGTTATGTATCAGCTTGAAGCACAGGACGTTGCATTCGCGCGGCGACTACAACCAGTCTGGTTTAGTGTGGAACATCTCGTCGAACGCCCTACCTTCCATCGACTGCTTACGATCACGTTTTTCAGCTGCTTCTTCGGCCTTACTCGATGGATTCTGTTTTCTTGGACTTACGCAGATCAATTCAGTGTTGAACAGGAATGGCCGCTTGCTCGATCTAGTGCTAGCGAATGATGCTTCATTATCAAGGTGCTCGATTGCCGAGGCCACTGATTCAGTTATCCCGCTCGACATCGATCATCCAGCACTAGAGGTTGACGTCAATCTACTGTCATCAATTGAATTCGAAGTTGTACCAGATCTGAGCTGCCTCAACTTCCAGAAAGCTAATTTCGCTGCACTACATCAAGCAATATCTCGAGTCGACTGGGAATTTCTGGAGACAATCTAGGACATGGACGCTGCCGTTGCCAGGTTTACCGATATTATTACTCGTATCATCGCTGATTGCGTACCAGCGCGGAGGGCTGCACAGAAACCAGCTTGGGGTAATAGAAGGTTGAGAGAACTTAAGAGGTTGAGATCCTCTGCTCTCCGGCGTTTTTGTAGGCTGCGCTGTCCACTTGTTAAACAAGAGCTGAACCGGAGGAGCAATGAGTACCGCTTGTATAATCGTTTCCTATATAAGCAGTATACGAGGCGAATGCAGAGAAATCTCCGTAGAAACCCAAAGCTGTTCTGGTCTTTCGTCAACAGCAAGAGAATGGAAGAAGGATTGCCCATAAACATGTTTTTGGTAAACCGCTCGGCTAACACTGCAATCGAGAAATGCAATCTTTTCGCTGCCCACTTCAAGCGAGCATTCAATGGCAGTACGTCCTCCGAAATGCAAGTTGCTACTGCCGTTAGAGACACTCGACTCAACGCATTGAATTTCGACATCTTTCGAGTTACCAGTGAGGTTGTGGAGGCAGCGATCCGTAAATTAAAGTATTCTACGACCCCCGGGCCTGACGGTATTCCTTCTTGTTTTCTGAAAAAATGCGCCTCGTGCCTTGCGTACCTTTCATCGGTTCTCTTCGACACCTCTCTACACAAGAGCACGTTTCCCTCGGTATGGAAGCAGTCAATAATGTTCCCAGTGCACAAGAAAGGAGATAAACGGAACATAGAAATCTACCGAGGAATCACATCACTTTGCGCCTGCTCGAAAGTTTTCGAAATCATCGTCAATGATGCTGTGTTTTCCTGTTGCAAGAACTATCTATCACAAGATCAGCATGGATTCTTCCCAAAAAGGTCAGTCGCTACCAACTTGGTCGACTTTGTTTCTTTCTGTCTGCGCAGCATGGAGCAAGGCACTCAGGTGGACGCAGTGTACACAGACCTTAAGGCTGCTTTCGACCGTGTCGATCACAAAATCCTGATAGCAAGGCTGAACAAACTAGGCATTTCCTCGAGATTCACGATATGGTTGAACTCTTATCTAACAGATCGGTGGATGTGTGTCAAAATTGGATCTGCACAATCTGCGAGTTTCTCCAATCTTTCGGGAGTGCTTCAAGGAAGCAACCTAGGCCCACTGTTGTTCTCATTGTTCATCACTGAAGTGTCCTTACTACTTCCACCTGGCTGCCGCTTATTTTACGCCGATGATGTGAAAATTTATATGGTTATCAGGAACGCTCTTGATTGCTTTAGACTTCAGAACATGGTCGACTGTTTTGAAGAATGGTGCTCAAGAAATATAATATCGCTCAGCATCACGAAATGCAGTACTATTTCGTTCCATCGTAAGCTAAAGCCAATTGTGTTTGGCTACTCCATCTATGGTCAAGTTCTGTCGCGAGTAAGCCATATCCGAGACATTGGAGTGACACTTGATAATGCACTCAGCTTTCGACTGTGAAATAATCGCTAAAGCCAACCGGCAGTTAGGATTCATCCTTAAAA